>NW_022280046.1:5591412-5628379 GCF_004355925.1 Anarrhichthys ocellatus
CCCCCCCCCCCCCCCCCCCCCAATACATAGCTAACCAGTTTTGGAGAGAAACCAAAGAGACTGTTGCACAGGGAGGTCAAGACGCAGATCCCGCCCTGTGTAGCAGGGGACGAAAAGGCAAACTGAATAGCATGCACCTTCATGGTTCAGCACTTTGCTGTGCTTGTACATGAGGGTGTTGTAGCTCATGGGAGTTTGTCTTTAAATAGAGAGCCAGGGAGTGTTACAAAGAGCAACAGCTTGATGTGGAAAAAAAAAAAGGTCGCTGAATTCCTCTCATATTCAACCACCTGCTCCCGTTTTGAATTATCGCTGCGGGTGCGATGGAAATTCATCAGTGAAGATGTTACAACTAGCAAAACAAAAACGGTAGCATTCAGCACCTGAGAAAGTGATTAGAGCGGCTACACAAAGGAGAAAAACAAGCATCTGCTCCCTGCCTCCTCCACCTCAAGGATGTAATACAACGAGAAGCCTTTTAATTAGAACAAGGGATCAGCTATTATTTATGAAGCTCTGTCAACAGAGTAGGAGGCGTGCAGTAAGTGGAGGCGATGATGGAAGCGACTCGGTATGAGTATTTCAGATCCATTGCTGGATTTTAGCGCCATGGTCCTTGAGGATTTCCCCAGCCGTCTTCTGCAAGCGTATTCATAATTCAGGAGTATTTTAGATGTATGTATAATAGATGTTAACACGCTCCAAGGACAGACATTTATCCAGGCAGCCCTCTGGCCCTGTTATTAAATACCACATTTAATTGTTTTGTCTGTGAATATTGTTTGTATAGCATGTCTAAATTAATATACTTTATGACACATTCAATGCCTGTCTTTGTTGAAATGTTGCAGGCTCCTATTGGACACGAACAGTTTATCACCACAGCCTTCACGATACAGCAACTCACCTCCATACATAGTCTCTAGATGTTCACTGTAGTCAGCCAGTGCTATAGAAAAGGTCACATTTCTTATTGGGCCCAGGCCTGTCACACTGCTTCTGCATGATTGTTTGTGTTGAAAGCTGGGTAATGCTGGGGGTTGAGGACAATGTCTGTCAGGTTGTGGTATGCTAGGAGTGAGGTCGAGGGAGGGGGGCGAGGGTTAGTGTAGGCGTGAGATATCTTCTGCTCATGCCCTGTGCATCGCCCCAGGCTCCAGCTGATATTAATGGAGGCAAAGGATAAAGTGTCACGTCACACGCGCCTGATCCACCTCCCTTACTTACAGCAAGGCCCAGGGTTCACCCAGCCACAGAGCACAAATGATCACACTGTAGCTGTGTTGTTTGACACTCTTAGGGAATAACGTAGAGGGTCCAAATCAATCATGTCCAGTCATGTGTGTTGTGCATATGCCCTCAGTGCTAAAGTGCACTTTCAAACAGGAATGTGTTTTTCCTATTGGGATAATGTTGTGCTTCTGATTTGCCCTAATTTCACACTTAAGCAGCACAAGTCCTACTCTGGTCACTCCATGTACCGCTCATTTCCATTATTCCCTGGCCCTAGTACCCCTTTGATCTGTACATATGTCCTTCTGGTTGGCCCAACTGCCTCATTTTTACCCCTGTGATTTATACCAAGAGGCCCACAAGTACCCTTGTGGTCGATCCAAGTGTCTGCCAATTCCATGCTTCATTTTTGCACAGTAACATGCCAAAGCGGCACTTGAATGGCCCAAGTACCTCTTTAGTTACCCCTGTGGTTGGTCCTAATATCCGACTGGTCCACCCAAATGCCCATGTGTTTGGCCCAGGTGGCCGTAGTGGTCCCTAAATGCTTCCATACTTTATTTCTGCCCAAATGTCACACTAGAGGGGAAATTGAACAGCCCAACTTTCCTCTTGGTTTGCCCAAATTCCAACTTAGGTGGCCCAAATTCTCCTCTAGTGCCCAAAGGCCCCCATATGCCCTTCAGCTTGCTCCACGCCCCTTCCACTTCTAGGCCTCATTTTGCCCAAATTCCCCTATAGTCCAAGTACCCCGCTGCTTGGCCCAGGGGCAGTTTTCTTGGACTCATGTACCCCACTAGTTGACTACTTAAATAGTTTATTTAATATGCTTGAATGCATTAAATGAGCAGGCCTGAAGCTCCATTGATTTACCATTGCCCTTAAGATTGTACTGTGTGTGTGAATATTTGTTTTCACTGTATTTACTCTCTTTTCATCCTAAGAAGAGGGCTCCACTTCCTGCACTTCTGTTCATGCTGCTGCAAGAAGTGAAAGGAGCCATCTTTCTTTCATTCCTTTACTTACCCCCCCTCTCTTTTACTCGATGCTTCATTAACCACTCTTTTACCTCCAACAAAAAGATCTTCCTCTCTCACTCTCAACCTCTCTCTGTCTCCCTGTAGGACGACACAGAGCCCTACTTTATTGGAATATTCTGTTTCGAGGCCGCCATTAAGATCATCGCCCTGGGCTTTGCTTTTCACAAGGGCTCCTACCTCCGCAACGGCTGGAATGTAATGGACTTCGTGGTCGTCCTCACGGGGTGAGTCCCGCGCCTGCTCAGCTTGAAATGGAAGTCACAAGTGTGAGAGTGGCTTCTTTTGTGTGTATCTGTGAGTGCCTTGAGAGAGAGGGAAGTGGAATCACCTTCTTGCAGTTTGAGCGTCTGCCTACAAGCATCCTTTAAGTTATTCAACAAGTAACAAGTAAAAGATGTGAAAAAAAAGTGTCACAAGGGACATTTGTTGCTTTGGCTTTACCATTTATCTCCTTTATTTTAACACTGTTACTGGACTGCACTACATGGACACATACTTTAGGGCTTATAACAATAACCCAGTGCACATTATTTGTGGTTGAACTTGACACCTGTGGTTTTAGAATGTTCAACAGTCACATTTAGATCTTATGTTTAGGTGTCCACATGCTTCTGGCCATACAGTGTAACACACGCAGTTTGGTTGATGATAATTTACTATTCATTTTTGTGATTAAGAAATTCAGAAGCTTTAATCTCAGCAACCATACTACACTGCAACTCCAATGCCTTACCACCTGAGCGTCTGCATGGCAGATGGAAGGTACAATAAATACAAAGCTTAGTATTTGATGTATGTGTTTCAGGAATAAGTCATGTCGACACCGCTACGTGTTTGCTCAGTGGACCACAGAGGTCTGTGGCGGATGCTTTTATAGTTCTTCTTAGTGGGACTCGGACAGGAGTGGCTGTCAGACGCTGGGGGGTTGGAGACATGTAATGGCCTGTGTTTCCTATTATCAGAAAGGAGTTGTGAGAAGTCAATGAAGGAGCAACGGACAGGACAATGGTTGTGGGAGATTACTGCTGGGATTTTAATTTAGTCTGGAAGGAAGTATGATGCTCCTTCTCTGCATTGAACCGTTGATGGCAATCAGAAAGTTGTCCCGCATAAGGTTGGAAGAGGAAGGCGTTTATTTCAAGGGAGCTCTTCATTAACTTTCATATGTTTGTGCAAACTTCCAGTCCTCCCACCTCCTGCATTCTTCTAACTGCTGATTGAATGTGCCTGGCATCAGCAGAAGAGTTCATTTGATTTTTTTCCATTTTCTTATTTCCTCAAAGAGACGGGAGTCATGTTGTCTTGTGGAGCTGCTTAAAGCTGGCAACCATTATCATTAACAAAACCATCTGTGTGGTTGAGTAAAACACAAGCTGACACAGTTACAGTATTGTGGTTGGAAATGTTGATCTGCTTGTCAGGTTTCGCCTGTACTAGTGGACGATAATTTAGATCCCTTTTAGTGCCTAGAATTTACCCACAACTTGTCTCTGTCCAAATGGGACAAATACTCGTTTGCTGTATTATCCCCCCACTGGGCGTAATTTGTTTTTAATCATACGAGCACCTGAGTAGCAAGACACCTTCACCTTTTTCATCTGATGGTGCATCCTGATAGGACGCTTCCCTACTACAGGGACACATAAATTGCTTATTAGATTCACAGCTTGTTGTGTATATCGGTCCCATGTTAGTGTAGGCAGAGGAAGCAGTCCTTTTTAAGTGTCTCCCTGGCTCCCTAGTCTGTTTAATGAATGAAGGATGAAAGTACATAGAGGGGCTTCCACAAGAGCCCCCACCTTATAAGGTACCTCAACCATACTTTGAAAGCTCCATCAGTACTGATCAAGTCCCACTGCTGAAGGAGGCTTTTGATTTTTAACCAGATAAAAGTACAAAAATGTAAACGGAGTCCATCAATCCACTCGTAAAATGTCCCCGTGTCAGCATGAAAAACATTCACGCCATGTTGAAAATGTGCCCGTTTCATCCAAGTTCACTAAATGCTCCTCTTGCTTTGTTACAGTTACGAGGAGAATAATATTGTTCGGGCATAGTCCTGCATTAGGTCCGGATTGGATTTGTGTTGGAAATAATGTCCATTTCAGAAACTCGATAAACAAATGCGTCAAAGTGGGTCGTGAATGAGTAGCAGAACAAAGAGCGCAGAGACCACAAGTGTTTGACGTGATGAGGATAAACCAGACAGAGAGGGGAGATAGGGATTCCTTTTGTAAGTAAACATTGCAGTTTCAAATTGCACGTCATGCATTTAAAGCCAGCACTCAGTAGGCTGGTGTTCAAAATTAAAACACGTCTTCTTCTGTATTCAAGCCGTGGCCAGCACATCAACAGTTCAGAGATGCCTTTTTCTTTTCCTTTCACACGTAAGTGGGATGATTGTGTTTGGAGCTGTGATTTGAATTTATGTTCCCCTGCAATACCTACTCGTGTGCGCAAGATGAAAGAAGGCGTTCATTAAATGCAAGGCCGACAGCACACAGAGGCACGTCGCTCGGAGATCAGCACTTGAATTCCACTATATTCGTGTAGAAGGACGCATCGTGTGAGATTCACCTCCTGCCTCTGACAGCAGAGGTGCTTAGCATGTTAGAAGAAGAAGCGTATTCACGTGTGTTCTGATTCATTCCAAGTTATTTAAATATGCCATCGTCAGAGAATAAGATATTCTAAGTAGATAATGAATTTCAAATTGCATGTCCTTATTTTATTGTTTACAGGGTGTCATTTATCCAGAAACAGCTTTTTGACTCGGAGTCTTTCTTCTAAGCTGGAGGAATATCTCATATTCAGTTTTGGCTACCCATTGCTGACACAGCTGGATACAAATTAACCGTTATGTTGCCGATGTGACTGTCTCTGTTTTGGTTGCCGAGCAACCACAGTAGATAATGTGCCTCTGCATGTTTGGGGGTTTCTGTGTATGCGTGTATGTTTGCTTTGTGCTCGACACGCTCCTGTAGGACTGGAGGGGGGTGGTGGTGGGGGGTGGAAGGTGTCCGGGCCGAGCCCACGTCAATTAGAAGTCAATCGCATCACCCCTGGATGTGGGCTGGCCCACTGGGTTGCAGTATGAGCAAAATGTGATCCTCTGAGAAATTGTCCTGATGGCAAATGATAAAAGACGGAGAGGACATTTTAAGTCCTCCGATGTTCAGCCTCCCTGAGTGGAGATAAGAGGATTAAACTGACTTAACTGCACACCTGGGTGTTAAAAGCCGCCTCTCCTTTGTCCTGCCTCGTCCACAGAGGGAACGAGCAGCCTGCAGGCGAGGACTACTGATGATTATTATACTTAAGTGTGGTACAGAAGATGAAATGATAACTTTTGAGTAGCCAAAGAATAAGAAATCAGTGCGAGAGAAACCCACAGATGAGCATACTACTACAGTTGGATGTTATATATATTGGCTGGCATAATGCATGAATGATTGATCCAAAAATAATATTTTTTTAAGTGATGGGTAATCAATCAGAAGTGACTGGTGAGGGTTTTTATCGAGCTTGGTCATAAATCTAATTTGGGATGCACTCTGAGAAGATGTGATTGTGGCTCTGCCTCCAGAGGGAAAATGAATGGTCCTGCTTTGCTTGAAATTAAAACATATTCAGTTCTGCTCTAATAATCATCTTCTATTACATAAGTCAATAGCGTTTCTTACTCTTTTTCCAATTAGCCAAGACTCGTCATTAGCTCTCTGCCTGCTGTACAATCCCAGTGCCTAGTCCTTGGTATAATTATGGCGATACAGCCATCCAGTCCTAATAAAAGGATCTAATTGATAGTGTAGCTGGAGGCAGTGGCAGACCTTTAATCTGTCCTGATCAGGCATTAGGAGCCCCTAATAAGAGAATAAATCTGCCTGGGTTGCCAAAGGCCTAATCAATAGAACACTGAGTTGGTCAGCCCAGGAACACTGTGCCCTGATGAGGAGCCAGACACGTCCAATCACACGCTGAGCATGTCAGCGTCTGTGACATGAACAGACTGGCTGAGAAGCCTGCTCTACTTTGAAAACCCTTTTCTCTTCCAGAGCGTTTATAACGTTGCTCACAGAAACTGGGGAATCATGACTCAGTGACTGGAAATAAGATTTTAAAAATATCCAAGAAGAAAGTGATTAAATGGCATTTGTTCTCATTTCAGAGGTCGAACTCAGCGGGAGTCAATTTAGTAAGGTTTTAACTTCTGGTTTTACCTTCTGGTTTTATTCTGAAACTGGTAGAATCTGTTTAGGTAAAATCATCTTTACAGCCAGGGAGAGTGTAGAAATGTGATTTCTAACATTTTGAAATTCAGCCATTATTCAGCAAGCCAAGAAGGTGATGTACAGTACTTTCTGCCATGGCCACGGGGAGTAATCAGTCCTGATTTTTAAATTTGTCTGTGGCTCTGAAGAAGCTTTGTCTGGAGTCGGCCTAAGTGACATCGCCTGGGTATCTTAGCTTGGGCTCGGAGACCACAAAAACAGAAAGCTTGTGTGACAGTCTGAGGGGGTGGAGTTGGAAACCGCGAGGTTTTAACCAGACAAAGTTTATAGAGACAAATCATGAAGTGACCTGATGAAGATCTGAGGTAGAACCATTTATGCACTTAAATATATGCTTTCACACACGAGAACATGTAGAGATTGTGAGTCATTCACGTAGGATCTCTAGAAGAAGCCAACAGCAGCTGTTTTCTTTTGGAGACACTGCACTCATTACAAAATGAATGTGTTTGGAAAAAATATGTTACTTGTAACGTAATATGTATACAGAAGCCCTGAGAAGCTCGTGAGAGAAACAAATTCTGGTGACCCATTTTCTAAGTCTGATCTGAATTCCTTTCTTTCAGGTGTTTATGATTTAGGAACAGGTGGAAAAAATAGTTTTATGATTGAAGTGATTAGCACCAGAATCCCTTTAAAAAAAAAAAAAAAAAGAAAACAAATTTGACTACAGCAGGATCTGACCATCAGCTACACTCAGTCCTGGTTCTGGTTCTCCCGTGGCTCCCTTCCCTCCAGGAAAATGGCCTGGGCCTCCAGCAGCATGGGGTCGGTGTTGGCTCCCAGCGGGGCCCGGCCGAGCAGCAAGGCGAAGCTCTGCTCGAAAGCTTCAGTTAAGCCGGATCTGGGTCTATCTGTGGCGGGCTGGTCGCTGCCGGAGGCCCCGCTGAAGAAGTTTAACCTGCATGATTACATCTGATTTAGCTCAAAATCCGACATTGTGGCACCGATGACGGGCATTAAGAATAACTACATTGAAATAGCCAATCCTCTCACTGACGGTCTCGTTTACTTATGAAGGTCATATAGTCATCAGTATTACATTAAGACTGTTTCATAACCTGTTAAATGTTCTTCACAGTAAATTAGAGTCATAAACACAGGAGAGAAAACCATTAAGATCAGACTTAGAAATTGGATCGTTTTAAACTAGTCTCTAAAGACTTCCATGTATGAACACTTTATATACATATAGCCTGTGTGTTTTGTTGTTGTGTGCCAGTGACAGGCGGGTGGAGTCACTGAGAACAATAATCTCACTGTCAGCTGCAGGGAAACAAAAGCCAGGGCAGTAGCTTTTATTTATTTATTTGTGTGTTTGATTTACGGGTCTAGGCCGTAAGTGGTCCGGGCGAGAGTCGGCGCTTGTGTCGACTTCAAAGTTGCGATTTCCTTTCATGTGCCTCTCGGGCAGCGGGGCTACCACAATCGGAGGCCTCAAAGTGTCATCGTTCAGACTACAGAGGTCGGGTCACTTTAGCTTACGCCCGCACCCGGCCACATGAATAAATGTTCCCTTTGAACGTCTGCCAAACATAGCTGCCTCATCGTGGAGGTCTGACACTTCCAGCCTTGCTGAGGTTACAGGGTTTGTGTCTTTGTCAATGTACGTCCTGCACATTACTGCACCTTTAATCATATTTGATTTGAGTATTGAATCCACTTATCATAGCTGATCTTCCTTTGCACCTCATATTGAGTCCGTTTCTGTCTACTTGTAGCCATGGTAGCAGCATAAAGGCTCTATGGATGGCAGTGATGGTCTGTTGGTTGGTCCGTCCACCACTTTGGTCCAGACTGAAACATCTCAGCAACTACACGATGGATTGCCATGAAATGTAGTACATGCATTCACTGTCTTCATGAATCGTTGTGACATTTCCTCTCCTGCCACCATGAGGTTGATATTTGTGATTGGATGGATTGTCATGAAATTCAAATTTCAATTTGTCCTGTACTTTGATTTATGACCAAATCTTTAAAGCAATGACATGCCCCTCAGCTTTACTTTGTTTCATGTGCTAATTAGCTCATGTTAGCATGCTAAGATGCTGAACTAAAATGGTGCTTAACATCAACGTGTTGGCATCGTCATTGTGAACGTGCTAGCATGCCTGTGTTAGCATTTAGCTCACAGTGCCTTAGTACCATGGGTGTATTAAGAAAACATACAGCCTCACAGAGCCACTAGCATGGCTACCGTCACATGGCTGTGATGTTTTTTTTATGGCTGGAGGCATAATGTTCTCAGCTTGTCCGTTCGTCTGGTCCGTTCTCGTGAACACCATCTCTCAGCAACGCCTGGAGGAAATTTCTTGAAAATTTGTTTAAACGTTGACTTGGATTCAAGGATGAATTGATTGGAATTTGGTGGTCAAAAGTTATTGTGACCTCACCAAACACGTTTTGGGCCATAACTCAAGAATTCATATGCCAATTTCACACAAATGTTTGATGGAATAAAATGAGGAAGTGGCGACAATTTGGTTTGTTGTGAATGGCAGAGGCATACAATTCTAGTTACTGTTTATTTACTTTTTACGGTGGATAAATGTTCAAAGATCTGCTGATTCTTTTGTGAATGCTACAAACATTGAAGTGTACCAACGTTAAGTCAGTGTAGTAAACACCTGGATCTCTGAGGTAGCACACATCTGTTGCATGACACTAGTAAAGTACATCACAAAGGAGAATTGTTCTGCTGTCTATTGGTGATAATAACTTTGTTATTAAGTTAATTGCTGAGATCTGGGTATGCAGTAACGCAGACATTTATGGACCTTTTTAAAAAATATATAATTTATGGCTGGGATCCTGACCAGTTGAGGTCAAATTTTGAGCTTTTGCCCTGCATTTTCACTCAGCTGCATCCTGAGTGCTGGGTGTGTTGTAGCGATGAAGAATGGACGGAAGATGCTTATTCACTTACTTGCCCATATTTGTCAGACATTAAGCCCATCTCCTATTAACTTACTCCTCCCTTCCTTTTCTTGAAGTTAGTTTGAATCCAGATGCTTGTGTTCTCTTTCAGTTTGATCATGGAGCTTTCCTCTCACTGATGGTATTGATCCTCTTCTCAACATCTGCGGTGACTGACAGATGTGGTCAGTGACCTGACAGCCGCGAGGGTGTGTTGGTTTTTGTGTACACGTGTGTGTGTGTGTGTGTGTGTGGGTGTGGGTGTGTGGGTGTGGTGGTCGTGTTCTTGGTACAGGCTGTTCTGCTTCACTTCTCCGAGCCTAGTTAGCAACCCCTTCAGTGAGCGAACACGGCATGCTCTGTGCTGCTGATGCCGACGCCTTGTTGTCCACATCGTAAGCAGACTGATGCCATCTCTGCTCTGCCTGTCGGCGGCCACGTAGAACCGGTCTGAACAGCGGGTGGGAGCCCAGCCAGCTTCTTCTCTACCTGCTCACACTCACACTGGGGATGTGGTCATGAATGCAAAATCGAAGTAGAGCTGCATCAAAACGATGGTTTTCATTATTCTATGAACCGTTATTTATTGGAGTATTTCTTTTTAAGTGTTAGGAAGTCATGGAAAAATGTCTACCACAATACTAGACTTCTTTAAATTGCTTGTTTTGAACAAACCCCTAGATATTCAAGTTATAAAGACAGAAAAGCAGCAAATCAGAGAGCCGTAGAACATATTTTTTTCTTGATTAATGACATAGTCCTAAATTAAAATTACCCACAGAGCTCCCATTGGCTTGGTTGTTTTTCCTACTGGGGAAACAGCCGGCAGCGAGCACAACACCAGAACTATGTTGTTTGTTCGTTGCCACATTGTGTTTGTCTCATTCATCGTCTACTCTGCTCCAGCAGTCAAGCTTGGGAATTAAGCCCCAAAAGATTGTTATTCAATTTTAAATAATAGTTGTATGGCTTTATTACTTAACCTACAGCTCAGAGATGTCAGGAAACGAGCGGAGAGAACGGTGCTGAGTGACAAATGAAGCCCGCCTGACGTGAGCGTTGCAATTCATCACCTTAACCGCTGTAGCCTTTGTTTTGATGTGGATGTCTCATTAGCATGAGCGTGTTTGGACATGACAACTGACTTGACAAACTGAGTGATCGCAGCTCACGCCAACCAGCAGACGAGCTTATTTCCTGACTTCATGAATATTTATGAGAACAGTCAGCCAATGTGACTCAGTATAACGCCGCGGATGCAACAAATCCAGCTTGCATCTGGCCCTTTGCCATCATGCCTATTCATGTCTGTTGTCTAAAATGGCTGCGAGCTAGATGGCTTCACATGCAGTGGCTCAACCAGTTATCATGGTGACATTGTGTATTTGGCAGGTTCTTGGCGAGACTGCCACATTTTGCATTATCTGCTCCAGTTGTGACACACAGCCCCTGGTAAGAAGGCCTGGCTCATAGTATAGAAGCTTTCGAAGAATAGTATGATTTAATTTGGCTGAGTGGAAGGTTTGCAAAGACACAGACTATAGCGCACGTTAATCACCGATTTATTTTGGACTAATTGATGTGCACACACACATCTGTCAGTGAAGTACACACAAGCACTCATATTTGTCTAGACCTCAAAACCCACAACAAAATGAACCTGAGTAGTCGCTCACTCACTCTTTCTCTTACAGACACACACACACACACCACACACACGCACACAATTTGTGTCTCTGTTGGCTTGGCTCCAGTCGAGCGTGGCTGAAAGTGATGCTTGTCATTTCCTGTCGGCAGAGGAAGTGCACTACACCACAGCTGATGTGGCAGACTGGCAGGTTTCCCTCTTCAGACATGATTCAGTCCAGAGCTAATTACAAACAACGTGTTATTTCCTGGCAAACATCAGTGGAACATCAGGTAATCCAACTGCATTTTGTAGGAAAGAGAAAAAAGAGTGACAGTCATAGTTTTTTTTTTTTTTTGTTCTATAGTGACGCACATGTTGCCAAATGAAAATAAAATAAATAAATATCTATCTATTGTAGCTGTTTTGTCTAACAAAGATTAAAGAAATAGACAAAAGTAGTAAAACCTCACATTTCAGAGGCTGATGGCTATTAGAACGAATGCAAGTTTAAAACACTTCCGCATCGGCTTCACTTTTTAGATGCGAGTGAGGAGCCGAACCACGCTGAGCTTTAAACGTCCTTAAGGGGTTATTGCCCCTCCAGCGCGGAGAGGGTCAGCTTTCAACCTGGACACTGGGTTGCTGTGTCTCTCACAGCTCTCGGTAAATAAACAAAGACCTTTTAAATCCTCAAGTCTGCGGTCTGCAGCACTGAAGAGAATGTCAGCGTTTATCATGTTGAACGTGTCGGCTCTCAAAGAAACAAGAATGACAAGTCAGCCTGCAGGACGGTTAAGTGACCGGCACTTGTGACGAAGACCGACGCACGAGCTACTTTCAGACCTCGCATATTTTCTTAAGTGCAGCAACAAACGTATTGCAACCGTTAGTAGAACTAATTTAGCTTTAAATGTCGGCTTTGTTAAGTGAGTATTTACTGCTTTTTTTCCCATTGTGACTACTGATCCTGCTTGATGTGGTTTCCCCCTCTGTGATTAGGTGTCTGCCTCTCGTTTTCCAGTCTTGTACTGCAACCAATTAGACATTGACAGATACCCTGTACTTCTTATTTCATCCAGTATGTTGTGGTACTATGTGCACTCTGTTTTTACTTACTTGTAAGCCACATCAAAGACTCATTCTGGTACACTAGAAGCAGGATGTCTTCCCTAACTCCATCAGAGCTCTTATGAGAATGCAACATATGATGATTTATACCGTGATATGAATTGGTATACATACTTTTTAATATGTCTGCTTGCATGAGGCCATTGTGTTGCCAATCAGAGATCAGGACTCCTTTTATGGTAATACTACGGTTTAAAAAGGATTTCTGCGTCAATGTGTGCGAAGGAATTTAGGTCGAAATCACACTATTTAAAAGTGTCCGCCAACACTAACTGTACGTCCTCCCTCCTCCTTACTGTACTCGTTTGATCTCAGTAGGAGGTAATATAGGAATTTCTATGTCATCTAATAGCAAGGAGGTGTGCTAGGAAGGCGTTCTTCTGTTTACTACAACTAATGCTGTTGATGTATGCGTCTTTGTGTATATCTTTGAACTATGACGCTATGTCTACTTTGTGTCTAGGGGAGATGCAATGTGTATCACAGGAAGAAGAACCACTAAACATGTACACACATATAGTACACAAACATTACATTCAAGTAGTATACTAACAATTGACAACAGCTAACCAGCACAAAATTCACAAAACCCTAAATTGAAATAATGAGCAGGAGAGAAAGGTTACATTGAAACAGTGTGGATGACTTAAACCCGACATCAGTACAGAGAACTAAGAAAGGACGTCATAAAAGCAGCCTCCTGTGTGAAAGTCCTGTGACCCACCTAACCACGATAATAATACTGTCATTTAAACAGCAACATAATCCACGTAGGGAGGTGATCAACCATGAATAGATGATAAATGGCCTCCTGAACCCACTAGCAGGGGTAGCAGGTGGCTTCTGACACATATACATGAGGCTGATAACATTCAAAGCAGGTGGAAATGTCCTAGTTGCATGCCAGGCAGAGGGCTTCGCTACCATTTCTTTGACCACATGATGTCTGCCCTACAGTTGCAGTTTTTTTTACAGTGTTCACCCCCTCAGGACCTCAAATCCAAATGCAGGGAAACTGGAAACGGTTTGAATAGGGCAATATTTTACTGAGTCTCACTCACGCAGCCAGTCGGCGTCCCTCTCCTCATTCCCTGCGAGTTCACCTGCAAGGGCAGCAGCTGCACCGCAAAATGGGGCCCACTCGCTCATATTGCCGGTGTAATGGATGGACCGGCTCCCCTTGTTTTCTTTCGAGCCTCATCGCCGGCCCCCTGACAGGGCTGGGAATCGCCTTTTTTGCGGCGTCCCCTCCTGTTCCCAAACATCTGCAGAATAAAACTAATTGTGGCACAGAGAGCATCTCCTCCTCGTTGCCTGCTGCCACCGGCTGCGGTAGAGCAGAGGGCGTGGGGAGTTAGAGAAACAGCATTCCTCCTCCGGCTTTTCTTCCCCTCTGTCTCATTAGATCTACCAGGAGGACGCTGCAGCCGGTGAAGCGCTCGCTGCCTCCTCCTCCTCTTCCTCTTCCTCCTCTTCCTCCACCTCGTCTTTCTCTCCGTCTCGCCTCAGTGGAGAGGAGCTCTGTTTGTTCGCCCTCCCCGGCCCCCATGTAAGCTCTCACTGTGGACCAACTGACGGAGGCGCACATAGAGAGGTGCAGGGCACAACAGAGAGGAGGGAAAATGAGGCAGATAAGAGAGGCCGAGATCAAAGTGCTAAAGTATTAGCTACCACAATAAACAGTATACACAACCTGGTGCACTTCATTCTTTGCTGACAGTGTTACATTTGAGCCTCAGTGTGCATAATTACTTGTGTCTTTGTATAACTATCTCACTGTAAAGTGGACTCACGAGTCACTACACAGCTCTGCTGTCCAGGCAGGGAACTCAATGTACTGTACTGTACCCTCCATGTGTCTATACCGATAGTGCTCAAGTCTTCAAGCTCTCGCTAGCATCTTGATGTCATCTTTGGACATCATTGTGTTCATGTAGTGTTTTTATTTTCAATGTATGTTAAGCACGTTATTACTTAAAAAAAAAAGCAAAATGTTTGCTTGTTCTTTTTCTACCCATTTATATTGTATCCCAGTCTGATTCCCTGAGTTGTTCTCATTGGAGCTATTGGAAATGACCACTCTACTGTCTATGTTGTATTATGGACATACACGTACCCTATGTGCTCATGCTTCTGCCACTACCCTAAAGGAATAGTGCAGCATTTGAGGGCTCATTTTCTTACTTTCCAGCAGTGAGAGGAGATGATCTATACATCGGTCTCACGTCTTTGCTTTGAGTACGGCGCAGGGGTCAGGTTGTTGCTAGCCTAGCTTAGCATAAAGAATGGAAGCAGGTAAAAACAGCTAGGCCTGGTTCTTTCCCGAAGTTCAATGTCTGTCAATAACTCTAAAGCTCACTGATTAAAGTTTTAGAGGAAGTTATGGATTTGAGCTTTTTCTTGAACAGGTTATCCATCAGTGCGGCTGCCTCACAGTTGGTGAGCTCAGGTTTTATTATCGCTCTACAGTCTGTACAGGCCAACTAACAGCTTGTGCCAGCTGGTCTCTTAGTCAGTGCACCTCTAAAGTTCCAGGTCTAATGTGTGTAGAGAGAGACCTCTGTCTGTGCCTTCTTTCTCTGTTGGCTTGTTATCCTCTTGAGCTATTGATCCTGGCAGTGGAGTCGTTTGATACAATGACAAGCTTGTGCTTCTTCTGAAGAATCCTTGTTATCCGTACTTCAGGGACCACATGACCGATAACTGGCTATGCTTGGTGTGTGTGTTTATATATTGTCATTAGCCCAGTTGGCTTGTCACTTCTCTTTTTTAGCTTTAGCGCTTTTATTTGATCAAATAATTAATCTAACCTCAAAGCAGTGTTCCCATCAACAAGCAGAGGTGTTGTTTCTGGCGGTACCGGTGTAAGTTATCTTCTCAAGTGTGTCTTCCTTGGACTCATTAGTTCATTGGGCGTTTTCTGCTCTGCACAGCCATTATTGCAGTTGGACTGCTAATGTTTTCCTGCTGCTAATTCAATGTTCTGTAACACCATAATTATCCCATCTCTGATCCAAGTAAATGGAGCAAACAAGGAAAGCTTTTGTCTTTTTTAGCAAAACGCAGCCTAAGCCTTTTGATGCTGCACCTGAGCCCTATTGACAACATGGATGGTTGTCTGACCAATTTACAATAAGTCAATATTGACTCTAGAGTGATGAAGCAACTGGGTTAAGGCAGGTGGGAGCAGACAATCGGTGAAATCTCTCGAGTAATCTGAATGGCGAGCGTCTCTTTCTCTTTATTGGTCCGTATGATCGTACATGCACACAGGCTGAATGTCTATTCAGCAGTGTGGGCGACTGAACAAGCCTGTTAACACTGATAGTGGCAATGTACAGGATCGACCAGGTCCCAGACCCCATTTGTCCTTCACAGTTCAAGGCCCGCACAGCAGGAGCCACTGCTCTTCACCAAGGCTGGCTGTTTGGATGTATGCATGCATGATGAGAGCACATGTATGAGTGTTCTCATCAAAGCTGCATGGCTAATCTGCTCTTTAGATCTTTAGCTTTCCTCTTTGTACACAAGATATCTATCTTGTGTACAAAGAGGAAAGCTAACAATGGAAAGGTTTAAGTTGATGTTGATGAAGGATCAATGGGTCACTAAAAACTGGCCCCTGCAAGATCTAACCAAGTGGTTTTAGTATTGTGGGCCCAAATGACTGAATTTGTAGTGGCTTTGCAGCCAATTTTGTGTTCTTAATTAATGTATTGTGGTGATATTAAAAATTGCAATAAGCTGTAAAAAAATGTTTCAGTTTTAAAACTTACTGTAAGTCCTCATTAGTTTTTGGTATGGACTAGGCAGGACTAGAAATGTTTAGTGTTTGGCTGAATATTTCGATGATTTCGGCAACGTGGATGTGATACTAGATGTCCGAAGGAGACTTCTCCGAGCGAGAGAATAAAAAACAGACCGGATCAAAAGTGGTATTTCTCTGTAGGGTCCTTTCCAAACAATTTTGTTCTGAGCCTGTCAGTAGAAAAAAACAAGCACTTTTTTTAATGGACGTGCATTGATGGTGAGGAGTTGGCCCGAGTGATAACATTGCAGACCATTTAGCTTTACCGGCTGAAGCGTTTGACTAAGACACAAAAAACATGGAAATTATGATCCAGTTTGAAAATGTTTCCCTCCACCGCTAACCGTGCATTGAGCGCTGTGTTGGTTTCAGTTCATTTAGGTATATAAATAGACCCGTCAGTGATTATTAGACGGTTATCATTCATTATCCATCACAGTCTCAACAAAGAGTCACACTATTAGCAATACGCCACCCTCCTCTGTCATCAGGCCTGAATGACTGAAAAATAATAAACTGTGACAATACTTTATTATGAAACACAGTATTGGACTTTTTAAACTGATGTGGGCACTACATAAAAGGTCCGACGCTCACCAAAGTTAACAAATCTGTACATCCGGCCAGAAGACATCGGACATAAAAAGGGTGGGTCCCTGCTGCTAGTCGGACAAACATACTGATTGTATAGATGACGCGGAAAATAGAAAAGCCAACGCAGTGTCACATTATGTAACCCAAGATAATAACTGTTATATCCCCATCCCAACACCTTCCTATGTCAATCTCCCCCTCCCCTGACTAGTGCTGCCTCTGTTCCAAAGATAGAACGTTGAAGAAAACTAGTTGAGAGTCTTTGCTGTTGTGTTGTGAGACTGACAGTCCCGAGAGAAGCAGGTGAGCTGTGTGTTGTGTGACTCCCAGCCAATCTCTGGAGAGCCCTGCTAATGCTGGAGTGTAAATGGAAAAGGAAGTGGCCCACCCTCCCCCTACGAAAACAAGCTTGATGTTCGTCCTTGCACACTGAGATGTACAGTCAAGGTCTTTCACCCTCATTACCAAAGAGCCGGCATCACAACTGTCTGCATCAATACTGCTGGAGTCTACTCTGTGCTGCAAGAGAGAAATATTGAAATATCTTTACTGAGTAACCGGAAAAGAGAAACGAGTGAGAGCATGCCGGCAATACTGAACATAGAAATGCACACCAAGTCAATGATGCCTGGTTAGCAATGTTATGAACAGAAGTGGAGGTGATAGTCGAGGCTGCTCCGATCAGGAGTTTTGGCGCCGATCACCAATTGCTGGGAGCAGAATGAGAAAGTATCATGAATTGACAACTGTTTATTTGTTGGCAGGCGATCAAACTATTTAGAACAACTGTCGGCCAATAACAATCTGTGGGCGGTTGATCGGAGCACCGTTGGATTCCACCTTTTAGTCAACTTTTGTCTGGTAACAAAATCTTTGACCCGATTTCAAACAGATGCATGGAAATGCGACCCAAACGTGATGACCATTATTCATTTAGTTTTTTTAAAGAAACCCATCAGAATTGGTCTCACATAGACCAGAGAATAATTATTACCCAATCCATAATGTAGTTGACCCAAACAGACCATAATAGGGTGTGAAAAGAGATGGATGCATTTCTTAAGAGTCAATTTAAGGACATAATGACAGCCAACCACCAACAAATACACAGTGTGGAGCGACCCATTGACCCACACAGCTGAGACGTCACCTGACCCACTCATTCTGAATATAATGTGGACCTGATGTCTCAGGACATGCGACAGCCTGTCATTATTTCACTTCATGGTTAGCTTCCACGCTGTGTGGCCCACTGCAGTTTTTTGCATTAAGTCATAATACAATTATCAATAACTAACTTTGACTGCTTGAGTTTTACAGACGAGTGCAGTCATTCCAAAAGACTGGGTCGGGACCCACAGGTGGGTCGCAGAAGATTTTATTGGGGTCTGCAACTAAATTTGCAGAATTATTCCATTGTCTTTTATTTAACATTTATACCTGCAGTACACCTTTGAGATGAACCTGAATGTTTGTATTGTTCTGATAATTGTAGTGTACTTATGACATTGAATCTAATATGAAAGGCTACTGTACATTCTCTTTGTTGTACTGCGGAAATGGCAGCAAAAATGGTCAGGAATGTTCATTTTCGCACATATTGGCTCATCTCACAATTTAGAGAAAAGGCCTGTTGTGAATAGGGATGTGTTTTTTAAAAAGTGGGTCCCGAGAGAAAAACTTTAGGAAACACTGGGTTTGTTCAGAATGGGCTGAGCTTGTGGCCTCCGCTAATGCTGCTTGCAGCTTTCTCAATAACAGCTCATCCAAACAACTTCACACTCGACTCCGGTCTTCCTTTGGTCCTGAGCAACACAGTTGCCAAATGTAAAGTCGATCAGATCAACGGCTGTTCTTAAATGTACTGTAGCGAGTGACTGAGAATGAGTTGTATACACAGCATGCCGTTCAGCAGTATGACTATTAACAGGGGTCCCACTCTCAAGACACGACACAGTGTGTCCATTACACACTGCTGATGAATATGTCCCGTAGATGTAACTTTATGACAGCAATCTGCAATGGCAGATTTGTGGTACCTTGTTTGGCCAACTGGGACGAAGTGAGCAAAAGACTGACTCCTCCATGTATTCGGCGTTCTTCATACATCACTTAATATGCCCGACTCAATCTCGATACGTCTAAAACAAAAGCAGGCAAGTCCGCCGTCAGTCATGTAGGTGTATGCAGCGATTTTGAGGGTCGAAGGTCGAGACCTAAGACTGTTTTCAAATATCCTAAATTAGAGAAAGCCTAATGATGGGGTTCCTTATATGAACCCCATCACTCTCTACTCTGTTATTGGACTGAAAACAAGGCTCTGTTCTCTCAGTCTTTAGATCTTTTTGAATAAAGTGAGAGAAAGATGAATAAGAATTTCTACACACACACACATGAGTATATACATATCTTTGTGGTAGATAAGGTATTGAGCATGGCACCCTAAAAACCACGTGGACTGTTTGTGTGATTATTGAGATCCATTTACCTTATCTCCATGCCAACAAGTGTGGATATTATGTTTTATTTCCCTCCTGAGTAATGTGTGTGTGTGTGTGTGTGTGTTGTTTTTTTTAAAGCAGTCATTCCTGGAAGACCGCTCACACAGTGTGCCTTTTTAGTCGATATCTTTCTCCGATGCCTCCCCTTCCCACATCTTCACGACAATAACAGTCTCTTGCCGTGTGATTCTAGATATTTAGGAAAAGCCTCTGAGATTGTAAGGGGCCCTTTTATCCACCGCTACTGATTTACTGCTGTGTATCCATGCTACATTAGAAAGGCTGTAAGGAGACAGAAGGGAGAGAGGGGGGAGGCAGTAATGAGGTAGAAACGGAGAGAGAGTGAGAGAGAGAGATGAAGTTGGGAAGACAGACATGCAGACACAGAGGGAGAGAGTGTGAGAGGACCTGGAGGGATGAAATAGAGCCTTGCATCATCTTCACTTATCCCTGTGATCAGCAGTAGATGGAGGGAGGAGGATGGCCACTAATGATCTGGAGATGGGTCTGACTGGTTTGCCAGATATACACTGGAACATCATGTAAAAAGGATGCTGTTTGGCTGCCAGCTGTAAATCTAACTGCATCATTATTTGCTATTAGTAATAGTCATTCCTGTGGCTGAAATTGTGATTTTCTTTGGGGCGGATTTCAAAAAATATATATATTTTTGCATTTCACCTTTATTTGATGGGGGACGGTGTAGAAATGTGATGGTTGCAGTTATACGGCATGCGCTGTAACCACTCAGCTACCAAGACGCTCCAATGATGAGTATTTAAAATAGATTAAACTACCCAACAGTACACAAAGTAGCTCCACCATGACCAGCTGCAACATTAAAATGGTGCGTATACATTGATGCATCTACAATTATAAGCAGTTCATATACATAATGTATGATAATAAGATGATGAGATAATATACACTCTAAAAAGGGCCCATTCTGCGTGATGAATACTTTTTCTGTTGATACTTCAGTATGTTGTGCTGATAATACCTTTTCTACTTCTACTTACATAAAGAATCACAATACTTTTCCCTTTAGAGCTAAAGAAGTGGATATATGATGAATACTGAACCTCTCAGTCTGGAGTTATGCAACTGATGTTTCTTTAGAGCTCCAGCTCACTAAATATCTTAAGAAGTATGTCCATCTTTACATTTCTTTAGGCTGTGAATACCTATCTGTCCAACCTATTGTACCTACATCTTTGAAAGAAGAACTTCAAAGGGGGAGGGGGGTAGACTTCTGTGTAGTCTCTGATGCTGAGGGTTCGGCCTTGGTTAACATGGTAACATGTTATTTGTTACCATTTAAATTGTGCCAAGATAGTGTGACACGCTGCCTGTTCACAGCTGGCTAATGTCAACAGTGTGTGTGTGTGTGTGCAAATGAAGTATGACATGCATCGTATTCACTTCCGCCCCACTTGACTTCTACTCTTGCAAACTGATAACCTATTATATAAAAAACTACATTTTGGTTGAGAAGAATGTGATGTTTAATAAATAGCAGGGAGCAAAAACTCTTCTCAACAAAGCAGGTTTATTCTAATGGATGTGTTCATAACAACAGAAACATGATTTTATATGGGTGTCTGTATTCTCCGGTCTTACAGTAAGTATATAAGTGCAATGTGATGTCCATGTAGCTTTGCAGTAATGTTTCTGCTGCGGACTGTCGAGGCCGACTTGATTACATTCTCGGGCATAAATCACAGCACATGTTGTCAGAATGGCTCCTGTGGGGAATCTTTCCTTATTGCTCTGTTGCATTGAAGTTATTGTCTTCCATTATCACTCAACGGCCGCATTAGGTACCGCACGCCTTCTCATCAGCTTCTGTTCATGCAGCTAAGAAAAGGTGATTGCGACATTTCTGTACGTCGGTCCAGCTGATCTGCTTTGACTTTCCAAGAAAATGTGGTTTACCGATACATTTATGAAAGACAAAGAACGTCTCACTATGACTTTGAAAATGAGACTTAAAAGGGAGCTACGCCCAAGTCATACTTGTTATTCCTGTGGTCCAAGACCCAGAAGTCAGAAAATCATAGTAAACATAAAGAACTCTCTCCAAAATCCAAAAAATTTGAGCGCTAAAAATTTGTGATGTGATAAAGTGGAATTTCTTCATAGACAGTGAATTGTGAAAGTTGATATTATAGATGACACTAGAGACTTACTTCTCTGGTTTCTGGCTTTGCTTGTGTTCACACCTATTGAGTGTTATTAACGTTCCTATAGGCCATTGAAATAACATTTTGGAATTCTTAATTTAGATGGTGTTCCCCTTCAAGAGTGAGACTGCCCCAGGATGCTAAAGTTCCCAAAAACTGATTATTCAAGCTGGGATTTACCTGATGATGGTGGTGGTTTGGGAGTGAGATTTTGCAGGTTAAGCGTTATGAAACAACAAATAGGGGAGTCCGTTGGTGTCCGCCACATTACTCACATACTCGTGATTTCTTTTTACCAAGCTGTAGCTCTGGGGTCAGTCAGTAGGTCCGTCCCTTTTGTCCAGACTGAAATATTTAATCTTTACAACCAATCACCTGCAGAGCTAGCGATAGCCTCGTCTGAACTTTATTGTTAATTAGCCAACGTTAGCATGCTTAACTAAGATGGAGACCATCAGCATGTCAACCTCGTCACTCAGTGTGTAAGCCTGCTGATGTGGCTGTAGGCTGTTGGTCTTGCTGAACTGTTGGTCTCCGTTGTTTGTCTGTGCGATTCTCTTCTGTATCACTGGGTATTTCCTTGAGCCGCTCTCTTTATCTCATCATGTGTTTCTCTCTCATTCCATTCCTCCTGACGATCACCCCGAGGTCGTGCGCTGTCAACATGTCTTCCCGTCTCAGCAAATGACATTTAAATGTTAACGCCGCCTCGGAAGTCTCCAAACCCCCACAATGCACCGTGTCACTTCCCACCTTGTCCTCTGTGGCCTGTGCCATGGTTTCTGTGTGTTACAGTTGTATACTGGTGTAAATACATGTTTCTGCCTCTTGTTGCATCAGTGGGTGAGATAAATGCTTTGTTTCAGTTTGTCATTCATACATTTCTGTTTATGTGAGGGTTAAAGGTGCTAAATTCGATATTTAGAGCAGAGGGATTAGCTCCACACGGCTATCATGGCGACAGCTAAGCCGGCAGCTCGCAGCTAACAGCACCAAAAGTAGTAATGGTGCAAACTACAGCAACAGTGCTGACCGAGCTGACAGTGCCTCAGGGTTAGAGGTTGGGCGCTATGCTTCTGTGAGATGCTGTTGGTCAGGACAGCATCGTCGGCTGTAACCGCAGCACGAGAGCAGTGCAGAGCAGCGGCCGTGAGCTAACCAGTGGGGCACGCTCACATGCACTAACAGGCACGCCCAGTCATGTAAACAAATCACAGAGAAGCAGATTCAAACACACAGAGGGAGAGTGACTTCATTCTCTCCTCAGGTAGCTAGTTCTACACTATATCTTCACACAGACAATAGCTTTTTGTTGGTATATTAGTGTTCTGGATATGGAGAACTTTTATTTGAACATTGTGTCAGGCTGCTTTATAGTCGCTGGTGGGCAGATCTTTTCAACATTAAACAGCTTGTCTTATCTTTATATAGGTGCAGAAATATCAATCTCTCTCTCTCGATCTATCGATAGCCACATCCCCACCTGATGTGCTTTTTTCTCACCAGCTCCTCTTGTCCTTTGTTTCCCTTTCACTGGAGGATTATCTTTTTCTGCTCCATCCCTGTCAACACGCAGCACGTTACCAGGACCCATGGCAGCATCAATGCTTGGATGAGAGAGAAAGTGAGTGTGTTTTTCTGAGGTTTTTCCACAATGAGGGACAAATTGTTGGACTGAAAGCAGCTGATTTGCAACAGCTTGCCCAATTGGAGAAAGCATTTTATTTTTTTTCAAAGGATCCCCATCAGCTGATGCCAATGAAACCAATGGGTTAATTGCAATTACGTTCAGCGTGTTGTGAAATGGTCCCTCAGTTTCTGTCTGTGTGTGTGTGTGCACAGCTTTGCATTCCACGGTTTCTTTGCAGTTTTCTATTATATGTAAAAGTACCTCTATGGATATTTTAGCTGGCGTATGGAAGAAATCATTACTGAACCTGTTTCTATATTGGAAATAACGTTTCCCTCCCATCTCATTTCATAACCAGCATCTGGACAGAGACTGCCTGGATGTAAACAGCGACCCTGGAGTATCGTTTATTTTTACATGTCTCATATTGTAGTCATTAAAAGAATCCTTATGTCCAGGCACCGCGGCAGAGCGTCAAATTAACAAAACAAACAGAAATCTATGATTCATTCCTCCGACTCCTCGCTTCTTCTCTCTCTCTCTCCCTCCACCCACATCGCTTTCTGACTCTCTTATCGCTGCCGCCGTGTATCCTCCGCCAGCCCAGTAGAGCCATTGTCATGTCGTCTTCCTGTTTCTATGGTAACGAGGTGCGATCTGTCGCCAGCGAGTCTCTCGCCTCGCCGCTCCTCACTTGCCCCAGTGACTTTCAAGCATGTCCACTTTCTCATAAATGACAGTTGGATCCAGTAGACTCATGCGCTCTTCCACTCTGACTCTCTCTCTCTCTCTCTCTCTCTCTCTCTCTCTCTCTCTCTCTCTCTCTCTCTCTCTCTCTCTCTCTCACACATATCATATACGTACATTAACATTCTCTTTATTAGCATGACCATAATAAGTGCAGTAGTGCCAGTGCAGGTTGTTCAAGGCTTACAATGTAGATAATAATTTACAAGGTAAAAAAGGGATAAAGGTAAATACATATAAAACTTGTTTTAGTTTTGTTTTCAGCAGTAGATGTTAACTATGCACAAACTTGTCTTTTCCCTCTCTCAGTAGAGTAATACTGCTTGAGATTGCGTTGATGGAGAACAGCAGGTTTCCCCTCGCGACTGAGACTGTAGCAATGCACACGCCAACCACATGATTGTGCGTTTGTGTTCAGAACTCACCAGGAACTGTATTTCCTCTCCAGTCTCTCTCCTGTTTCCTCTCATCTCTGTACATTTATGCTCCAAGTGCATGAAGCTGCTTAAACGTGTTCAAAAGCGCAGACGAGCAAAATGTTAATTCCGATTTTGAAGCCTTGTTGAAACAAGTAATCACTGTATTTAAAAAAAAAAAAGACATGGGAAAGATCTAAATGGGGGGGGGATGTATATTTGCATTGCATTGCGGCTCTTGCGGAGTTGCGAGGCAGACGGTTTGAATAATTAACCGTTGGATTAAACTATTTGGATTTGAAAATGGTGAATGACGTGGTATGGTACAATGACACCAGATTGTATTGCCTTGATATCTTCTTTTTTTGATATGTCTGTCTCTCTCTCTGTCTCTCTCTCCCTCTCTCTCTCTGTCCATTATAAAGATGCCATATAGAATGTCATGTCCAAACAGGCGTCTCTTTAGCTGGCGGTATGAGCCGAACACACACCTGCTCTCTTTCCCTAGACAGGAAGCTGTGAAATAACTTTGGAGCATGTTGGCGCTCGTCGAGCTGTCGCTGAACCTCAGGCAGCTGCGAATGGACATAATTGGCACCAGCACATATGTACATGTTAATGTACCACCAGGCAAGCATACAAACGCTCGCGCTAAAAGCCTCCAACAAAGCCTGAGGACACAACACGCCATGATAAATCCCATGTGCTACCACATCCACACTTCTGTCATCACAGACGGGTAGTCCACGGATACATCATCCACTCTATCTACTAAAGGACAGGTGTATTTGTAGGTGAGAGGAGATGAATGATACTTATTATAAATAAAAGATGAGGTCTGTGAAGGCACAAGAGTGATGTGCAAACCAGAGAGCAGTCAGAGAGCGCATGCCTCCACCAATCCTCTAAATGTGTTACTTTTAATGAAAGTAAAAGCTTCTAAACCTGCTCCACATTTCAGTGTGGAACCGTTATCAGTCCACTGTATTATGAATCCTTCAGGATGTTTCTCAGTGAAAAAAACAGAAAAAGAAAGTAGGGAATATGACTTGTTGAAATGTGACACATTTGGTCAGTGGTTGAACTACACCAGGCTGCTTTACTCAACCAAGTGCAACACCTGAATGCCTCTGAGCCTCCCTTGGAAAGCGCGCTCCATTATTCCTTCAGTATGATTCATCGCCCCTCTCGATGACGACAGGCTTTTTTACCCAGCCTTTCGAGTGCGGTTATTTTGAACAATTTTGGATCCAGTACGTCATACATACTCCTTAACGCTCACATTTCAGTGCTGTGATGTAAACGCATCCGGTTTTAAAGTGTGGTGTATCTCGGTACATACAGTACATGAGTGAAGGATCTCCTTTGTTGGAGAATGGTGGTTTCTTTTTTCTTCTTTCTTTTACTGAAAACGTCTTCCTGTAAATATTGTGATTCATTTGGAAAAGAAGACGCCTAATCTGATTTAAAGCAGCGTGCTGTAAATCACAGAAATACTTTTTGATGCAGCGCCACAGCCTCCTGTTAGGTTTACAACTCCACGGGGAAATCAGGTGTCGGGCAGAAATGTCCATGTGGAAATGAGAAAAAAGAATATTGGCAAGTGTAAAAAAAAAATGCGCTTTAATAATACGAATATATTGACAACAAACCCCTGCAGATATTGAGAGTGACAATCAATATTCCTTGTTGAAAAAAAAAACCCAGGATCAGGTTTGTAAAAGTATAGGATAATGATGATTTCTCAGTGAAGCCTTCCTGAATACGTTTCATCGTGGTATCAAACAGCGTGACACTCAGCCCGGCGAACAGATTGAAACAAACACTCACATTGGCTCTCAGGCAGAGTGCCAGCTGGTAAACACGTCCGGCTGATTGATTCCAGTCGAGTCCCGCCTTTGCCTCAGACTCTGTCAGTCCACTTCTCATCGTGTCCACCTCTCGCTGTGTCTCTCCTCGAATATTTTGCCCTCTCCTTTGATTACAGTCGACTCCGGTTAGTGTGCAGCAGTGTTCACTTATGAAAACAATTTTGTCATAATTGAGATCTTGTAATCATTTTGTAACACTTCGAACGAAACCTCCTTGAATGTCCCCCCTGCTTCTGAACTTGTGACTGGAATAGTTTAAGTCGTAAGAAAGTTAGATTTAATTAAAACACGAGTCACTATTTGTTGCCTGATATTTGGCCTTGCACCTGTTCACATGACGGAGACAGAAGCTCCATACCTGCAGCGTATGTAAAGTAAACATTCAGCTGCCAGCCAGACAGGCAAGACTAAAGCATGGAAAACAGTTCTGAAGTAAACATTTTTTTTAAAAGCGTTCACTATCTGCATGGTTCTCTAACAGTGTACGCTGCGTATGAAAGGTTCTTCAGCTGTACTCATTTAAACCTGCCTTCATTTATATCAGATATGACTTGAAGTTTGGCAGCCAATCAAAATAAAGAATGACAACCTGTGATCATGACACCTGACATAGTATAAAGCATATTATCAGCAAACACACCACCATGCAACAGCATTGAATGTCAGTCAATTCACCCTCCCTTTTAGCTCCGGTTTGGTCTCCACCATAGAAAACAAATTGATGAGTGAAGCATAATCAAAGTACACATTATTTGTAGCTAATTGGCTTAAATTATTTTTCTTTATATACTCCAGAAATGTAATTTGTGTTTGCGTCATATTGTTTGTTTGTTTGTGAGGTCACTGGGGGGGCATTAGAGTATGTGTTGGTGTCAGCGCCGTCTATCCCTCACTGTCTCGTAGATGTGCCCACCGACCCCACACACGACGTGTTAGCGTAGCTGCTCTGCATTAGCAGCTCTGTGTCAAGGCTTCCCGCTTTCTCTTCAGCTCCTATTCACCCACATAATAGCGAGACATAAAGAGTGTAAGAGGGGGTGGAGGGTCTGGAAAATGGAGAGAAGATGCGGTCGCTGACAAGTTGTTTTTGTGTGCACGTGTGGGTAATGTTTCTACGTGTGCATGTCGTCCTCGCCGCCACAACTCAAAGCCCTCACGGCTATCTGAAGATGGATGATGTATTGCTACAGTACCACCGCCGCCGGTGTGTAAATAATAGAGAGATATTGACTGTAATTAATCATGAAGGAACCGCAATCACAATGTACAGAAAACATGATGACATGCAACAGTGTGTGTGTGTGTGTGTGTGTGTGTGTGTGTGTGTGGACACGTATGAGCGCAGAGGAGGCACAGGTGTGAACTTCCCAGGACTCTACCAAACATAACCTGCTCATTTTCCACTTCATTTATCACGACCTCAAGCTATAACCCTCCTGATGCCACCAGGGCCGACTTCTGTTTTCATCACCTTACGCTCCAAATAACATTCATGTCAAACTGCAATTTTAACCTTTCTTTTTTCTTTTTTTAATGCTGATGTAAGCGCAAAAAAACTTGATTGACCCTTCTCTTTTATAGGTAACAGAGGCACAAACATACATGCCCTGTATTCTGTAAAACTGAATTGAAAATGATCAGTTTATGTTCTGTTGTCAATTTTGCTTTACAGTAGATTCATGTCGGCAATTCATATCAATATGACCGTAACTTGTTTAAATCTGCGCCTACAAGCTGATGCAAAAGTGCCTTAAACCTGCATTCTCTCTAATGGCCATGAGGGGGCGACTCCTCTGGTTGCAAAAAGAAGTCTGGTTGGAAGTCTATGAGAAAATGACTCTACTTCTCTCTTGATTTATCACCTCCGTAAACATTGTAAACATGAGTTTATGGTCTCAATCACTAGATTCAAGTCTTCTTCAATACAGCATGATGTTCATTTAATAAATGATGGTCCATTTAGAGTCAGTCAGACCATAAAGCAGAGTATGCTTCAGGGTGAGTTACCTTGTGATTGACAGGTCTCTTGTTTTCGTCTTACAGCTTTAACCCTTTCACAGTGTGTTTTCAGTTCATGAAAGTTAATTGTAGATGTTTTGGTCGCCTAAAAATGATCTCTACCATCTCGTGTCACTTCTGGTTGTGAAAAAATAAGATGGCGACGGCTAAAATGCCAAACTCAAGGCTTCAAAACTGAAGTCCACAAACCAACGGGTGACGTCACGGTGACTACGTCCACTTCTTATAGACAGTTTATGTTTAAATTGTTATTTTCTACTCCATCACATGCCTTTATGGATGTGCTGGTGCAATGCACAAACATGTGTGATAATTCTATACAACATTAGCATTTTCAGATTTTTTTTTTTTTTACTTGTTTATATGCAATATTCAGTTCACTGCCTCCGTCGCTGACTAGAGTTCCTGTGATAAGGCCTCCATTATGCAACAGCCACTGTGTTGATTCATCTTCTTGTTGCTAATGAGTTGAAGGCTGATTACAGCGTATAGTTAATAGCTCTCAGTAATGACCTTGTATAGACAAGGTGATTTATGGGAGATGGCGTTCAGAACAGAACTGGCCACACAGGTTCATTTTCAACATTGATTAGCTATAGCCTGCATCCATGACTTTATTTTGCTCTCCTACTCTTTCTCTATTTCTCTATTTCTCTCTTTCTCTCTCTCTGTGTGTGTGTGTGTGTGTGTGTGTGTGTGTGTGTGTGTATAAAGAGGTCAAGAGTTCAGCATTGAGCTACATTAACCATAGCGGAATACAGTAGGCAATATTACAGTTAATTATATTCATGCTATAAATATCTAATTCTCTCGCATCATAAATCAGTGTAGGTGTACAGATTTACCCATTACTTTGGTTATTCAAAAACGTCCCACATGTTATTAGGTTCAGGCTACTGAAACAGGTATCAGGAAAGATTGCAGTTCTGGTTCAATATTCCTGTCCTGGGTTTTTCTATATTGCAGCTATGAATTATTTTTTTAATCAAGTATTCTTCCAATTATTTCATTGACTAATCGAGTAATCAGCTAAGAAATACTTTTGCTTCATTATTACAGAGCAATCGTAAATATGAAAAAAAGAAAATAAGACAGGTCTCTTAGTGAACAACTGATTGGTTTCCTCTTTGAAAAATCAACATTGTTATGCTTAAATTGCATACAATAACATTATCTGTCAGAACGTCACCCATTTAGTGCATTTAAGTGACTTATTACATTTTCAAATAAAACCTTTTCTAAAACGCAAACAAATAAATTAAACAAATTATTTCAAAGTACTAAGGTAAACGTCTCATGAGCTACTCCTGTAAAGGCACTATAACTTTCACTGATCGAACTGTCATGATGTGTTCATCACACATTCAATATGGATGTTGATTCATTGATATTCATATCCTGCTCCTTGAACTAAGCTTTGATGCAAAGAATTTAGCGAATGAGCTTTAGTGATCTAGTTACTCGAGGAATTGTTTCAGCCCTAATAATGTTTGCTTCAGCTTTTACAACAAGTGGTACCTGGGTGCATTTGAGATTGACTTTTGGCGGTCCACTGGAACAACAGGGCTCCATGGAGGACATACAAGTACATAACATTCGATTTTAAGACTTCTTACTCTCACTTTTTCCACTCAACAGTGGATGGAGAAAGTAATTATCTACCCCATCCAGGCAGGATTGTTTACAGGTAATATGCAGCAGACTCAGAAACAGTCAAGTCAATAACTCAATGATTTTAAATAATGTGAGAATACAAGCAGTAAAGAGTTACAGTATTTAAGTGCTGCAAAGCTCAGGTATGCGGCGCACAGACACTGCACAAATGCATGTTCTGATGTTGAATATTATTTTTTCATCTTTAGGCACATTAGCTGTCAATTTTCTGCATGAGAGAGAAAAAAATACAGCTCTCCATTTTAAATGTGCTATTTACCTTCTTGCCATGGATGTTTGTTATGATGAACACCCTGAAGGGGGTCGGACATGAAATTAGCAGTCCAAAGCATGTAAAGTGATTAGAGACCATGATGTGTTTAGTTGACTTCATGTGTCCTGCTCACTTCTTGCATCAAAAGACGACTCGCTATTTGTTCTGGGTGATGTTAATGTGAGTGAGTGAGTGAACCTACATCAATGGTGAGACCATCAACCTGAGCTTTTCCTTCAATGATCAGTCAAAATGTCTGCTGTGCAGAAGTTCCACAGCAAACATTGGTTGATTGTGTAACACGAGATTCTTTTGTAATATATACAGTGGCAAAGTATTCAACGTTAATTTACTTGCGGACAGATTTGAATACTTCTACATCTGCCTTGCTTTGCCGTGATGTACTGATCGTTATGTTTGCTTAAAAATGTAATTTGTCAACAGAGAGTAAATTGATTAGCATCGATTAGATCCTCTGTCACCCATAGAAAAGCCCGGCTGCCTGCAGCACAGCAGATTTCATTTAGCTTCGCTCCACTTAATTCTCTGTTCTCAGTCAGATCCCATTGAGACGGAGTTCGTCCTACGTCTGGTTACCGGGAAACATGAATTTCGGAGAGGCCCTCTGGTGACTGTGTAAACTGAGCTGATCAGTGACTGAACCTCCGAGCTGGTTATGTTCAGAGATGAGGTCTCATATGAAAACTGGCCTTTCCTGACCGTAGACATATAAGGTCACTCCTGTCTAATGCATTCTTCATTAATACATTGGTTGCTGATTATAATCAATATGTAAGAGTTCCGGCATGATTTGAAACTAACAAATGCATCGATTTTTGCCTAAATGTCAATTGATTTGAACTGTAATACTGCTTATATGCAGTTAAGGTGATTAGAGAAGGAATATACAGGCCTGTTCTTGCTGCTCATGTAATGCTGTTGAAAATGGGATGCATGCAGCATCTGTCCATCCATCTTTTCTCTGTTCCTTCCACATCCATGGACCTGTATTTGAAAGTATTCCTTCCCAAACTGACAACATAATCTCTCTTTTGCATCGCCCGTTCAAAACCCGCCGATTTCTTGGCCTCCGGTATTGCTTCGAGCAGCAACTGCTCATCCAAACAACTTCACACTGCTGAGCAATACGTCAACCATGACATGATTGTTCACGCTGTTCTTATTCACTTTTCGTACTCATGCCTATGAAAGGTATGCACTGCAATTCATATACAGCCCACGTAATTGTGAGCCAGGATGTGCAGGGCTGCCGTTGAGCAAGTCAGGTGGTGGAGTATGCAGAGCGACAAAGTCAGCAGGCCGGAGTGGATGGATGTGTCAACAAACACAGAAGTACACGGTCACCCACTGTGACTTATTTGACCTTATTTCCGTTACATAATTTATTTACTTCACTATGTAAGTTACGCAACAAACGTACTTATTTAAAACCAAACATCTATCTTTTCCTAAACCTCACCAAGTGGTTTTGTTGCCTAAACACCAGGTTCTGTGATGCAGGGGCTTGGTCAGGTGCACTGATCGCTTGTGTCGCTGGACATTTCTGGTAGAACAGACATATCCTCCAAACAGTTGTATTACGATATGTTGCATAGTTGCATCTTCTAGCAATGCTGGAGTATACGCGTCATTCGGGTGAAAAAGCTCACCCAAACAATGACTGAGAGCGAGCTGTACCCAGCATGCCGTTCGGCGGTGTAACCATAGACTGTATATAGGAATTGGACGTAGTCATGATGTCACCAACTGCCGTTTTGAAGCTTCGAGTTCGGCGATTTGGCCGTCACCATCTTGAATTACGGCCAATAAAGGGAGGTTACCATATTTGGAATGTGGAGGAATGACGTTAAGACGCCGTATAGAGCTCTGGTAGTGGTAGCGACCTGTCGATCACAGTAAGCCCGCCCTAAAGCATACTCCACATTATGGTCTGTTTGACTCTAAATGGACCATCTTTTACAAAATGAACATCATGCTGTATTGAAGAAGACTTGAAACTAGAGATTGAGACCATAAACTCATGTTTACAATGTTCACTGAGGTAATAAATCAAGAGAGAAGTAGTCATTTTCTCATAGACTTCTATACAATCTGACCTTTTCTCAACCGGAGGAGTCGCCCCCTGCTGGTCAGTAGAGAGAATGCACGTTTTATGACACTTCTGCATCGGCCTAACTCTGCAGCCACCTGGGTGTAACACTTAATATCATAGCGAGTGACGGAGAGCAAGCTTTATTCAGCATGACGTTTGTTGGTGTATTAGTCAATAGGGTACATAACGCACTATGAATAAATATGTCCCGTAGATCTCAAGAGATCACTCAACACTGGACTTCCTATTGGTGCTCAGCTAAACACCCGCCAAGTCGCTTGGATGAACGGCTGTCAATGAAAGGACGGATAGAGAGACTCAGTTGGATATGTTTTAGTGAAAGCATATAGCAGCCTGGATTCTGCATTTTCATGTTATGTTAATGTTAGAGAACAATTACAGTTATATTTAAACAATAAAATGTAAACTGATGTGGGACATAAACCGACCAGGGATGACTGTTGAAGGCAAATGCTCATATGCCCAAAGATGTCCTCCATTTCAGCCTAAATGATTCAAAAGTTACCTCTCCATCTTCTGCATTAATATCGTTCACGAGCGTTTGTGATACATTTTTTTGTCTGCAGTGCATTTATTTGTCTTAGTTCAGCTTAAAAGGAACATGATCACATGTGCAGAGAGAAGCTAAATATTTGAAACACACCACTGCTGTACTACCCAAACATGCACCGCACAGCAGTGTACACTTCCTGTGAGCCGAGTTAAGATAAAGTACATTACCTCAGCATGGGAGTCGTGCTTTCAGTGCAGGTTCCCTCCTCAAACTCCTGCCTTTCTATTAGATCTGTCCTCTTCTCTGTGGGCACTTTAATTATACAGAGTTGAAATGATCCGCCCTTAGATGGTGCTGTATATAGCATGTATGCTGTGGATTGGAGTTGTTTAGATACCTCACCTTCATTTGGTTAATCGTTTGTCAATGTTTTAACATTCCAACCACCGTCTATCAGGCCGTCTTTACTTCATTCTTTGAAATGACTACTGCAGGAACTACATTAATGAAATACTTTCCCCGTCTCGTCTTTGACATTTTACATACTGAATAATTTGGGCATTGTGCTAGTAATACTTGCTTTCATTTGAAAAGCAATCCTTCATTTGTTTTTTAACGTGTTGGCAACCAGCTGTTGTGCTAAAAACATTAGTAATGTATGCCATAATTGGTTTAATTCATATCATCACACTCAGTGGCAGCCACTATTTATCTGTAGCTGCCTAAATTGTTGCACACCTAGCCAGCTGCGTGACTAAAGAACCCAAAATATTTACAATTACAATGTTTGCCTTTTTTAATGAGCTTTAATTCCCTGTTGCCTCAAATGCATTCTCTTGATTGATCTTTGAGGCAATTATTATATTTATTTTATAAAACTGATATTATGATGTTGTTTTTTAAAGGAATAAACTACAGTACTGCTGCTGTCTTGTCGTTTGCTGTAAGTGTATGAAAGAAACAGAGTTTGTTAATCTGTTTTTTTGACAGAGTGTGACAATGATCCAAATTCAGCAAGAAGTGGCTGCACATTAGGGAGCCTCTCTTCCAAGAAAGACAGATCTCCCCACTGATTACACTTCTGTGAGCGACAGCCTGGCTGCGAGCACGTCGACAGGCCCCCAGATTCTGGTCGCCACAGAAATCTGTGACAGTAGACATAAGAATGTAGGAGGGTTTGTTCACACTGTGGGGGCAATGAGAGACGGTGACATTTGTACCGTAAACATTTTAGCTGATGCTGTTAGAATGCGAGGATGCAGCGTGGAGTTTGAATGTCTTGGCCAGTGATATTTTGAGACGGATGATTACTGTTGTGATGAAACTATAGTGTGACCTTGCTGGCCCTCTGTAGCCACAGGGGCCAGCAAGTGATGACTATCCAATTAAGTCGAAAATAGCGAGTCCAAATATATTGCGATCAATATAGCAATCATGAGAAAATGAGAAAACAAAATTAGAATCTCAATCGCTCATCACTGTAATCATGGAGCCTTTCATGACAAAATATCATTTATTCATTCCATGTTAGACAATATATCAATTATTAGGGTCAATATTAGAAGCATGCTTAAATATATTCTGTCTTGTAAACTACTCTATCGTGTTTTAGGATTGCTATGATTTCCCATGGTTATATACATAACTGGAGCTACTACAGTAAATATTGCCTTTTTAATTTAATTATTATGAAATGTATATTGGTCGCCACTTTTCACACAAAACCACCTAGTTTGGTTTTGAATACACAGAATGGTTAGGCTTAAAATGGCTATATGAACTAAGTAAAATACTGAGGTGAACATTTTAACAATACTTTTGGACACTGTTCTCAAACACCGGTCTCCTGGTTGCAAGTCCTGTGTTTGTTTCACCAATGAACCTCCACCCCCGCCCACCATTGGCACATTTATTACATCACTCTTTGATGTGCTTACATAGTCTGTACAGACTACATGGCGTACAGACAGCACTCGAAAAGCAAGATGGTGTTCTAATTGCACGTAAAATGACTTATGAATTGTTGTCATTCATACACCAGCTGGTGTTCTGAGCTGGCTCAAAGAACGGACTCACACTATGTTGCTATTTCTTAGTACATTTCATTCATATTGAGGGACTTTATGAGTTATGAATACCTTATTTGTTTGTTTTTCACTATGTGACGCAATAAAAAGAATTGTCTCTTCACAAATTGTGAGGTAAAGCGACTACAGTATGTTTTAGTGCCATTTTTAAGAGTAAAGCATGTTTTGATGATCATTGGGACAATAATGTGAATCTGAATTATTTTGGCCTGGAGAATAGTGAAACGTTCATGTCGTCCCATGCCTTCAGCTGAATGACTGAATGGATTGTAGTTAATAACTGTAAATCACGAGGAAGACCCAGGTTTAATTAACCTTTAAATCTCCACTAACCCACCAGTGAGTCAGCCATTAGAAACCATCGAAACCCCACAGAAGACTTCTATTAAATGGTATTCCTGTCTGATGGAATGGTGCAGCTACATGATATTTATATTGATATGATATTGGCATACATTTGGGAATAAGATGTTTCAGTTTGGTCTTTGTTTAGAGTTGCAGGTGGAAAAGAATGGCAACATATTCTGAAGTTATGTTTCATCAGTTGCAGGCATTCCTCGATAAACACGTTCTGTCAAATATTTCAAGCAATATCTTTACTGTCTGGCTTTATATTAATCTGACTTTTTATTAATGTTTGTGTCTGCTGTCTGTTGTTCTTTATTAGCTTTTTGTTTTTTTAATAAGCACCCTGGTAAAGCTTTTCTTACTTGAAATGTTCCTTACTTGTACACTGTGCTAACAGTAAAGGGTCACACAGAAGACACTGCGTTATATGAGTGACGCACCTCATGATCTATACAACGATGGTCGACCCATGCAGTGGATGTGTGCCATAATGTCACGTCCATGCAGCCTTCCAGAGAGGATTCAGCTGTGGAGGCTGGGCCTGATGCATTACCACACATAAATCACAGGACATCTTGTCAGGACGTCTCCTTGGGTGGGAAGTGTCCTCTAATAATAACGCTCATACAGTAACAATATTCTATGTACATGCGGTACTCCTGTTTTGCTACTGTTACTACTACTACCAATACTATTGATAACAATATGAAACCTAATATTTGAGCTGTAAAGCGTGAATGTGTCCACCAAAACAAAGACTCCTGTGACTACTTTACACTTTGTGTCACTGACATTGTCTCACGTGAGCATCTGCTTCCTGTTTGGATCCATGTGTGATGATGCAATGCTTTTATTGGAACACCTGGACTTTAGCTGTTTTAGGTTTTCCAAACACAATCCAATGTCCTGAGACTTAAGTAGTAAAGAAGGACAGTAAGTTGTGTCCCAGTTCAATACTATGCAGAATGGACTGTATGCAAATGTTCACAACTTTCTGTTTTTGGAGTTGGTGTGCAATACATTAATGTTGCTGTGTTGTACTAACGAGAAATGATTCGAGACCTCTGATGAAAGAAGACATTAGTCCAGGTTTAAAGGTACCCTGTGGAGTTTTCTTGTAAACAGTTTTTGTTTGCAGCCAGTTACTCACCAAAATAGATTCTGTGTATCCTTGAGTTCTGAAAAAAAAGTGTTGAATACGTTTCTCTCGACATGGAATATTTGTAAAAGTATTAAACTTCCCTCCCTTTGCTGGCGTATTGCTGCTTTTCAATTCCTGTTGATTAGAATAGTGTGAAACCATTTAGAAGAACGTGCAACGTGTCACCTGCGTCTATGTGCAGAGTAAAGGAGACCCAGACATAATAGCGTTGCTTCACAGTGCTGCTAGTGGGGTACCTTTTATTTTTAGATACACTACATATTAAAGTCCTTCCTAGAAATTAGTATGTAGCACACTGACCACATCGAGGGAGCAAATAAATCTCTACCCCAGCATCGGGAAACATCTGAAACACTTTCATTCCAACATTGGCTGAAGGATTTATTGGATCCCTGCCGCAGTGAAAAATTCAGGTTAATCCTTTAAAAAATGTATGATTTTAGGAAAACTTCCAAACTATACCAATTCTAATGAGAGCCCTCCCTATCACAGATAAATGAGGTCTTCATGGCTCCACTCCGTAAGTAACCCAAGTCGGGCCAGATTCAAATCATTCAGTCTGTCATAAAAGGAGAGAAAGATTCTCTTTGAGGCAGAGAGAAATGAAACCGTGGCATTCAGGAAAAAAGGATCATGGTGCTGCTGATGTTGGGGTTCCTTCTCTATTTGGGTCCACTCCTTTTAGGATCGGGACTAATCATCCTCAGGTTTATTGCTGGTATTGTTTTCATCCAGTGAGTCTGTGTGTGAGCTACCAGCAGTCAGTCAGTCAGTCAGTCAGTCAGTCAGTCAGTCAGTCAGTCAG
>NW_022280046.1:5628389-5651140 GCF_004355925.1 Anarrhichthys ocellatus
CAGTCAGTCAGTCAGTCAGTCAGTCAGTCAGTCAGTCAGTCAGTCAGTCTGTCTGTCTGTCTGTCTGTCTGTCTGTCTGTCTGTCTGTCTGTCTGTCTGTCTGTCTGTCTGTCTGTCTGTCTGCCTGCCTGCCTGCCTGCCTGCCTGCCTGCCTGCCTGCCTGCCTGCCTGCCTGCCTGCCTGCCTGCCTGCCTACAGACTTTGTCGCAGCGATACACCGCAAAATGCAGTCACTGAACTTTACGGGTGTGTAGTTGAGATCAAAAGGCGTGGTCGGAGCATTGAGGGCCAAGAGGCCATTGGTTGTTTTGTGTGGCACAGAGCCGCAGGAAATAATTTGCAAATGTGTTTTCTGTGGTCATTAATCACTGGATGTGTGGAAAAAAAACGACCATGGATAACTAATGTGGCCGTGGCACTGAGGAGCAACCTGTGTTTTATGTTTTGACAGCTTGGGATTCATTGCTGGTGTTAATTAACATTCAGACATAGGAGGAGAAGGAGCGGACAGGAGGAGAGGATGTAGAGAGGGGAGGGTAAAGGGGGGGAACACTCCTTCCCTGTGTTGTTTGTGTTTACTGAGCTTTGACTCAACAACACATCTCAGACCTCCAGCTGAGCAGTGCACATACCGGTCTGATTCTAAAATCAACACACCTGCAGAGTCCATGATGCCGCTTTTATTTTCTTCCTCTTTTGTGTCTTTCAAGCCTTATTGACTAGGTTTGAAACATCCACAGTAATGTGTTGGTTGGCACTCGTCCAGAGATGTACTTACAACATAAATAACAACACACAGAACGCTACCACTTTACATATCTATGTATTCCTGTAATTATAATACTTGTATGGTGATCTCATCTGACATTTGTTTTATATACTGTGCTTAAGTCCACGCTTATATCGACCCAGGCAATAAAGCCTGATTCAATGTTCCAGTTCATCCCAAAGGTAGAAAAGCAAGCAAATATACATCCATCACTGTTACATCAGCTAGCTAGGGAAGAAGAGCCAAAGATGGATGATGAGAGACGAATACCTAATACTTGTTACTTTGAATTTATCTTTGGCAAAGGGCAGTAGTGTCTGTTGTAAACATTGTAAAAGACGCAACATTCATTGAATCAATTCATGGAGCGATGGTAAAACAAGCTTGGTTCTCGCTTATGGAGCCGTGCCGGCAGCGCCTACATGTACCAGGATGTATTGGGCTTCTGACACCTGGAGGGTCCTTCTCCTCTTGCACAGCTCATGCAGCCACAGCCTCAGCCTCTCTCCGCTGCATTGCTTCAGCCGTATGCCCCGACTCGAATAAGACACTGTAAAATGTTCCCTCGCCCATCATATCCTCTGCATCCTTATTTTGGGACATTTTCTCTGTTGGAAAAGTAGATAGTTAGCAATACAAGCAAGTTCTATTTTTTGTGCTGCGTCTAGAGCACGGCGCCTCCTGCCTACCCAGAGGCAGAGACTAGAACTACAGGCTGAAATGGCCTGTAGTTCTTCCTTACATCCGGCTCGTCACTGTCACGTCAAATGATGGCGATTTTGCAGCTTGAAACTCCGCTCTCTCTGTCAATATAGCAAGCACGGAGGAATTTATCGCTCCAATCGACTGCATTCACCCTCATCACTGAATGGACATCCACATAAAAGGTGGAGAATGTTCCTTTTAATTGTTTATTTTATGTCAGGTGGCTTTATTTCCCTGGGGGGCATTTGAGGTAGGTCACTAATTGCTGCCCCTGTTGAATAATTAGTAAAGTCGTGTTATTTAGTAACATTCCGCATGCGGCCCATCTTCTTCTTTCACGATATAGGTCACGTCATATTTTTCATGTAAGTTTCAAGTGAAATTATAGAGAAAAAAAGATGAAATATTCAAGCTGTATATTGAGTATGTTTACATGCATGCATACAAATACAGAGTAGTCAGATTTTCTGAGAAAAAGTTAGTATGTGCTTGTTACTACGTAATTGTGTATCATGATATATGATTTAATCACGATACAATTCCATTGAAAGTCGATGAATTATCATATTGAATTATCGCCCAGCCCTAGTTTGAACTTTTTGAAAGTTTGATTCCACCCTTAGAACAAGAACACCCACTTCTCAAAGATCTGATGCAATCTACTGAACAATAGTTTTTTTCCCCCCCAATTATGTTGGATGTAAAGAAAATAGGAGGTTGTCGGGCTGATCGAGCTTGATTTAGAAAATCAGAGCTACGTTAGATCCTAGCCTGAGGATGTGAGCTTGCTTGTTGCTTTTTTAGTCCCCTGCGTTTGTCTTGTTTATGAGTTTAATAAGGAGGAAGCCTGTATGTTTGTGTGTGTGTGTGTGTGTGTGTGTGTGTGTGTGTGTGTGCGTGTGCGTGTGCATGTAAACGCGTCCATGCAGTGTTAATTTAGAACCACAGCACTACAGCAGCCATGTTTGATGGCGAGTGGCTCTGGCAGCCACGGTGAGTTCATGAGTAAACCCTTCTGTCCTCGTGTGCATTGTGGGAAATGCTTGCTCTCCTGACTCTGTCATATCTGTCCACTCACATCATATAACGTCATGGCGATACAGCCCACCACATGCACACACACGCACACATGCACACTCCACTTTTGCTACTGACGCCCGGCTCGTGTTTGGTTTCCTATTAGATGAGATGGTAGAAATGAGGTCTAATTGGCAAGAAATGGTCTGTGTCTAATGATGGGGTCTGTTTCCTACATTGTGTGTGGTTTGTGTGTGTGTCTGCCTGCACATCCATGCACTCTTGTAAATTAGACAAAATGGACATTTCAGAGATAAGTGTTGACTTTGCAATCTTAGCTGTGACACCCACGTTCTGAGGCTGAAACTGACAGAAAGACAATAATAAAAGAACCAGACAGGTAGGTGACTCAAACTAGATTCTATGTTTGGGCAATGCAGATACAATCATCTATCTTGTCCTATATAAAGGGTGATACAGTACATCATCTGGAAATGAATGTCAAACACATTTATAACCAGATGTGAATGTTTAAATGTGATCTCGTGAATTAAATATCTGGAAAATCACTCTGCCACATTCAGGTAAAAATCCTGTGTTTCTGATATTGCGGTGAAGTGGTCCTGCTCACTTATTCTGCCACCAGTAATGGCCGAAAACAAGCAGAGCTATTAAAGGGATAGATGCCTTATATATTGTGTAGCAAAATCATCTAATGCTATCTATTGGCAGATCAGCCGGCTCTAATCCATCCACAGCAAATGTCGTTGAACTCTTCCTCGTTGTTTTCAAAATGTCAGGTCATGGACCTAATTGGTAAAGAGGAAATGTTGGCACGGTTGTGCTACTTGACAATATGGACGGAGTTGTATCAAAATCAGTTGGAATCGTTCGCCAACCAACAGCCAACCATGTGCCTTACTGCTAAAAATCATCCTTTGGGTTTCGAGCAGAGCAATAACATTCAACATCACAGTGATGGTAATCAAACAGACAGAGACGGATATTTTTACAGTCAAAAAGAAAGACAGACGAGCAAAAAATATGCAGTTTGACAAGTCATCGCGTAGACAGACATGTTTCTCTCCTGCACTTAGTTACCAGAACAGCAGGATGCAATCAGTGCCGTTCAAAGTGATGTCCCTAATGTGCTGCTTACTGTACCGTACTGTTGAGACGGTTAAACGTCACGAATGAGTCCTGACATGCTATCCTGATATGTACATCCAAAATCCCAAAGTTTCTTTTTTCCTCAGTTAAAAATTCAACTCCTGTGGCTCTCCCTCCCACTGTGTTCTATCAGTACAGCTTCAGGGATGATTCTCACCCCTGAGCTGAAACGACAGACAGGAAAGTAGACATAAGTTATACAACAGCACCAGCTAGACGAGCGGGTATTGAATTAATATATTCACTATGCAGAGAGACAGACATACAGTCTGTCAGACAGACAGGCAGCAGTTTTTTATTCCAGCACTGTGTTCTCCGTCTGTCCTGTGGGAGCCTCCGTCTCCTCTTTCTGCGATGTGTGAGGAACTCAATCACAGCCGCCGGCCCCCAGCTGGGCAGGGTCGCAGTAATTAAACTACATCACTCTGCCTCACGAGAAGGGCGCCTTTTACTCTGTTTTTCTCAGCTGTATCCTTCCACCTCTGTTGGTTTTTTTTTCTTCATTTTTGCTGTCACTGTCTTTAAAGGAGCAGTTAAACATTTTGGGACATGACTTTGGCTTTTTTTGGTTGGTGAGCTTCAGAGGTGCTGGCAGATCTTTGTTTTAACCTTTGGACAGAGCCAGGCTAGCTGTAGACTCTGCTTGTAGTCTTCATGCTAAGCTAAGCTAACTGGCTTATCGTGGTATCAACCTTCTCATCTCGAAGCAAGAAAGCAATGAAGAGCATTTCCCAAAATGTCAAACTATTCTTTCAAAGTTCACTTGATATTTTTTTAACGCTTCAAATTAAGCCCGAATGCCAATCAAACAGCCCCGTCTTTGCCTTGTTGGTAAACAGTTGCCTATTTTCACATCCCGTGGCAACATCAGCATTCTAAAAGTCTCATATTGGACAAGTAGTGCTTGTGTTTGAACATTGTCTCCTGGTGAGCATGTGAACCGTTGTGTTCAGTCATCCATCGAACCGGGAGGAGGTAAGTGTCACATTTTTTTTGCACGAAGAACACGAATAGGCAACTGAATGTAGTGAAGTGTATGTTCGTTCCCACACATTTTGATGGGCAGCATGAATCAATGTTTTTTCCGTCTTGTTCTGCCATTGTTTCTTCAAGGTTGAATTAGTTCAAGTTCTATTTTTATTTCAGCGGGAAAGACTGAGTCACAGGATCAGGATATATATATATATATACTTGGTGAACCACACAGGAAATGGGTGCTTTATTGTGCGTGTGTGACTTTGTACACCAATGTGGAAACCATCAGTGTGTACAAATGTGTCTTTGTGAATTTAATCGTCTGTTTTTTAGTTTTTGTGGTCCGACCCTGAAGATGAGCAGAAAGCTACATGCTGAGATATGCTTTGATGGTTGTACCTTTTGTGTGATGATACGGAGGAAAGTGGTATGAGAGAGAGAGAGAGAGAGAGAGACGATAGCATCACCCTCCATATTTGCTGTGCCGGTGTCTGGCGCCCACATGGATATATTGCGGTGATGATAAAGGGATATTAAAACTCATGGCTTCTTGCTCAGCCTGCTCCCTGCCCGACTGTCTGTCTCCACAGTCATCAAATCATCCCTTCACAAGCAAACATGCACACACACACACAGACACACATACATTTGTGCACGGAGCAGGCCTAAGTGAGTTATTGATGGTAGAGGATATAAAATAACAACAGCACAGAGCGATGATTCAGGTTTGTATACCCTCTTTTCATTGACTCAAATTTCAGATGTTATAGTAGAAGGTGTGAATCATTTGAAATACAACCATGTCAACTGTACATAGTACATTTGTTTTTATTTACTGCCAGAGTAATATTGTCTTTTAATGTATTTGAACTAAAGGCAGATGAACAAACACTAACTCCCATCAGAAGATAGTGTACAGTAGTATTTCTGAAAGATTTAGATGATATAAAGCAGCTATGAAAGCTAAGTGAGAATGTGTTGGTACACCCGACCTGTGTGGGGCTGTTGAGACTGCAACATATTATTAATGTTTGTTTATGAACTGGCCCCTGGCCTCCTGTCATTGTGCAAAAGTGGCCTGCGAGGTAAAGCACGTGGAGCATCCCTGGTACATGAGCTGATTTCCACGGTGATTCAAGGTGGTTGTGAGTACTGCGTGATCGCTACAGTGATGTGTGTGTTTGCATTAGTCACAGCGCACAGCTGCAGTAGTAGTAGTGATAGAAGCCAGTTGTGAGAAGACCAAGAGAGAGACTTGATGTGAAAGTTTCAGCACCATGGAGACGGACAGCAGAAAGATGTTGTGTATCATTAGAGCCAAAGGGAAAATTGTAGCCTTGTAGCTTAATTGGTTTAATTTATGAATATTGTCGTGGTATCTGCTGTTAGAAATGTCCCCAACTGCTGTAAATTGCTTTCATGTTGTTTCTTTACCTCAGTTATATGGTCTTTAATTCTTGGTTAAGAGGCAGGGTCCTCTTTGATGTGTGATGAATGTCATGAGAAGGAGGGGACTTCTTCTGTGACGCGTTGGACAGTGCACGACTACTACAGGTGACATCTGGAGGATTTTATTACTGACAGAGAGAAAAGGAGATTTTCTTTTTGTGCAGCCCGAATTTCAACTGGAACTTGATACAAAACACACTGAGCTGTGACATGTTTAGCTCAGTGGTGTTTTGAGTTGGAACAGGTTTATGGATCTGTTGTGACTACAACGTGGTCTTTGGAGAGTCCTGCAGCAGCTACTGTGTGTGATGGTTTTAGTGCAGTGTAGAACAACATACAGTGGGTTTATGTTCAGCACCATTGACAGAGACAAAGGGAGCTTTTGGATGGTAATTTAAGTCTTTCCAGTAAAGTGAATGCGTGTATGCGCGTGCATGCTGATGCGTCGGTATTGAGACTTTTCATACGCTGTTTTGCAGTCCTCATCAATATTTCATCTTTACGTCATCCCTCAGCTCTGATCTCTCTCTTTTTTTCGGTTCCTTCCTCTGACTGCTGGTTTCTAAATCTCGGATCCCTACGCGGAGCTGTACATTTTAAAACAGTACGATAAATAATAATTACAATTTCCATGTGGGAAAAGTATTCTAATGAGACAATTATGAAAAGCAGCATTTAGAAATCCGTCACTGTCTGAGAATGTGATCAACTGCAAAGCCTGTGCATGAAATATGTATAAAACAATATATTCTATATTACACAGCAGGCACTTACATCCCAGCAGACTGATTTCACCCATAATGATAATATCCATAAAGCACAGATGTGCTTTATCGGTTACCATGCCAACTGGTACCCAGGGAGCGATAAGCGACCTTTCTTGTTTTTCTACTTTTTTTTTTCTTGTGTGTGTGTGTGTGTGTGTGTGTGTGTGTGTGTACTGCATTTCTTTCAGTCAGTCGTGAGTGTTTGCTACCCGCTATATAAAAGCTATTGTACTCCTGAGGATTTGGGCTCCCGAAGGTACTTAACTGAGAGGTTTAAGAACATACCCATATGGGATGTTATAAACAATATGATTTATACTCAAATGCCTTTTTAAAAAAAAGCATCATGAAGTATCTCTGTGTTTTTCAGCGAAGGGGAAACTAAATGGGTATTCAGTCTTGATAATCAGTTCTCTGTCATTTCCCTCAACAAGCTGAGGCAGACTTCTCTCCATCCATCATGTTGTCTCCACCATTGTTGGTCACATTTGAATAGAAATAGAACGGAAATAAAATGTGTTTACAAGTCAAGAATTTGAATATTTTAGCTTCCTTGAAAGCTGGTAAAGTAGGGAGCATGTAGGAATGTCTCCCTCTTAGAATCAGGATCAAATTATTATTATTCCTGGCTGCAGGAATACAGTCACCCCTCCTCCTCTCTTTCTTGTTAACCCCCCCCCCCCCCCCCCCTCTCCCTCTCTTCTTAGCCCAGAGCATGTGTTTTTTTTTCTGTGTGTTTCAGTGGAGCACTTAAGTCTCCCCCTCTGTGTACAGCCTGTAATGAGGGCTGCCAGCTGTGTCTCAGTGGCTAGTGCACACACACACACACACACACACACACACACACACACACACACACCCGCCACACAATGTCGCTCCTCCACTTGTAGGTAAAAGCAGATATGATGTGATCAACCTATAGGCTGTTTGTGTGTTTGTGTGTGTGAGGAGGCAGAAAGATGGTTTGTATTTGTGTTGAAATGCTTTTCTCTGTTTTGTATCTTTGTAAATGACGTTACGTACAACTTTATACAGGATTGTGTGTATCAATGTTACAGTGAAATATTGCATCATATTGCAGAAGTTTTAACTGTGCTTACTGGATGTGTGTGTGTGTGTGTGTGTGTGTGTGTGTGTGTGTGTGTGTGTGTACAGAATCCTGGCCACAGTGGGTTCGGACTTTGACCTGCGAACACTGCGAGCAGTGAGAGTGCTGAGACCCCTGAAACTTGTGTCAGGAATCCCCAGTAAGTTCCTCAACATTTGAAGATCATATCATTTCAAGAATTGTACTGTGGACAAAATGGCTTGTACAAACTCCGGGAAGGTTATTTTGTTGCTCAGCTCTGATTTGAGCATTGAGATAAATGGACAGGACTCCACCCATAGTATTTTTCCACCTTTCTCTTTTTGCTCTTTGCTTTGATGTGTTGATATATTCATTACTTCTCTGCCCTACAGATGTAGGTGCAGATATACGTACATGTAGAAAAACAGTCTTTGATTGTCTTATTAAGTTTTTATTATGTCTTTTAAATTGGAAAGTTTTCAATAGAACGCTGAAATGAAAAACGTGCACCACAGACTTTATTGAAAATAATCTACAAAGAAAGTCACCAATTGGGCAACACTGACAGCCCCTCCCTTCAGGCCACTCTCCAAAATTATGATTATGATTATGATTGTAAACAACAAGCAAGCATTTCTTTTGGGCCAGATAAAATGATTTGATGTGGCCTTAATTATCCTCAGAAATAGACAGAGCCCTGCTAACACTCTGCCCCATCTCTTCCTGTCCCTCAGGTCTCCAGGTGGTATTGAAGTCCATAATGAAAGCCATGGTTCCTCTGCTCCAGATCGGCCTGCTGCTTTTCTTCGCCATTGTCATGTTTGCCATCATCGGGGTGGAGTTTTACTGCGGCAAATTCCACACCACCTGCTTCAATATAGAGACCGGTGAGAGCAACAGCTTGGCTGTGCGCGTTGTTTGTACGACAACACCGACTATCGGCTGAGCTGACGCCAGGAAAAACTTCGTTCAGCTGTGTTCCCAACATTTGTCACGGATGAGAGCATTATATTACATTGCATATGTATGCAGGCGTACATAAATGATTCATAAGATTGGTATGTATGTGGCTTATGCGTAGCCGCACATCCACAGCGCTGGCAGGCAGTGTGCCGAAATCAACGTAAACAAACAAGTGCACAGCAGAATTTCTGACGTGTGATTTTTCACATCTTGAGTTTGATAAATGGTCTTCAGGGTTTGATTGATAACGCCTCTGCTGTATCTCAATAGGGATGCTTATGTACTCAGCCTCCCGATCAAATTCTACCTCGGAGTTAATGAGGTTACAATTCACTAGCTTTCTCTGCTACATTAGGAGTGCGTGCTACTGTACCGAGCTGCAGTAATACCTAATGGTATTCCTGGCTGTGTGAGTCGGAGTGGAGCAGCGTCTCAACAACAGTGTTTTATACGTTTTAACTCCTTAAATATGAACCATGTTTACATTTCTTTTTACTATTTTCCAATCCACGCTGTAGTTTTCAGTTTTGCAGGTTTATGAGAAAAGTAGAATAATAACAGATCAGTAGTTATGTAGGTTTAAATGGATCGGAGTCTTTCAAAGAAATAACTCTCTGAAATCCAAACTTTTACATTTGGAAAACTTTATTCTCCATATTCGTTAAATTGTATTGTTGCCTGTAATTTACAACTACACAGAAATACATACATACTTACACTTAAAAACAGTGAAAGTAAAGGTTAAAGCTGCACCAACAACTAAGAATTAATTGAAAATGTAGCAACACATATTCATTTTCCCTATAATTATAATTGTTCCCTATAATTAATTCCATTCAATGAAACCATCAGGAAACTATAGGGGCCGTGCCAACAACAGGCTTACTCAAAACGTCACTCAGTCATCTTGGTGATAATAGAGAAGAAACTGTGAATCAAGCTCGTATTGTTTTGTACATTTGAAAAGGAAACCGCCAACTAACTATGAGATCGCACAAACAGTGTGAACTTCAGCACAAGTCCGTCACACTTGAAACATGTCACTCACCTCCTTTGCACCTTGATTTTTTTTCCACCACATTTCATCAAGGTGTCAATGTGTCTGTGAAAATGAAAGGGAGGGAGGAAGATAAGTCTACCCTGTGTTTGAGTCAGCGTAGCAACAAAACCCATTTCTGATCAATCACAGCCAGGTTACTATCGGTGTTAGTAGTAATAGTATTATTATTATTATTATTATATGCAGCATTATAGTAAATCCAGAAAACACAATCAGTCTTGCTCGGCTGAAATGACCCATTGTGTAATGCAGTGATGGAAATTACAAGAAGGCTTTATTTCCTCACTGCTCGTGTCAGAGTGTGAAGGCGTGACTCGAGGGTTGTCGGCTGGGCCAGCTGTAAAATATGTGTATTCCTCTCTGTGTGTGCGTGCATGTTTCAACCCAGTCAGGGTGCTCGTAGTGGTGTGAGCGGTTGTGACAGCCTGCTAATGTACAGTATGTGTGTTATTGAGTTATTTCAGTCGCAGAGTCGCAGCAGGGTTTGATTAAGATGAGCAGCACTGGTAGCAGCTTTCTACATAAAGGCTGTGTGGCTGCCTGCCTGCCTGCCTGTGTGTGTGTGTGTGTGTGTGTGTGTGTGTGTGTGTGTGTGTGTGTTACCTTGTAAATTATGTCTTGTGGGGACCTCATTTTGATAACAAAGACACTTCATTACATTACAGGGAGAAGACTTGGTTTAAAGTTAGGTTAAGAGTTAAGATTAGGATTAGGCTCGTAACTGGTTAGGGATAGGTTAAATCTCCAGGAAATTAATGTAAGTATATGTAATATCCCCGACAAGTCCTAAAAACACAACTCTGTGTGTGTGTGTGTGTGTGTGTGTGTGTGTGTGTGTGTGTGTGTGTGTGTGTGTGTGTGTGTGTGTGTGTGTGTGTGTGTGTGTGTGTGTGTGTGTGTGTGTGTGTGTGTGTGTATGAATGAATGAGTGAGTCATAAGCAGGTAATGCTGGATAAAGACAGTTTTGTGGGCCATATGTTTGAGAATGTTTGCATGTTGTTTTTTTGTGTTGCGTCCTTTACTTGGCTGTACACTCACATGAGCTCAGGGTTTGCACGGTATAACATTGTTTCTTTCTCCCTTTAGTTCTCTCCGCTGAGATTTTGCCTTTCGATACACGATAAGACCTTGCCATGAGCCATTCATTTAGTTTTGTTAAAGATAGACAGACGGGAGGATTGAATTGGATACGTTCCCTATAGTGACATTAATTCGATTGTAAGCAAACTCCAGAAAGACACCAACACATCTGCAGATTTATATTAACAATGAGTATTTGAACTACGATCCTTTCAACTCACCAACATCTTATTTCCACTTGCAAAGCTCATTGCTTTGAAATTATGCACTAATACCCATCACGCTTCTTTAAAATCTTTATGCCTATTTCTGTAAATCTGTCCTCAAAGTTGATGGCGGCACTACGAAATATGTCCTTGATCGAAACCTTTCGCAAGATGACATTTATTTTGAGTTTCTGCTCAGGAAGTCATTACTCCGCGATATCTTTTCTTAGCAGATAGTTGTTTGCTGCTATATTGATGCTCTGAATATCATATGGAGAACCTTTAGAATAAATACCAATTAAAGAAATAGTTTTTTCAAAAAAAATAAGAGAACCTTACTATTTTTTCAATGTATTCCATTAGGAACTGCACCCAGTAGAAGAAAGTAGAGACCTGAGATATTCACATATATATCTGAGGACACTGAGTCCGGCTGACATAGCACCTGTCAGGAGGAAGGAAAGGGACACATTTCACTGGAGTGACACCAGAGGCATGTTGGCTGTGCAATCTGGCTCTACGAATCATCGTTAAAACTTGGCACGGCTTGTGATCGTGGCACTATCCCTCATGAAACTCTGGGCGCACAAGGCATCTGTTGTACTCAGCACATTTATTCTTTTCCTCTGATCCCCATCTGCTGACATGTGTGCCAGCACATCCTTTAAACAAACTCTCAGCACCCTCCATGTACTCTGGTACCTCATCCCTCTGTCGCTCCGTAATCCCTGGAAACTCACGCACAAAGTTGGGACACATCTTGTTTAGTTAAACCACAGCCACACTAAGCTGACTAAAACTTGAAATCTTTTACAAATTCACTGCAGAGCGCATCTTAATCAAATGTCAAAGTTCATTTTTGCACATAAGTCAGTCATATCCTGTAAGTTAAAGTGGCTGAAAACACCTATCTGTGTTAGTAGCATCGGGATGAGATTCTTCACACTGAGGTGTGCATGTAAAGACCAATAAGCATCCTGGTCTGACTCAGACCCTTTAGCCCAGTGTGGTCCACAGAGTCCTGGCAGCTGTAGATGCAGCTGTGGTGCAGAGTGTGCACCAGTAGGTTCGACAAGTATGCTACACTGGTTTGAATGAAAGATAAAGTGTGAGTACAACAGAGATCTTGAGCAAACACAAAAAAGTCACAAAAATGATTTAGAGCCGACTGTGACCTGCTGGGTATCAATGAGACGTCCTAATCTGAGGCTGACCTGTCTTGCTGGGTTTTTTTTAATATAGGAGGAACTGGCCAAAACTGACAAAACCTTTCCATGCAAAACCTGAAGATTGTCAAGTGCGTTGACATGAAGATTGAAGCCTTGATTTATTTTCTTATTCCCTGTCATGATCCCACCTGCTGCCACACAGCTGCGTAACTCTTCTGCACACACTTCTATAAACTTTACACTTCATAGTTCATTTTCTCCTCAAATTATTTTTTAGAAATTTGACCTCATGCACATACGCGAGTAAACCGATAAACGATGATACATATTTGTTTCATCACAGTCATTTATTTAGTATTGTTGGAAGTACATTAGTTTGTATTTGTAGCGCAGACATTTAGTTAGTATTTTTTGGTACAGTCACACTTTAGTTTGTCTTCAGATACGTTTTCAAGTCAAATTTAGGCGACAAAATACAAACATTTTACTTGTTTAATTGGCTTACATCACATCATCATGTGATTACCCCTTTGTTTAAAAATGATCTGATCAGCGATTATGTTTTTATCATCCTTAGCTCAGTAAAGTAGTTGACTTCTTTTATGGGCTCAGAGCTTTGGTACATATTTTGTACATTGAATATTATTCATGTTTATATTCATATTTATATTTAAAAATCCACCTCATGCCTACCAGCTCGGCCCCTCACACCCCTGCAGTGTTCTTCCTCTATTCGATAGCTGACAGTAGAAAGATGACATGGACTGAGGGGAAAGAGACTCGTAATGACATGCAACAAAGGTGCCTGGCCAGATGTGCACTAGGATGTAATTATCTTGTCCAACATGCACATTTCATTGGTTTTGATGTTGCAGATGTGACAGTGTGATTGTGATTCTTGAGTTGTGTATGTTGTACCGTCTTGTAGTACAGTGAACAGAGAACAATTGAAATCAAACGAGAACCCATCAATAACACATGTTTTTTTTATGTTTCGTGAAGTAACTGTAGGGGAAAAGGGGTATCTGACAAATAGATAACTTCCAGATGTTCTGAGTGGAGAAGACAAGCTGTGATATCGGCTGCTGGCTAGGTGCCTCAGCTGCGATAACAATAGCGCTCTGTTGGAGCATGCAGCTGAAAAGTGAGCCAAGCCACAGAGCAAAGCTCGAAATTCACCCGTCCATCTTTGTACCGGCTTTCACCCGTGGACACAAGCTTTGTGCAATGATTGACAGAATGAGGTTGCAGCCACACTCTGCATGACATGGTTGGGAGGTCAATGGTCTCCACTGAGAGGAACCAGTTGAGGTGGGTGGGGCACCTGGTAGGATGTCCTTGGGTGTTTCCCTTTGGAAGTGTTACCAGCATGACTGATGACTGTTAGGAGGTCACATCAGATCAGCGTGAGGCAGCTGGAGAAAGTGGCAGGGGAAAAGGACCTTTTGGCTGCTTTGCTGTCCCTGCTGCAGACCTGACCCACATACAACCTGTTAGCATGTTAACAACTTTTTTTAATATTTTCAATACTTCAGTTACTTTGAGATCTATTTATTCATCCGCCCATCAAATAGACACTTTAGTTGAAGTAAAAGTCACCAGAAAACATAAATATGCATATCCAAACTCATTCCATGTCTCTCTTTATTTCTCTATCGGTCAGGTGAGATGGCAGCAGACTGGCCTTGTGGTCTGGAGCCTCCGGCCAGGATGTGTCCCAACGGGACCCAGTGCAAAGAGTACTGGCCTGGACCCAACTTTGGCATCACCAACTTTGACAACATCCTGTTTGCCGTGCTTACTGTGTTCCAGTGTATCACCATGGAGGGCTGGGTGGAAATCCTCTACAGCGTGAGTCTTTATGCACTTAAGATTTCGGAATGTTGTATAAGCTTTATTTCTTGCAGAATGTGTGTTTTCATCAACGTCTTCTATGTTATCATCTTAATTCATGGTCCTCTGAAGATAATTCTTTTAGATTATGGTGCCAAATCAAAGTGGTCAAATTTTCACCTGGACTGACACTACAAAAATGTGTCTTGAAAAAAATTAGGACTGGATATATTGAAACTAGTTGTGGATTAGTTGTTGATAGTCATGCTTCGCTGAGGATGAACCCCACTGTATGAAATTATCTGAAAACCCCCATGTTCCTCAGAGGATGAACCCTTTTTTATTGGACACCTCATGAGCTGTCTTCTGCCGTAGGCAATTGCTAGGGTATCTATTTATCTAATAAGCAGATTGCCATTAATTTGTTTATTTTTATGCTCCCATGGAGATAAACGATGCTGATTGAATGACCCAATGGCAACACTCTCAGGACACATTAATGTTAGCCCTACCGCTGGAGGTTATAGGTTAGACTAACAGAATAATATTCTATTTGCCATCCATCATTTCAATATTTTTGGGTGTAATGAACATTTCAGCCTTCGGGAACCACTAAGGCTGGTTTGAACTCATAGAACCATGAATAATTCATTCGGTGAAGGATTTTGTTGAGCATACACACTCTTTTTCCATCACCCCTGTGCTTAACATTCATATAAAGACACACATTCACACCTGGGAGCTGCCAACCACAAAACTGTGACCATGGAGCAGCTCCCCTGGAGCATTTTGAGGATCGGTTAGTCGGTCATATTCATTAATTTCAGTCTATCAGGTTTTCCACACTGGTTGATAAATGTAAACATGACACCCTGAACTCATAAAACTGCGACCCTTAGACTATCTCATCTTTGATATCTTGCCCATCTCTCTCTGTGTGTGTAAGCCAGCATGCTGAAGCAGAGATGGTGAATAAGTAAACACTTTAGGGTGTCAAGGTGCCGGTTTGAGTTCTGCATGGATGGTAAAGTTTTAGCAGATGCACAGATGACACACTGTACCTGTCCAGTGTTAGTCTACATACACCGTATCCTTTTTGTATTGGCATATCAGTCTCTCAGTATACAAAAAAGAAACAAATACCATTTTAAAAAGGGAAGATAATTACAATATAAAACATATATACAACAAAAATACATGTTCAATCAACAAATATGATTGATAATGTATTGCTTATGTACATTAACATTATTTACAAAAAAAACTATAGGAGGAACAAAAAAACAGATTATCAATTATGCAATTCAATCATAGGAGAGGGAAAGTTGGTAAGTTTTCAGTCTCCGATTAATAATCTCAAAGGTTTTTGCTTCTCGGATTGGACAAGGAAAAATATTCAACAGCAGTGTAGAATGGTAAGAAAATGCAAGAAATGGATGGAAATATAAATCTTGGTGTCATCTACATAAAAATGGAAATATACAGTTAGGTAGTCGCCAATTGGGAGCATGCACAATAATAAAAAAAAGCAATGGTGCTAAGACAGAGCCTTGGTACCCCACATTACAGGACAAGACAATCAGAGCAGTTGTTCTAAATAACAGTGTGCGTCCTGACAAGCAAGTATGAAAGTATGAAGGAATGTCGCCTCTTCCAATATGCAAACTAAGATAGTATTGAAACATTAATTACAGCATTAAGGTGTGTTCAGACTTAATGGGAAGTGAGGCTGCTCGACTGAATATAAAGACGCGTGGAGGCAAACAGCTGCGGATTTAGGTATCTTATCCTGAGGCCGATGTGATCTCATCCATACCCATCACATTTTGCCACTTGGGCAGGAGCTGCCGGGGCAGCCTTTGGTGTAGTGTCTTGACACAAAAGTTTCACGCGTGGTCAACATTGTGAAACGGTGGAGGTTAATGTTGTAACGCATTGTTAACGTTGTGAAATGGTGGCGGTTAGTTTTACGCATCAAAACGTAGGGTTAGAAAAAACATCATGGTTTGGCTTAATATAAGTACGCTTGTAATGTAGCTTAAGCTTTGGATGTAACGTTCTGTGGCTCAGTGACGTAGCGTCAAATATGGTCTTTTAAAATAACTCATTTGTTTTCACATATAAACACCTGTCACTCTGTGTCTGTTTTTTTGCTTGAACAATTATGAACCACAGCCTTGCATTATATTATAAAGTAGAGAATGGGAGGAAGCATTGAAAGAGAAGGTGACTAAATTTAGTTTTAAAACCTCGACACAAAGCAACGATGTTATGGCCATGTAGCTTGTGTCTTAGACAACTGGGTCAACGGGACGCCACGCTCGAAACCCCTGTGTCCTTCGTGCTTCATCTGTTTGTTTTTTACCAAGTGATGTATGCAAAATTACACATAAGTTTCCATCAAGTGTAATATTCGACACACACATTGTACCTCACACCACCTTCACAGGAGGTGTAGCTGCAGCAGCTTCAGTCCTCTGTCTGTGTCAGGCACCGTATTGACACACACTAAAAATATGTTTTTGGACGTGGTTACGCATGTACAGCGAAAGTGATGCGCGAGCAGTTGTGCGGCCTGTGTAGGCAACCTGTCTTGATTGAAGTGGGTGTACATCTGGTCCACCAGACGGGCGTGAGACGTGTGGCTAAAGAGGGTCTGTTTATATTTGGCAAAACAAATATGTAAAAAGTGACAAGAAGTCCCTTAGCTGGGATCTAATTTGAAGAAGAAATTAACCAAAAGACAAAGATCTCTGTGTGGGACAGTTTTGTTTAGGGACATTGGCTGTGGAATATGATCAATTATTCTGGATACATTTTACTTTGCAAATCTTTACTTGTTCCACTATTTGCATGTGTACTTCTTATGTATCACTTCCTTTGCTTACCACATTTCATTTTTCACTGTCCCTCTACCTTTATCTTCTTCTTTTCATCCCTAAATGCCTCTCCGTTTCCTTTGCCTTTCCCTTCTCCCTCTTCTTCATCTTTTGTCCTTCCCCAGGAGATAGCAGATAACTGTCACTGCATTGTGAGCCATTTGCAGAGCCATCTTTCCCCCTCCTCCTTCTTGCTCTTCATCCTTGTCTCGCTCCAAACATCTCCCATAGCTTTTTCTGGCTCATTATCCTAAGCGATGCCGACCCACGCTGCTGTGATCCGAAAATGCCTTTTCTCTCAGTCGGTGCTTTTTCTTTGTGTTTCAGTCTTTTTCTTCTCGTGGTGCTCAGGGTCATTCCTTTTGATCCAACAGTTATTTTTACCACAGCCTTTTTGTTTGGCGTACTGTACTTCTTCCTGCCCACCTATTCAACCAGGTGCTTCTCTATGTACTGCTTAATTTTACATTCCAGTCCTCTCCTTTCTTCTCTCGGCCTTTTCCTTTTCATGACTGGATTGATTCAAATGCATGAAGTCCTCAGGTGGCATAGTTTTCTAAATCGCCTTGTAGAGAACATTCATACGTCCCGTTGAGGCACACAAGACACATTGTGGGACTGTTTTGATTTGCCTGATTGCTGCTCTTGCAGTGAAGGTTTTACTTCACTGCACACAGACGGTGTTGAGCTCATTGGAGAGTGTTTTAACAGCAGTTTAATACCTTGCTGACCATCCGTCTGTTGAAACCTTTGGTTGCTTACTCACTGTGTCTGTGCAACATCAGCCTACAGGCATGTGTGTGTGTAACAAGTGCCAGTGAGCCATTACAAGAACTGCGGCCATAGAGAACACGGGTTTGTGACTGGCTGACAGGTGTGAATGCTCAGGACACCTCAAACTGAAATCCAGTCGACAGTTAAACCACTGGTCTAAATCCATGAGCACGGTATATCTTAGCATTTTCTACAGTTGCTATTGCAAACATTTTATGGTACTTGTCAATAGCGAGAAAGTCCTTGCCATGGGGATTAAATTAGCCTGATAATTCCGCCTGAGTGAGAGGTCTTGTGTTTTGATTTACCCTAACCAAACCTATTCATATGTAGGCAATGGGACAAGATTTTGACATCGGAAGCATTCTGGTTTCTGTTTATACTCCGAGTATTCGGAATCAGGCTTTCGTTGAATGCAGGTAAACAGTCCGTGCGGAGAGCAGGAGAGGCAGAACACATTAGCCGAAATGCAATCTGGGAACCCACCTAGTCTGACGATGATTATGTTTTTTATTCAAAACTAGCCACTTGAGAAGCAATCCGGTCGGACACGTCATTTCTCAACTCCAACACGAGCTGCTAATTGGAGCATTAATAAAGAGTGGCGCATGGAAAAGGAAGTCTTGGCCCGCATATCCGCTGGCTACAACGGAACTCCAAAAGTATAGCCCCTCACCCCCAGAGACGTATCCGTTGTCAAACCAATAGCCGATGGGTCTTAAAATATGAGTGCAGAGAATGTTATGGACGGGGACATACAAGCTGGCAAAGTGTGTCATTGCAGAGGTGGTAGTAAATGGTAGTTATTGGGGTTTTTTTCATAGTAGTCCTTGTTCCTTGAAGTAATGACACATTTTGTTGACTCATCTTGATTGACGGTACTGTTAGCACCTCTTAAAGTACCTGGAACTCATCGTCTGAGCAGGGACAAAATGTTCCCCAAAGAATGTGGACAACAAAGGAAATAAAAGGAGAAACCACGACGACCTTATTTAGTGGAAAAGAGCCATAGGTGTAGTTGTGTCAATGCAGTGGAGCGTGCATGTCATGTGTGCATTAATATCCTGAGCATACAAATGTATATTCACTCTTGGTACAGAAGCAGGGGAGGGTGGGGGGTCGGGATTGAAAGTCTAAAACACCATGAGGCCACGATAGCATCCAGGGGCTCTATTCTGTGGATTATATACTTTCCTGTAACCCAGCATTAACCCCGCAGATTGATGTATATGCTCCCTCTGCCCAGAGGGGGATTGCTCAGACCTTTCTCTCTAATGGTGCAAAAGAAAATGCAGAGTACATCTCCCCCTCTTCTTCTTTCCTTATTGCTTCCTCCCTGCCCTCCATCTCCTTCCCCCTCTATCATCCCTCATAACTTTGCCTCTCCCGGTGAGGCCACGTCCCAGGATCCTGTGGTCTCCCAGCAGCTGCTGTCTGCCATGTTATCCTTCAACTGGAGGGAGTGGTGACAATGAGGCCACATTCAGACCACATTCAGACCGACAATATGCCTCTCATGGTGTGAGCATGTCGCTGCAGTTACAAGTGAAAAGATGCACCACAAGCCAGGAAGTCCAGTTTGAAAGCCGAATCAGACAAGAAGACACTATAATTTTAAATGAACATTTTATATTTGAAAAACTGCTCAGAGACTTGAAAAGATGCTTTGATGTGCATGATGCAAACTCTGTGTAAAGTCAGAGGAAAAAGACACTTAGGCCATGTTCAGACTAAGAGTAACACTTTGTTCATGTCAATGACACCACTGCATTGACACCATGATAGTCACAGAGGGCTCTGTTGAACCCGACTCAACTGTATCAGCAACACACTGCTTTGAGCCTGATGAGGTCAGAAAGATAAGTGACATTTGAGTCACTTAAAACCCGAGTAAAATTGAGTTGAGTAAATCTTTGTTGTTTTACTTTAAGCATATTTTAGTTAACCGGTAGTTTCTGTCAGTTTCACAGAAAACCTCACAGATTAAACTGGTCAGTTGAATTACTGTTGAGAATAAAAATATGATGCATGCTTGTCACATTTATATATTATCCCATCATGAATCTTGAATACTATTACTCAAATCAACTACATTTTAATTTTCAAATAGTCCTGGTTATCTGGAAAGAAATGCGATACGTCCGTATTTGAAGCCAACGGGAGATTTTGAGAGGCTGATAAAGTTTTTGGCCAGGGACTGAATTATTAAAACTGGTCTTCATGTTCTGTTAAAACTGGCCTTCATGCTATTATGAACATGCTATTATCATTCATCTGTCTGAGGAGCAGATCATGTTCACCTTCATTTTCACCTTCAGATCCTATTTTAGATATTGCTGCCATGCTATCACCAGTCAGCAGCAACTAGATCAGATCTGACTTGTTAAAGATACAGTGTGTAGAATTTAGGGGACCGAAATGGCTATTGGCAGACATTGAATAGAATATTAATTATATACTATATTAAGTTTGTTTCCTTTGGTGTATAATCACCTGAAAATAAGAATCGTTGTGTTTTTGTTATCTTAGAATGAGCCTATATGTCTACATAGGGAGCGGATCCTCTTCACGGAGTTCGTGTTGCACCGCCATGTTTCTACAGTAGCCCAAAGCGGACAAACACTGGCTTTAGAGAGCACCATTGGCATTTTTGCATCTGTTGCTGTAATTCTGCTACATGCTTGGCACACTGGAAAACACTGGGAAATTCAAAAAGCTAAAATGTATTGAGTTGGGCCTATTTATGTACAATTTCTCTGAAGAAACTTTGATAAATCTCAAGACACAAGTACCATCTTGAAATGCCCATCTGTGTCCACTCCACTCTTTTTGAGCAGAAAAGCCACGACGGCGGTCCACAAAAGACGCCTAAGGCTTGCACTGATTCACACTATGAATGCTGCTTTAGTCAGCGGGGAAGTGGCACCGTTGTAGCAGCAGCAGGATGCGTGGGTGGTTTCTCAGCGTTGATAATGTGGCAATCTTCGCTTCATGCCTCGTGATTTTGTTACACTTCCTCTGTCTCTCCTGGCAATCCAACGACTGCCATCAAATTCGCCGCGGCCCTAATTACCTCTGCTGTGTCATGTTCAGTCACTTCACATCGTGTTTGCTCTCATTTGTTATAATAAATTCTTTTTCGAGTCCCTAAAAATCTTTTCTCAATCAGCTGATTGCTGTAAGTGATGGGATCAGAGCACATTTTACAAATAACGTTCGTTAATATTGATTGGAGTCTTGCATTGTTTTGTTAAGATCTGTATGTGTGTTTGTGTGCGTGTGTGTGTGACATGCGAGGGGTCACAGGTACCTTTTCCTCTCACATCATTAGAGCCGGTAGAGTCACAGAGGCAGGTGCACCTTGACCTTGTCAGGGCGACATCTTGTGCTTGTCAAATCCTCGTAAAAATAGAGCGGCGCAGATGAGATAGTCCTAGCTGTGTGTGATTCTTTGAACCTCAGCAGTGGAACTGCAGCTAACTCGAGTATCAAAATGACTTATTTGGAGACGTATTAGTGTCCACCTGATGCATTTGAGGTCTGTTATGCTCCTCTTCTTTCACAAACTGCTCTCTAACTTTGTCTGTCAGCTGTTTGGTGCTGGACAGATAGTGTAAGCTGAAGGCAGGTTACCATTGAGGTAAAGGCCTCAAAATTTATAGTCTGAATACCAGACTTCAGCCTGTAAGACATACTCGTTTAGCACTTTGATTTGAAAGGAACTTTGTGTGCAAATGTAATATTCTTCAAGCCTGTGGCTCAGGCCCCTGTTTAAAAATGGCATGCCCAAAATGAGTGTATGCAAACCATATCACAACATATGAACATTACCTGTGCACAGACTCATACTAATACAGTAAAGCAGAGCAACGTTGGAGAGGTTTTAGTGGAGGCATGTTAAGGTGGAATATTCAAATTGCCCATTTGGGTACATTTTGGTCCCATATGTGCCGTTTGAATTAAAAAATTATATAATTTCATTGTATAATGTCATTATATAATGTCACTGAGGTCACTGTAGGTTTTAATTACATCTAAATACAGCTGTTCTTTTTTTTAACTTTGGTTTGAAACAAACAATATATCAATCAGACCTTTATACATGTTCCCATTCAAAGAAAACCATCACCTATTGGTCTATTTTACCAGCTTATGACTGTATTGAAGGCCAATGCCTTTAGAATGAGTGCAGTACCATGATTCATCCACCAGATGGACAGACATGGACCATGTTTTTACATGGAAGGCTGAGGATAGGCTGTCCGAGTGCAAATGCTCCTCCATGCAATGTAAATGGCCCCACTATATGCTCATGTACTGTTAGTGTTTTCGTCGTGTGCTCATTTAGTTGCCTGGTGTTGGAATTGTCTTCCCTTTAGGTAAAAATGGCTAGCATGAGCTTTTAGCCGAGCTCCTTCCCGTTATGTGTGTGTGTAGGATGTTAAAACATGTTGCTACACGTTTCAACATGTCCTGGTCTTGTGTATGTTGCGATGCTGCGGTTGTTCAAGCCTTGAAGTCAAGCCGGCTGAGTAAATATTACTAAAATTAGCCTGCTGCAAATTCAATTGGTGTCAAAAGAGAAAAATAGTAGCGTCAACGAGAGACGATGGGAGCCCCAAAAATTCAATTTAAACTGTTTTGATACATTCTTCCTATTCAAGCAGCCCTCTGAGGACCTTTTGCTCTCTGTGCCACCAGAGCTGTTGAGCACAGTCACCGCTGCTTGTTGTGAATGTTTCAGGACTGTAAGGAGCTGCAGAATTGATTCAGAGTGGCTGTCTTTATCTCAGCAGGCTTCCCTTGGCATCAGAGAAAGTGTGTGTGTGTGTGTGTGTGTGTGTGTGTGTGTGTGTGTGTGTGTG
>NW_022280046.1:5651150-5670406 GCF_004355925.1 Anarrhichthys ocellatus
GTGTGTGTGTGTGTGTGTGTGTGTGTGTGTGTGTGTGTGTGTGTGTGGTGGCAGCACTGTAAGCTGAGAGTGGGAGTACACTGTCACACCACTACTGCATGATGCATGACTCCAAATTATGTGGCAGCGTTTGCTTTTTCCTCGCTGATCATTCGGAGCAGTCAGCCAGCGATGACTCATGGAAATAACAGAGGTGGAATAATGATATCAAGTGAACTCATAAATACATCAAGATCAGTGAATATAAGTCACTGAAGTTCGTTTTTTGACATCAACGAAATGTAGGAGGCAACTTTTTACATCCACCATGGAGGTTCTGTTTTCAGTCCCATATGTTTTTTTATACAGAATGCTTGGTGTGTGTTTTAAAAGTATATTAGCTTTCTCAGTGTTTCCAAATAAATAGACCTTATTATACTCATAACTCCATTTTACTCTTGTATTAGTTTTCTTCTGTCATCGCATTGCACTTAAACAACATATGGGGTCATTAGAAGCACTGCCAAAGGCAACATAGTGCATCAGTAGTTTTGTAATGAACTTAATTAGTACAGCCAGTGGCTTTGATTGCCATATGCCCTGTATTTGCTCTTTTGCCTTGCACGCTGTGTGTTTTAATCTCATTGCATGGCTCCATACCCAGTGTGCTTAAAGGTGGGGTTCAAAGCAGAGCCTTTCACTTGGAACATTTACGATTTGGTGATCTTTATATACAAAAGTCTGTACACTGTAGTATGAAAAATTGCTCCTTTTTTTTGGTTGTTTTCAAGATAGTACCACATTGTGAAATTCTGCAGACTTGCAGCAAAATCGTGACCACAAACATCTTAGCCTTACTATGTGAATTAAATGTAGAGGGAACCACAGCTGTGTTTGTCTGATGTTGCCAGAGGCTGTTTGTAATATAGAATACTGGATCACACCCTCCATCCTGAAGTGACATATGATAAATTGAAGTGATGGATGTCCTTCCATGCTGCCCAGGGGCCACGGTACAGCTCTCTATTCTCCCCTCCTCTCCTCTGCCGATACCAACAACCAAGACAAGAATGTCTATCATGTCAGTCTACTAAATCTGACATGCTGGTCTTTACATTGGGGCCTCTGCAGATGAAACGATAAAGTTTTCAAGTATAGCATCCCTTCTTCTGTTTGGTCATGGTGCTGATGTCGTATCGTTTAAATCAACAGAATTTCATGATGACACTGATCATTTATGTACATTAAGCAATGTCCCTATTATGAAGAGAACTGTGGATACAACTTTATTTTTGATAAGAATCAATGCAAAATCAGATTCAATGGGCTCGATTGTGTTCAGCTTGTACAACCTCTTAAATCGGAGAAGAAAAAAACACCTTGCTGTTCCAGAATATGAAATATGAAATAAAAAATTAAAAAAAAAGATTTGCACAATTTCAACTGAACTCAGCTCGCCTGCCTGAGCAGTCAGCTGAAGAATGAAGGTCTCATCAACAGGAGAGAAAAGTCTTCCCTCCTCACCAGCTGACTCTGGGACTGAAAGCTGATGCAACCGAGTGCATTTCCACTTTATTTTGTGCTCCACACCAGACAGAGTTCCCCAGAGAGAGAGAAGATATCTACTGCTCCTGCAAACAGAAAAGAAAGCCGCGTGTTACCTAATTCTGACCACAGATGACAAACTAGCCAAATAACTTATTTACACAGATCGTTAGAGGATAGGGAAAACTTTAAACCATCCAACATCCTGGAATTCCTTTTTATTTGTGTTTTGGTCATTTTAATTTGTTCAATATTCACTCTCCTTTAAACTCTGTTTTGGTCTCCACCAACGTATGAGGGAAATATCTGACCCTGTATTGGCAACGGCTGTATCTGATTGTTTGCTGTCTGCCGCGTGGTGCGGGACAGGACTGTTTGTTTCTGAGAGCGATGGGACTGAACCAAAAAGTGAAATGCCATAAAGCTAAGCTCAACATGCGCACAGTCACTGCACCCAGCTGCTGCTTGCAAATCAAATAGTACCAGCGTGTGACCTGCTATAAAACTTGTTGATGTGCGGGTTGAACAAACAAGATGCCACTTGTTAATCAGTGAGCATAAGAGGTGTCGGTAGATGTATTTTTGAGCATTGGACAGAGCCAATGTGGAGAGAAAGAGGAAGAGATGCAGAGAAAGACATGACGAGATGTTGGACATGCAGAAAACAAAATGTATGCCGAGCAACACGCTGCAACTTCCGATAACCATTTATCCTGCTGCTCCTCTGACAGCTGAGACAGAGGGTGTGCTACTGTATATGTGTGTGTGTGTGTGTGTGCTCATCTCACATACCCGGGTGCATAATATAGATCTCAGGCCTGCTGATTCAGCCGACCCGAACCTCCCATCACAATTACAGCCAGCGCGTGGCAGCTCTCCGACACTGGCGTCTGCAAAATGTCACTGTGCTTCACACAGCCCATCAGTCCACAGGTCTGTCCCCCGCTCGCAGGCGGCTGTGTGGGAGCGCTCGGAGACATGAATCCCCCCCCGATGGCAAACAAGCATGAACATCAGCCCTGCAGCTAAGTGCACAGTCAGGTCAAAAAAGCATCTAAGGAATACTTTAAATTAAATATAAGACCTGGTGTTGTGCATACCGGCTCACTGTCACACTGTCGCGACTAACTGGGACACTTACTGGGAATAGAACGGCGCCAACGTTAATGTTCTGACTGTAACACCTGTTCTTTTTCTTCTATGACAAGAAGGCATTGAGGATATCCGTACCAGTAAAAACATTTATCCATGCATGAATTTGGTATGGGGGACACACACAAGATGGCCAAATGTATGTGGATCCAAATACTTTATAGTTACATTGAGGAGAAAGTTTTGCATTGTATTTTGTGTGGACACTTTGTTGACCTCTCCCCACTTCACACATGACGTTGCCCCATGCTTAATGGCAAGTTCATAGAGCTCTGGAGACTGCCGTTAGTTCAACGTCAACATTAATTTATTTTACTGTAGTTTTGTTCTGCAATTTTCATACTTAACTATCACCCGCTAAATAAAAAGTGTAGTATTTTACTAAACAAACAAAGTACTTTTGTTGCGTAAAATAAAAACGTAAAGTAAGTAGGAAACCTACGTTGGAAGTTTATTTTGAAAAGACTCTTGGCATGTAACAAGCGGAAAGTGACATGTTGTTACTGACACATTCAAAAGGGATGCTAGTGGGTTACCTAGAGCGTCGTCATTTTAAGCTCAGGAGCACTGACCAAGTGTGGTATTTGACGAGTTGGGAGTGAGAACATGTTGCAAACATTGTTCTAGCAGCAGATTAATGCACACATGTACCAGCTATTAGTCAATAAATCAGCATACATGCTATGGTAAAATAACACGGGTCAATGCTGAGGTGGTGGGTGGCGTGCTCCTGCATGCAGTGGTGGTCATTGGCCAGTACTTACTACCAGCAGTTAACTCTCTGTATGTGCACGTGTGTCAGTCATTTAACCAACCCCCGGCCGTGGCGGCTCATATTAAAAGGCTGAATGGTCACACCTATTTGCCTGTGAGCTATTTATTCAAAGTGGATGTTTCTGAGCTGTAACTCGTGCTGAATTCAACAGTTGTTTCACCGTGATATCGGGGTTGTTGTGTTTGTTTGGTACATAGCTCACAGACTTTTTTAATTGCTTCTTTTTTTTTTTTTTTGAAAAGTAACTTTCTAATGAGGCAAGTTGGCAAGTGTTTTTGTTCAGTTCCAGGTTTGTAAAAAATACATTGTTCGTTACAGCGGTTGATGGGAAATGGGAATGCGAGATAATACATATTCATACACAATCAGCTCAGCTCAAGCTGGTTCATTCAAAACAAAACAAAATGACTTGTTATTTTAAGTTCATTTGCCATTTCTTACAAAGATGACTTCCTAACTGGAATCAAGCATTCGTGGAGTTTATTTGTGGTACTGCTGACTCTTTGCATTTTGGTTTTAGGTTTCACACTTTATTTTACATGAGAAAAAACTATGCTTACGCTTTGCAGATGATATGTTGAAAAATGTATTCTTTATTTATATATATATATGCTATTGGTAGAATGTGTGTGACTGTGATGACTTGCTTCTTCTTACGTCCGTCCTTGTGTGTGTGTTCGTGTGTCCAGACCAATGATGTAGCTGGAAACGCCTGGAACTGGCTCTACTTCATCCCTCTCATCATCATCGGCTCCTTCTTCATGCTCAACCTGGTGCTCGGTGTCCTCTCTGGGTAAGTCAACTCTAAACATTTGTTAACGATAAAATGCTTGAGTTTAATTTCTGTATTAAAAATGTGTAAAAATGTAATACATTAATAAATAGTGCAAGCATCTAAGTAAAAATCAAATTTATAAATTGGCATTGCAAACAGTCTAGAGATTAAAAAGTTCTTACTTAGTTTATAATCAGCATTTTATTTGTATTTTTTTCTTCTCATTCTTCTCTTTACTTTTTATTACCGCAAACATTTCATAACTGTTCTCAGTCGACAGAAAAAAAACGATGCCATTGTGCATTTTTGCAAACTCTGAGATCCGTTGTGTGTCAACGTTTCAGAACAAAAAAAATACGTTTCATATCAGCCTCGTATCACACTTGCAGAAAAGCACAATGCCACATGAATAACGTTGTGAAACAATGGTTACGGTAAGAAAAAAAGATCACGATTTGTGTTGAAATAATAACTAATAATATAATGTAACATCACAACCATAACAACACAACTAGTGAAAATAAACAACAACCGCCCTTAGCAAGTGTAAAGTCAATGTTTACTTTCGGTTTCACATTGGACGTGAACAGCGGTCTCCTGGGTGAATGTCCCGTTTCTTTACTACAACGGAGGAGGAGGTTGCGAGGAAATGCTGAATTAACTGTGAATTGAATAAAATCAGCAGATTGTTCATATCGTATATCTATCTCGGTTTCTCATCATCTCTCCCTGATATCCTCTGGTGTCATGAAAAGGCCTCGCTCTGTGGCTTTAATTGTCCGGGTCCTGTGTGCTGCTGGATCTGACATGTGTCCATCTCATTGTGTCTGTGCTCACAAAGAGCCTCCTTCCACCTGGCGTGACTCACAGCCCCTTGTCTCGACAATCACAAAAAAACAACCCAGTGCTGAGGAAGCTTCCCTGTCATTCTTATGAAAAACTGTATCGGACGATAAGGAGTGGATTTCTATTTTTTTTCTATGTTTGTAATAAATTATTGTGTAAATTATTTCATTTCAGTCATCCCTTTCTGTTTCTTCTCCCATCACTGTTGGTTAGGTGATATTATGATATTTAGTACGTTACAGCATACAGACAAGAGAGTGACATCAGCTAATGCTATGTGTCCACAGAGGTACTTTTGGATGCAAAGTGTCACACAGCTTCTCAGCATTGGCTGCCTGATGGGCTGCCACTATGCACTAGGCACCTGATTGGACGGACACTTTCACTCAAGAGGGCTGTTAAATCGAACCTATAGAGGGGCTTGTTTGGAAACTTTTGCTGTCTTATATTATTAAAATAGTTCACAGACATTTTTTTCTAAAAAACATTTGAGGCCCGAAATTAGCCATGCAGTCGCTGAATCCGTCTTCATTTTCAATCAACAATGGTTAGTTTAAACGTTTTGGGGAGTTTTCAGAAGCGGCGAGTCACGCTTGATGCCCCTGATTTGCATAAAGTAGCCTAGCACTCAGATTTATGCAAATAAGCAACATGACGATTCCGTCTCTCAAAACGCAACACTGCGCTACCAGAATGCATTGCGCGGCTGCTTACATACATAATGAATGGGAAGCGTGGAAATGACGATCCTGTGAACACGTACCATGACACTCGGCACAAAAACAAAGATGTATAATTCCCAAAATGTCGAGCAATGCCTTTAAAGGAATAGTTTACCCCAAAACAATATACATTATAGTACGCACCTCACTCGGCTGTCTATGGTCCCAGGGAAAGCTTCCTATCAAATGGCATTAAGAAGAGCAGAGCACCGGAAAAATGAAAGCATATCAGTGCAAACAGACTTCAACGGTGGCGAAACGAAAGACAACAAATAAGGTTATAGAAGGTCTGAAAGAAGATCTTGTCCATAAGTTTCATAACTACCTGCCAGCTTTACCTCTTCCGTGCCCTCAACAGCTGCCCTGCTTTCTGAACTCCACAGTAAATTATCCTGCAGACGAACGCTTGAACCCTTTATTTCCTTCATTCCCATGAGGCAGTGTCTCACAAATGTGTTGGTTTTGCAATTCACATAATCCTGTTTGTTACTGTGAATGCACATGTGCAGGTTGTCTCCTGGCAGATTACTGACACGAGAGGGGAAAAAAAGATTTTACCTTTAAATCCAAAATGGCAAATGTGATAAAATGTCTATTTGTTCTTTTTGTGTGTAGAAAATATCTGTGTATTTGTTTCAACAGAGAATTTGCCAAAGAAAGAGAGCGTGTGGAGAAGAGGCAGGAGTTCCTGAAGCTCCGGAGGCAGCAGCAGATCGAGAGAGAGCTCACCGGGTACTTGGAGTGGATCTGCAAAGCAGGTCAGACTCGTCTCTGAAACAGTGTGAGAGCTGGCATGCATGTGTTTGTTGTGTTAGAAAAGCATGACAAATTGATAGAAAGTCCCTCTCTCCTTTCTCTCTCTCTCTTTCTCGCTGCAGAGGAGGTGTTGCTGGAGGAGGAGGAGGAGATTGCAGAGGAGAAGTCCCCGCTGGATGGTGCGTGGTACAAGAGGAAACAAAACCTTCCAGGTAAAAAGAAGGCTGAGTATCTGCTTCCTGCTTCACCATAGTCCATCACAGCAGGAGGTACAGTTACTCATTTCAATTTAATAATAGCTTATTTACAGCATTAATGTGCTGTGCGTAAATGATCGGCTATGCATTAGCTAGCCAGTGGGACAGACACACATCACATGCACCCATTACCAATACAAAGCACAGAGAAGCTCGGATTACAACACCTACAGAGGGAGAATGACTCTGCTCAGCTAGACATTACTCCAATATATCTTTACTGAGCAAAGAGTTGTTTGCTGTTATGTTAATGCTCTGAATATACGTACATATTTAATTATTTTAATAGGCAACATTACAGTAAAACAAGTATAACAAGTGTAAGACGGCTTTACATTAATCCCTATTACTGCAAAATGTGCTGGTTGAAGCCATGCCAGCCACCCATCAATCATATAATGAGCACATATGATTATGATTATTTGAGTGGTAATCAAGGTTTCCAGTTCCACTCTATACTCTTTTGCCTTTATTTCAAAGGGAGCACGCTGTTCCTCTGTTCTCAATCTCTCTCTCTCTCTCTCTCTCTCTCTCTCTCTCTCTCTCGCCCATGATGTCAGTCCATTAGACCTGGTGTGAGGGCAAGGGTTAATTAGTGGGATTTACAGCTTTAGTCTGATTGGATTTGTTGAAGAGAATTCACTATACCGAGCTCCCCAACACGAGCACAGACACACACACACACACACACACTTACATATGGAAAGGCATTTGCTAGTGAACAGACACGCACTGGAAACACATCCCTGCTGATGATTCCAGTAAAGTGACAGTACCCAGCTGCCTTATTTCTCAATTAGTTACATATCAGGGATTAAACAGTCTGAGTCCAGAGCCGCAGAAAAACACTCTGAAGTCGTTCGAGCAGAAAATGTGGAGTTGACCGTCAGATGAATGGCAGGTATGAAATAGTGGAGCAAAGTGCCAATCATTGGTGACTGGCTTAGTAGAGGTGATTTTAAAATGATTTGTTTTAAAACGATTTATCCAACGTTTTTATCTCGTTTTTGGAAAAAAGAAATTGAGGAAATTATCCCTCAGGCTGAATATTTAATTTAGAGATAAAAGATGGGTAAACTTAAGCAAGGTGTTTGTTGTTTCAATATATTTTAATATATGCTTTTGAAAAAAATCTCCATCTTATGAAGTCATTCCTGTTGTTTAGTTGAGTGCTTCAAGTTTTATCATCTTAAAATGAAATGGAAAAAATATACAGTATATATTTTAAATAAACCTACAACCCTGAGATTGTTTCACTTGTTTAAAGAAAATCAAGCAGTCAATTCCAGACAGCCCTTCTGAGCTGAGATACAGGGATGTACGGTAGATCTGGAGAATGAGTGAACCACCCCGGTGACACCGAGCTGGTCATGTGACGGTCACGTTCATGTTGCGCTGGCAGTTTTTCATTCCAAGGCTGGCTTCAAGCAGGAAGGTGGAAAATCTCCAAATGAAAAACATGATTGATGCCTGCTATTCATAGATTCCAATTAGCTCACCCCTCCACTTTGCCACACGCACACACACACACACACACACACACACGGACATAAACCATGTGATGGGATGAGGGTTATTCCATTGAAATACAATTTTAAAATGCTTGTTTTTCATGCTATAATTGACGTCTTGACTCTCACATATTTATGTTAAAGAATACAGTTCTGCGTAACAGAACATCGCTATTCCTATATTGCAATCCCTATATTACATTTTAAGACTGATAGATGGGTATTCTTCCCTCCCTCTCTGCGCTGTTCTCTTAACAGTCCTGAAACGAGGCAAAGTCAAGAAAGGTAAAAACGACCTGATCGGCGCTGAGGAGGGTGAGGATCCTTTTGCAGACATCTCCTCCGTTCGTAAGTCTTTTTATCCACGGCCACCAGCACCTCATCTCTGACCTTCACATACTGTCTGTTCACAGAGTTGACCTTTACAATAAAAGCACCATAAAGACCCGTCTCCTCTAATGAACAAAACCATGTCCACTGACTCTCTGGTCTCCATTTATCAGATTAGTATGTCATGTCACCTCTATAGTATAGAAGAAGTTGTTAGAAATCTCACACAAACTTAAAAATGTGTATTACAGAAGCAGATTCAGCTTTATCTGGATCTGCTGTAGAAGCATATCCCCTCGAGGGAGAAGAAGTATAATTAACTTTTCTAATTAGACTGTTACATTAAAATAGCAAGGGAATCACCTGCAGCTTATTAGAATGAGACCATAGAAATATAATAGGAAAAACGGACATCTCACAGTTTTCTGTGGTCATTTGACAAGTATAAAAGAAAATAGTGAACGTTGTTACTTGTTATGGTTACAACATACGTAAGTTGGGCCTTAAAGTGTTGTCGCAGCTAGCTGTAAAGAGAGCATACGCAGCTCCGGAGATGGATGGCTATCTAGGTAGCTTGATAGCTTGTAGCATTAAAGCATGGCGGAATTTACAAGTTAGCTAATTAGCCTGCTGCCAGCTAGTTAGCTAACAAGCTTGCTAATTCCACCGTGCTTAATTCGCATCTTGAGATAGCAATGTGCTTTCCTACGCTGTGACAAGAGTGTGTGGATGAAGCATTCAGTTATTTGATGAGACGGATTTTCTCTGGCTCTCTACGCTTCGTAACGTTACTACTCCACTGCTTGTTTTAGTAGTTACGCCAAAACCTCAGTGTGTCGGCGACTTGCAAGTGTCGATTTAGTTTATATGGACGTTAACTCGCTACAATGGTCGCAATGGTATAACTTAAAAATGTCCGCCGCTCTGACTCTCCTGCTACATTGGTTTGCATGGGAATGTCTGTTCTACTTCTATTTCTATGAACAAGACATTCTTAATAGGAATGGATTTCATGGTTCCACACAAACACAACATGTAATTGCTTTTCTGTTGTTTGGAAATGAGCACAAGCATGGTAATTGAAACCATTTTGTTGCCTTCGCTACTTTTTTTTCTATCTCATCTCATGTCTGTTTTCCGTAAAATTAAGTGCCAAGGGAATAGATGCACTGCACAGTTAAATTTCATCTCCCATTTCACACATGATGCCTGCAGTCCCGGGGCACAAAGGTATTGGGTGCATATTTTTTAATGAGCGGCTGCAAGAAAAAATGTGATTTTGTGCTTTTCTTTCTGTCCCTTGGGTAGCTGTTGCTACTTTTATCAGTTTAAGTTTTGGTTGTTTACATCCGCTTCAAGTCTTTATGCTAAGCTAAGCTAACCGTCTCATCACATTTATGGTACAGACATGAGCGGGGTATCCAACTTCTTGTAAGAGCAGCTGAACATCTTGTTTTTAGTGGGATTACTTCTCATCTTGCTGCATTGATGGACAAGTGTACATGCCGGTGTGGGCAGTACACCATGACATCACTGGTGGGTGTGGTATAAGGCCCAACACACTAGGATCTTTCAACCACAAAGGGCAGTGAAACACTGCTTTTAAACCTGGTGTTAAATTCAAATATATACAGATATACAGTATATATAGAAAAGTGAAAACTGAAGCATGGACAAAAATTAAACCTCACGTTTCCTCTCTCACCTCTTCATCATTATTTTCAGCTCCCCCTGGCTCTCCGTTTGGTCGGGCCAGCATGAAGAGCGGCGGTAAGATGGACAGCTCCTCCTACTTCCGGCGTAAGGAGAAAAGGACCCGCTTCTTCATCCGCCGCATGGTGAAAGCTCAGAGCTTCTACTGGATCGTTCTGTGTCTGGTGGGCCTCAACACTCTGTGTGTGGCCATAGTCCACTATGACCAGCCCGATTGGCTCACAACGGCCCTCTGTAGGTCATACATAGAAATACGCACTCGTACCAATTCACGCTTATTGATGTCGATTGCCTATAAAACCGGTTTCTCTTTGTGTTGTTACCTTGTCCATCTTGAAAACAGACACAGCCGAGATTGTCTTCCTGGGTTTGTTTCTGACTGAGATGTCCTTGAAGATGTACGGCCTCGGAGCGAGGAATTATTTCCACTCCTCCTTTAACTGCTTTGACTTTGGGGTAAGTTAACTGTGGACTTTGTAGATATTTAACTTTAACTGGCAGTGGTCGTTCTGTTTGGATGCTTATTGCAACAGGTGATCGTGTATCCTCTGCTCTCCTCTCTAGGTGATTGTGGGAAGTATTTTTGAGGTGATCTGGGACATGATTAAACCAGGGGCATCGTTTGGAATCAGTGTGCTGAGAGCTCTGCGACTGCTCAGGATATTCAAAGTCACCAAGTGAGTTCAATTCTCAACACACGTGAAACTACGGACAATGAGCTGAACATGTCTAAAATCAATGTGTAAAATTGGTGGAGTGTGGCTTTAATTACCTAACAGCACATGCTCACAGTGTAAAACCAAATTGAATGCTTTTAGTTCAGCAGACACAGTTCTGAATGAACAAACACATCTACGACTACATCACCAACATCGCAACGTATTCTTTTAAGCGCTGTGTATGAATGCTTCTCTTAAAACCCCTCAATTTTGAAGATTATTTTTTTTCTCATGGCTCAAATCTTAATGCTTTTCTCTTCGAACTGAAAATCCTGTTAGAGTTTGATGGCAATCCTTTTATTTCATTCAATTAACTTTAATCCTGTGATTCACTGTAACTGGCAGCTATGGACACATTGGTTTGTTCTATGCCACCTACAGCTCATATTGTCATTTGTTCCTCTCCTTCCTCCTCTGTTTTGGTTGTTTCTGTCTTTGTCTGAATCTGTTTGTTCTTTCAAAACAAAAACTAAAAAGGGATTTCTCTCTCTGTGTCTTTCTGTCAGATATTGGAACTCGTTGAGGAACCTCGTGGTGTCCCTCCTCAATTCCATGAAGTCCATCATCAGCTTGCTCTTCCTCCTCTTCCTCTTCATCGTGGTCTTTGCTCTGCTGGGCATGCAGCTCTTCGGAGGACAGTGAGTAATCTCTCTCTGACCTCTCTTTCCTCCTCCTTTTATCCCCCCTATTGAACACAGACACACACACACATCCTCTCCTCTTCTCCTCTTTCCTCTCTTCACCTGACCCTCCTTCCGGTGTGTGATCCCCGGCCCCGGCGTGGCTATGTTGACAGACGGGAGGACACAGCAGGTAGCTGGCAGAGCAGCAGCACCGACTGTGGCCCTTTGATATCACTCTCAGCAGGAGCTCCATGTCTTCTAATGGCAGGAACACCTCATGACTCTGGGCTGGGTGCAGTTAATCAAAGGCCTGGCATCTTACCCTGTCTTTCTCAACTAATACACACACACACACACACTTCCTATCTCCTCGCAACAACAGTTTTTATACATCTATGGAGTTCTTTAATTTACAGCCTATTGGTATATCTAAGCCCTGTGAAACCTGAGCCTCTGCAGTGCTGTTTTAAGTTCACAAGGAAAGGAATCCTTAATATACATATAAAAAGCATGGTCAGCATTGGCTGATTTTTATTCCCCACTATGACTCAAAAACAGTGGATCCTACACTTCCCATGGTGCAGCTTGATAGAGACTTGCAGTAGACCATCACTGCTTTCTAAATCGCTTACTTTCTTTTTACTTTTAGTACATACTGCAGCCGCCCTTACAAAGTACGAACTGTTGCATTCAAGTGGGAGAAACTACTTAATTATAACATTGCTCCTTGAACTTTGACCCTCTTGCTCATATATCCGCTGTGCAGAGGACTGAGGGTCAGAATAGCCAGAAAAGCTTGCTGGCTTGCGTACTACAAAATGCGGTAAATCTGGCAAATAAAAGGAAATATCTGAGATCAACATGAGATTAAAGGATTCTTAATATTTTCTAAGGAAGGTTTGTCTGCCAGTGATTGGCTTTGATATTTATTCATGACAATACAAAAACACATTTTGTCTGGTTTTGCCGTGTTGTTTTTGTGGACGCTGGGCACCCATGCTTAGTGAAAGTTAGAATTCTGCTCCGAACACAATAATCAAAACAACATGTTGACTTTTACCTTCACATGATGTGATTCACACGAGACATTTTGAGGTGATGTGTTTCTACACACGAAGCTGTTCAAAGGTCAGAATCAGCACTTGAATCGATGAGCCACTTATATAACAGAATAAGCTTTGCACTCGGGTGGTTTAAGTGTGCAGTCACCAGTGTGTGTTGTTACATGTTGTCACCGCTGTGACAGGTAGTGTACCCTCTCAGATGAAACGCCACATTCACATGAAGTCATGTCTCACAAACGTCACATCACAATACTTGGGTGTCTGTGAAGCAGCAGGCTGTTGCCATGGTGCAGAGCCTTACATGCGTCTGCTCCACCATTAGCATGGCGTTATTCTCCGGTGATGGACAAGTGTGAGATGAGTCTGACGTCCACACGGTGCTTCCAGCAAGCCGAACGCATCAGACCGAGAGTCTACATTTTCACCTTAAAGTCTAAAAATGCACACAGGGTGTCAAATGATTTCATTTTCTTGAGTCAAGAATCTTGAGTTCTATTCTTGTGGTTGCTGATAATGTCAGTTTTTGTTTCAGAACATTTAATTGTATCAAAACTAAATAACACACAGGCAGATAATGTAATGAAAAGTAGGCCTTTAACTCTAAATAGAAGATGAATTAGCTCGTTAAAGATGAGAAGAGATGCTTTCTAATATTCCGACTTTATTTTTGGCACAGAGATTATGTTCCTGCTCTCAGAGCACCAAGCGTAATCTCCTGGTAAAATTGTGAGAATTGAAAGATAAACAGCTTGAGGCAGGGGACCATCTCCCTGCTGAGCCTCACAGGACATCACCGACTGTTTGGAGAGAAAAAAAGTGATAAGCTCAAAGGAAGCATTGAGGATTTACTGTAATAGAGTAATGATTTATTTTCCCTGGTTGCTGCTTTGTAGCTTTCAGTTTTAAAAGTGCAGACCGTCTTTGTTGATTAACTCTGACTTTGTCGGAAACAGTAGAGATGGCATTTTATATTTTCAGCTCAGTCCTTAGTGTGCAGGCTCAGTGCAACCTCTTGGTTGGACTGTGACTATCACTTCAAACTAAAAAAGGTTTTGCTCTGAATGCCAAGTAGTTTACCTACCTCATGACATTTTAAAAACTTAGCATTTAATCAGAAGGTGTAGCAAGATTAATCTGAAATTAAAATAATCAGTCCGTCCAGGAATGTGTAATCTTGCAATGATATAAAGCTAATCCAACCAATTCCCATCATTTTCCTGACTCTTTCAATTGTTTAAATTATTCCATCACAATTGGTCAAACTGTTAGGATGTCAATCACTTCAAATCTCTCATACAAATGATGAAATTCAGAACCAAAGTCAACTAAAAACAGGTCTCAATCTCCACAAACAAATGTCTAACGTGTCTTCTAAGGCAGCGCTTGTCCCCAGGCTATGTATCACACGTGCCAAGTTTCTTAAAATGTATAATTTTTAAAGTTATCATTTAACCAACCAGTTATTCCTAAAACTGATCACATGGTTTATGGAGCTTGTTGGCAACACGTTATGGTAGGAAGCGCTATTGTTGCCTAATAAATACAGATTAAAAAAGCCACGTTGCCTGTGTAGTTAGCTTCCTGGCTAGCTAATTTCACAGGTATATGATATGACGAATAGATATTGTATGAATTTCAGATTCTTACAATATTGAAAAATATTACCAGTGTATTGAAAATAACGCAAACATATTTAGGGCAATTTTGGGTCGTAATACCAACAATAACTGTATACAGGGTGTTGCCTCTTTGTATTCAGACCTTCCTTATATAGTAAAAGCCAGTTTTATTTCTTGACTTCTCTGAAAGCAGAAGGGTGTCACGTGTGTCATGTCACAGTCCCAATGCTCAGCAGTATGCCGGTTATTTTTATATCAATATCATACAGCCGTTATCTCCAAACCACTTGCACACGCCTGTGTGTTCTCACCCACACACTGTCAACCTGCTGCTATCGTTTGAGGGATTGGATATGGAAAGGGCTAGGGCACGAGCTGGAGGGGAGTTTGGCCTCACATGATGCTTGTTTTTCAGGATTGATTTAATGAAGTCCCGGTGGATGTCGTGCGGAAGCCGAGCAGCACGCTCCCAATCCCTATTATCAGAGTAAACAGAGGTCGGCGCACACAGGCGCAGCAGCAAACCACCGTCGCTCCCCGCACCGGGCCCGCTAATCCTCAAGGAAGGAGGAGAGGATGGAGGGAGGGGGGAGGAAATTGGTAGAGAGCAGGAAAGGAAGGGGAGAGGTAGAGGCTTATGTGAAATGGAGAAAGTGATGAAGAGATGAGCAATGGCTTACAGTAGAAAGGGTCCGGGTGATGGACGAAGCAGTAATAGGACAGAGAGAGACAAATGTAAGAAGAGAAGTATGGGGAGAGAGAATATGATGACACACAAAGGGAGAAAATGGCTGATTGGATTAAAAGCCCCTCCCCCTTCTCCTTCTCTTCCCACACACCCTCATCTCCCTCATGCATGTACAGTACACATTAGAGCCAGGCCGATATACACAGTGGTTGATATTATTGGACTTCCACTGGTTCATCACATGGCTTAAAGTATGTGGATACATACAAAACCATGGCCTTTTGATGAGGCCCAGGCTCAGTGTCAGTTCATCCTCAAAGGTGTTGGATAGGGTTGAGGTGAGGACTCCGAGTCAAACTGGGAAAACCAGTCCTTTATGGACCCATCTTTGTGCGCGGGAGCATTGTCATGTTGAAACGAGAAACAACTCTACACAAGCTCTTGCCACAAAGTTGGAAACACAGTGTTGTGTAAAACATCATTGTATGTTGAAGCATTGAGTTTTCATGAACTGGAACTAAGAGGCCTAAACCATGAAAATCAGACCTACACCAAAGGTACACATTAATGTGTGTGGCCATATACTGTTTTGCATACTGGTGTCGGCACAAATGGAAAAAAAAAACAGTTGCAGAGAAGCACTAAATGTTTTATTGGCTGTTGATTTGCCTTAAAATGTTCTTGAGTAAACTTTATTATAACACTATTTCATTTGTGTGGTTATTGTCATTCAAATCAGTTTCCTGTTATTTATTTTTACTCTAACATTAATCTTTGATGATAACATTTATTGTTTATTGTCATTCAGCTGTGAAATATCTCTCTTCAGACTTACTTTCATCACTACATGTTTTTGTTATGACTCTAAATATTAGTCATTCTCAAAAATCAATATAAGTATCCGCCTCCAAAATCCAGGATCATTCGGGATCAAGTACACATGCATACAGTACACGCACGCACACACACACACACACACACACACAAATGTACGTACACATATCACAGGATCTGCTCTGAGAAGGAGAAACCTGCTGTCATTTGTGCAGACGGTCGTTGTGGTAACAATGTGCTCCACTTCCCCTCCTAATTCTTTACAGGCCCTTCTGCTTCCTCCGTGTGTTTTTCTCCCATCTTGCTCCTCCGCTTTATTCGACGCATCTCGTGATTTGAATTATATGGTTGTTCATAGTTTGAGACATGTCATGCATTCCATACAGCAGAGGTAACAATGACATTTCAACTAAAAATGTCAACATTTGATCCCATATGAAGGTCATGGACGTTACTTGATAAGCACTGGCATGAATATTCCTTAATTGTGGTGTGTTGTGTCAACTGTATTGTCTGTCAAGCTGTGTTATTTAAAACTACTCTCATACACCTAAATATTAAAAGATATTCAAGAAGGAATGAAATGATCATGTTTGACATAGTCGAACACTAAAGCATGTAAACAGCACTCCTGTCTGTCCTTGTCCCTTCAGAGGGATTCAGTGGGCTCTATTGTCCAGCAAAGGTGCATGTACCGTCGTATTCTTTATTTCTATGCCTGTTTGGCATTTGCACTACAAAGTTTCCTCTATTGTGAAATAGCTGAAGCACAAAAGCTCACAGAACAGTGTTTTAATCAACCTTCTTCGGTAACTTTGGATTAGAGAATGCAAGATGTCATGGCACTGTGATGTGACTGGATTTAAGTGATGCTGGGCTCTATCGTCAAGAACAGACTTACACCTTGACTTAACGAAAAGTTCTGTTTTTCATTGTCTGCAAAAAAGTATTTATATGAGTCGGCAAGATGGTGTGGGTATAATTTCAAGTCCTAATGACAGGATAGTGAAAGACACAGGTGGATGCAGAGATACCATGTACTCTGCCTTATCTGCATTTAAAACAAGTGTTGTCTTAGTGGCATTCAACAAAATAATATCACCAGCACAAAAAATGGCTTTAATGTACTGATTAGGAGGAATAATGTTATATATTGCATAATGTAATAGCGGTGAGCCGAAGGGGACCCCTGTGGTAGTCCATTACTGATGGCCAGATGGTTTGATTTAACATCAGCCACAATGAGTTCTCCTTCTTCTCCTCTTCTCATTCCTGCATAATTTGCCTAAAACGCCTATCAACTGCGTACCCAAAGTAAACTGACAGCTCTTATTGAACCATTGGGAGTACATGTATGGTTTTAGTCTTTGTTGAACGGCAACACTCTGAAGTTTCTTCACAATCAGTCAGAATCACCGTATGTGCTACTAGCATTGAGCTAATGCGTTTTCAGCACAGTGAAAGAGAAGCATTTTACTTCCGCCTAGATTTGTTTTGGCCAACAGATGGCAGCAGCTATCTATGGCTGGGACTTACAGGCTTGAAAAAGACTCTCATTCCACAGCTAACAGTCATGTCGCCTAGTATAAGTTTAAAATTTGATTACAATACGACAGAAAATTAATATTTCACACGTGGTTTACTGAGAGTGCGCTGCGTAAAAGCGCATTTGGAGGCCCGCGTTACCACGTCAAAAATGCATATACTACGTGTTTGAAATTCGAACTACAGTTTATTTATGTTGATGTATGGGCAATTATATCATATTTAACCATTATCAACTTTCACAGATTCTTGAAGATTCTCATGAACCAGACTTTAGTCTTCACACTCTGTCCCAGGAACTTGACTCATGGTTTCCAGTTCAGGTTAGAAAACTTTCCCAGCATTCAATCTGCTAAATCTGCATATCCCTGGCTTCGTAATTTCATTGGCTATATGGAGCCTGAGTTTGAACTGGATCTGTTGCGATTGGCTCGATCTATACCCAAAGAAGTGAGGCGGGCATTGTCTTTCAAAGCGGACTCTCGTTGGCTGTTCCAGACTGTGGCCGGGCTATAGAAGGTCCTATTGTGTCAGATGAGGTGTCAATCTAACCGGCGGAATGTAGGCTCCATTTTGTGATGAAAATCTCCATCATGCCATCATGCCATCATGATCAGTCACAGCGGACACGGAGAAACTCAAATACCCAGACCTACCACATTCCTAGTATCATGAATAGAGTGCTTTAAAAAGACCTTTCCTGGTGAGCAGAAACCTTCTACAGGTGAGGAACTTAAAAGAAGAGCAACTTCATCAATCTGGGCATCACTCCAGACTCTATATTTGGTTGATATTAGATGATTAACCCCTTTGGTCTGTTCCTAATTTTTGCACCATGTGACATGTGTCACATGGTGCAGCCCTGAGTTACAGAGGCAGTGGGTTTTGGACTTGAAAGTTGGAGCTGTGGCTCCCTGGTGACTGGTGTTTCCTGCGGCTGCATGTCTCTTCACCTCCCCTTCTGTCTCATCCATTATCAGTACGAGACATCTCCCTTCATCTTTGAATACACTAGTCTCTCCCTGAATCTGAACAATAACATACTCCTATGTTTGTGTTGCACTTCTGTCTTTGTGAGGGCTGATGTGAGTTTCAGACATTTTTTGAAGTTGAGGACATTTTGTCTGGTTCTCATTTCATTCATTCAATACCTTTAGGGTTTTATGGTTAAGACTTGGGTTTAGGGGAAAACGTAGCATTCGGTTGAGGTTTTGGTGGTTAAAGAATAACTACTATTATTTTTGTGTTGTTTTTTTTTGTCATAATTTCTATCAGTTATTGATAAAAAGTTATCTGCTGAGTTCTGGGAACAACAAGTCTTATATTCACCAGCAGTTAGATGATGGGACAGGTTGTACAACACAACACAACAGTTTAGCCAGATTATATAAACCTCTGGGGACCTTGTGGATCGACAATAAAAGTGTCACAGACAAGGAGATAAAGAAGAAATAAGAAATGGTGCAGCTTCCACTCACAATGTGACTGTGTTTGTTTTTGTGCCGTGTCATGCTTCTCATCTTCTCATGAGCAGAAGCAGGATGCTTGGACAGCAACAGGCTCCTAACGTTATTAATCCAAGTGGTTTCTATTTTTTATTTAAAAATGAAAGAATGCAGCCTCTGCTGAACTGCAGGCAGATGCCATTGAGATCTGACTGTTGCTACAGTTTGATTATTTTTAGTTTTGTAATGATGTTCTGATTCTGATTCTTTTAGGTTTAACTTTGAAAAGGAGACGCCAACAACAAACTTTGATACCTTCCCAGCAGCCATCCTCACTGTGTTCCAGGTAAGACCTCCT
>NW_022280046.1:5670506-5703673 GCF_004355925.1 Anarrhichthys ocellatus
ACACCCACCCCCACTCCCACACACACACACACACACACACACACACATAGAAGGAGCACTTCATACCGTCTGAATAAATGAGAGAATATTGACTTTATGGAAAAAGAAAGATCGTTACCAGTAATTTTAATAAGAGGGAATGACTGGTCTGTGTACCTTCTGTCCCTTAATGAGCTCACTGATAATCCTTCAATTAGTCTGCGCTCATAACCCTTCACTCGGTAAAGTAATTTAATTCGAACAGATTTGCACGGGGCTTTACAACCCGCCCGTGTCCCAGGTGTCGGTCTGACTCTCTTGTCTTCCTCAGATTCTGACTGGCGAGGACTGGAACGCCGTGATGTACCACGGGATCGAGTCTCAAGGGGGCGTTCATCGAGGCATGTTCTCCTCCGTCTACTTCATCGTACTCACGCTCTTTGGAAACTGTATCCTCTTCGACAGCTTGTAATTCAAACTGCAGTGTGTCTGAGTCAGAAGGAGCAAGGTCAAAACATGGAACATGGAGGTTTTAGGTGGAAAAACGGTGTGCATTTTGTTCCAGGTGTGATCTGTTCCTCCATTTCTTTTTCTGCTTTGCATTGAGGGGAAATGTTGTCCATCAACAGCATACTCAAAATCTAGCAATTATTTTTAACTTAATTTTGGAACTTTTAATATTTATACCTCAGATTTTTGAAACTTCAGTAGAATTAGTAATGTGGTTTGAATGCTTTATGGAACTGGGACATATCCTGAATGTTTATAATCTCACTGGAGGCTGCAGTGATCATTACACCTCATTTACAAACAGTATTGAAACAACATACTGACAGTTTTGTTCATCAGTTGTGGAGCTGAGCCCCTTTGTCTTGAGAGAAGCACAGGAGGAAAGGTCTAAGGTTCATTCAAATCAGATAAGTTAAGAAAGTTACTAACACTTTTTACTTCTAGTTCAAACAGTAGGACCAAAAAAACATATTGCACAATCCATCAGAGGGTGTAAACTGTACTTCTGTAATTTCTCCTGAGTCCTGTTGTTATTCAGACACCCTCCTGAATGTCTTCTTGGCTATCGCTGTCGATAACCTCGCTAATGCACAGGAGCTGACTAAGGTAGGCTGGGTCAGACTGTCTGAATGTTGTATTTTAATACACATTAATAACACAGAGCCAAATAAATGTTGCAGTTCTGCTTTCTACTTCTCAGTGAAACACGTCAAACCAGCACCGGAGAAAAGCCCTGCATCTGCACAGGGCATCGACGTGTAATGCGTTTTCATTAAAACACAATTTGATGTCTTTGCTTTCACCGGCTAAAGGATGAAGAGGAGCAGGAGAAGGCAGCCAATAAGAAGCTTGCCCTGCAGAAAGCTTTGGAGGTGAAAGAAGTCAGCCCGATATCTGCAGCCAACATCTCAATCACTGCGTAAGTTTCTGAGCATCTCTCTCCTGTGACAGCAGCTCTGTCCACCCCACACTGGACATAGATGTCCCTTTGTCTCTCTGTGTGTTGTCCCTCTCAGTCTGAAATGTCTCTGTAAACACATCATGGTTAGGCTTTACATAAGTACATAGACCAAGTGGAATGTAAACAATATTGATATCTTTAAATGTTTTTGCCGTCTTTAGTAGCAAAGTGTTATTCAAGTATTCTAATGTTAAACTGCCAGAAATATGGGACACGAGTCCCATGAACAAGAGGGAACTAAACCTTCATCTTAACTGTCAGAAGTTCCCATCTTCTCTATGAAAATGACAGGGTTGTCTTCATATACCCAAATACAGGAGCTCCTGTCATGCAAAAACCTTTGGCCCGCCCTCTCTCCACCACAGGCCTGTGATTGACAGGTGTGGGGACTTGTGTCAACGAGGAAAGAAACTGCGCCTTCAAATTCACACTATTTTTAGAGCCGAGACGAACACTAGAAATTATGAGTCTGTCGAAAGGGAAACTGGTGGTAAAACGGAGCGTTTTCATCAGTGATTCATAGGCTCAATATGTAATGCTGGAGGTTAAGATATGCCTTCTTCTGACACCCATCTGTTCCGTTAATGTGGGGAAGAAACAGATAACGCACAGTGTCTGTGCATTGTGCACACACCATATAGATTTGATTGTGTGTTGTATAATTATGTGCAGCCCTCTGTGTGACGTGCAGTTTCATACACAGCCCTCTATTCAGATAATGAAGTGGTTATCTTTGATTCACACTCACTCCTTAATTGCCATCCTCTTCAGTAAGAAATAGGTCAGACTGATCAGGAGCCGGTTGCACCAGCTCTTCATAAGTTCAAACGCAGCCTATTTCTAACTTATGTGTTTACGAAGTGTCGTTTCAACATGACTAAATCAAACTGGGTTGTACCACCCACTTACTGCCAGGTGAAACTGTTGTGTAGCTAACTGAACCAACTAACAAGACTAATGTTAACGTTAGCTTTGCCAATATGTGACCCGTTTAATGTAAAGAATAAAAGAGGTAATATGGAATACAACATATCTGTACTAAAACATGATGAATGCTGTTTATTAATAATGTAGATCTGGAAGATTAAAAATTTAATTTAACATAAATAATGCCTCAAACAACAAAACTTTATGCCAATGACGTTAGTATGCTAAATAATGTCAGTTAGAATACATTTTCAACCTGGTCTCATTGGCCCTCTGCGTTTGATACCGACATACTAAGGTAGGACCCGTTAGTGTCTGTATGGGACACACCAGGTTTTTCAGCTAACTCCAATGTAAACCCATCCATGTCATTATTAGACAGTAGGAGCGTAGTATAAATAGCAAGTAAGTCGTCAAAGGGGGGTCGGAGAGGGAGATGGACGGGTCAAACAAACTCAGGACTTTCAACCAGGAGACCACTGAACATGTCCAGTGTGAAACCAAGTCAACGTTGACTTATTTTACCTTAGTAAAGGTACATAACTTGTGGACTTTACTATCGCCAGTTACTAACAAACTTACTATTTTAACCCAAACCATGTTGTTTTCCTAACCGGACTCTGTTGTGGAGGTACAAGTAAATACTAAGTAAACCTATCTTTGCAGAGTTTAGAAAAGTGACTGTATGCATAGCGGAAAATGTATGTTTCCTGTGAACACAGACGTTTATTTAAAAAAGACACGACGCATGTAACGAGCAGAAGCTGACAGGCGTTGACATTTTCCACACAGTCCTTCTAATCTGAAGTCTACTTACTGCAGCATGCATGCAGATAGAAATACAAATATAAAGATATATATTTTTTGCCTCTTAAAATGTAATTTTTGAAAGTGAAGTGACTTCCTGTTTACTCATTGCTCTTGGACAGCGCTATAGATGTTTCCCAGCGACAAATGTACACATTCCTAAAACCTTTACTAGCTAAGACATTTCTTACGTTTTAATGGTGCGACCTGATTTAGTAAATAACTATTTTGAAACTGGCTAGTTGTCACTAAGAACTTAGGAAGGACTCTGAAACTTAGTGAAGGATGTAGGAAGCTGGTGCAACACATTCCAGCTCTGTTAATTACTGTCTTTCTCTTTTTCACTGTCATTATTGTTATTATGTGTTCCTATGCATACTTTGATTTGTACATTGAACAGTGACAACTGCCTTTATTGTAAACAAACAGTTTTATGTTCATTATGTGTGCTGTTCAGAGAAACACAGGGTTTCATTACAAAATTACTACAACTTTTTTTTTTTTTTATTAAAAAAATAAAGAAAATCACTATAAAAAAAGATTTTCCAATCTAAATATTTGTTAAACTCTTACACTTTTACTATTTTAAGATCATTTCAATCAGTAACTTCTGCTTTTCTTGTTTTGGAATGAAACTCCTGAACAGTTTTCAGTTTCAGTTTTGTGTCATTATAGAAATGTCTCTCTGCTGACAAACACGCTTTTGTTGCTGTTGTGTTATTGACATGTTGCACAGTTTAGTCCTGTACTGTAAGACAGGAGGGGACATGTGGACAGACAGACTGACAGTCCACCTGTCCCCTTCAGACTTGTGTCTCATTTTTCTTTTGTTTTTTGTTCTGCATGTACAGTTTTGTAAAGCAAAATCGAGATGCACTCTCTCGCAGGTCGTCCATCAGCAGCATTCAGTCACCGTGAGTTATCACTCTCTGTTACAATATTCTCCTCCTCATTTTCTCTCCTCCCCTCTCCTTTCCTTCGTTCCTCTCTTCTTATTGTTTCTTCTCATTTCCTCTCCTTGTATCATCCTCTTCTTACCTCTCCTCTTTTGTCCTCCTCCTTTACTTGTTTTATTCTCCTCATCTTCTCTATCCTCCTCAAATCCCATCTCTTCTCCCATTCTCTTTCCTTGTTTCCTCTCCTTTCCTCTTCTCTTTTGACTCTGTTTTGGTCTCCTTTAATTGCTTGTTATCATCCACACTTTTCCCATTTTCCCTTTATCCTCTTCTTTTCCTCTCCTTTACTTTTTTCATCTCCTTGTCTTCTATTTCCTCCTTGCCTCCACTCTTTTCTCCTCTCTCCTCCTCTTTCCCTGTGCCCTTTCTTTACCCCCTCCTTGTTTCCTTTCCTCTCTTTTCTTATACTGTTTCCTCTCCTGCCCTCTCTTCCTCCCTTCCACTATTCTCTCCTTTCTTCTTCCCTCCTTGTTTTCTCTCTTACCTTTGTCTCTCCTCTTTTCCTCTGGACCTTAATAAAACTAAATGTCTTCATTGCTTGTAAAGTGAAATTTATTTATGATTCTGTTGAAAATAAACAGCCATCACGTACCTCACAGAGCAGAAAATCTGTGAGTCCAGTCTGGGTGTCATTCTGAGCCTAAGTCGCTGATACATAAACACACTCTGGTCTTAACCAGCCATCTCCCGCTCCGTGCTCTCTGATGTGAATCATTTGTGTATAAATGTTTAATTTCCATGAATGTTGCCATCACCGCAGGCAGTTTGACATTTACAGTCTGTTTGTTATCCAGGACCCCCCAGGACATCACTTTAAAAGACTATATGAGAGCCAAAGTTTGCTCTCCTGCCTGGCGATCTGCTCTCTCAATCGATTAGAGTGCAGATGGAAGGCCAGAGATGCTTACGTAGCACCTCACCTGTTTGAGATAACACACGTGTATGACTAGGAGTGGCTGTAATTTCTTTGACACTGCCCTTTGTGTGCATGTGCTTTCTTAATATAGCTCACTAGATAACACTCCCATCCCCCTCAGTGTTACAATCCTTCACTTTCTTTTCTGTGAGCATTTAAACGCTACCTGTATGTCTGCAGCTCACCTGTCTGTGGATACCTGTCCTGTGTCCTCTGTGTCTTCTGTCTGTCTTTTAGGAGTTATTCTGTCTACTCCTCCCCCAGCCGACGATTCTTGAGGTACAGGTGACCAGATGGAACAAACTTAACTAACCCATAAAGCCCCATGTAAATAAATCATACTGCGCAGAAACAGTATGCAATGCCTTCATATATGATAGATGGACACATCAAAACTCGTTTCACATCTTTAGAAATACCCATGTCCAAAGGAACTGCACAGTTGGCGGGAAAAGATGTCATTGTTAGTTGTTACGTTATTATTTTAACACAAATCAGGATTTTTTTTTTTTTTTTTTTTACCTTAACCAACCTAAACCAAACCTATTGTTTCACAACGTTAACCATGTGTCATTGATGGTTTATACAAGGTTGATATGAAATGTATTTATGAGCGTCATCATTTAACGTATCCTGTGGTTTGCAGAAACGTACAATGGCGACATTTTTTCTGGCTTGAAAAAAAAAAAAAATCCCATTTCACCCATCAATGTGATCTCTCACCATACTCTTCTCAACCCAGGAATCAGCTCGTTAAAGATGATCCGTGTCAGGAGTGACCATCACCCATAGCATGTTGTTGGTCATACCTACCCCATTTACACATGACCTGAGTCAAGAAGAATTAGAAAAACACTTCTCTTTCAGTTTATTACGTGCCAGATTAGCCACATGACATGTCAGGCAATGCCAACTTTTGGCATTTGCTGTGACGCTAAAATGATACAAAATCGATTTCCATTAGCAGTAAACCAATTACTAAAATGAACACAACTGCCTTGTCTGTTTTGTTAACACAAGGTGTAAATAAAGACGCTCAAAAACTTTGCACTTCGTCTGTGCACTACTATGTTTTCCATCAGTCTATGACATCATCTCTCACAGGGGATTTCCTTCTTCATCCTCACTTTGTTTTAGGATATACAGACATATAGTAGCTTTGATTTGTGCCGGCATATCCTTGTTTTCATTTGTCACACAGCTTGTGACAGTTTGTTTTTGTTTTTGTTCTGACACGTTTTTTTAATATTTGACATTTTAATGTGCCCCGGGACTTTTCAACACTATCTCTAATTGATTCATTACTGTTATGAGGATGGTCATGGGAGATTGTGGCCCTGTTGAAGGATGGGTGCACATTTTTTTGAAGGCTAAAACGCAACTCTCACGTGCCCATATGTACACTGAGGTGTTATTGGTTGCTGTAATCGTTCCCCTGCTCCATGCTGGTCACAGAGAAATCCCTTCTTAAAACAATTTGAGTGTAAAAGATGGGGTCCGAATCCACACACATATGAGACTTCAGCAGACTGAGTTAGACAAATTAAGTGGTTATTTTTAGTACAGAATTCCATCTGGCGGGCTTAACAAGCAAACAGTCTGTGGAGACACAAAGAGGGGATTTCATACTAAAATGACTCATTTTCGAAGATACCCTCTTGATTTGTTAAAGTGCTGAAGACTTGTAATTTTTACACAAGACAGACTATGGACTTTGGTCCAAATCGTCTATCAAATTCACATTAAGAAGGGAATTCTTTGTGGCCAGTAGGAGGAACAATAACAGCAGCCTCTACAGTTTCTCCTTCAATGTACTTTTTGAGTTTGTCAGTGTTGGTTGACCTGGAATGTGACCCTGTCTTTAAAGTGTCATTGCTGACTGGTACAACATTCAGAAATGAACTTGTGTCACACAATGCAGCTTCATTAAACAGGCTTTAGGCTGTCTGCATCAGCTCTTAGTCGTTTGAACCAGTCATAGGTGGAAGCCTCCAAACGCAATGTGTGAAAACACTGCCAATACGATCTACCTTTGGTGTTTTCATCATCCATTCATCATTTTTCTGCCTGTATCAAAGTATGGCAATACGTCAATGTTGAGGACCTAAAGTAAGATATAAACTTCCCATGATCGGGTCATGTCATGACAACAGCATGTTTCAACCCTCAGCAGTAGATAAACTGTACCATCTTACAGTAGGTGTTGTGAAATTACAAATAATTATATTTTGCTGTGGAGGATTTTGGCTACTTTCTCCATACAACCCTCTAGCATGGTAAGTGAAAGCTTTACCATGGTGAACATTCGTGCTACTGACGCATCCATAGACCACCTCGCGTCTGGTTACCTATAACTTACTTTTCTCAATTAGGGACTTGATGAGTTGAATGAGGTAAAGAAACAATGTGTAGTGTTATTTGTAGAAGATTGTGGCGTGGCTATGGATGAAGCTGTGGATGGTGATGTTCTCCCAAAACCCATACGAACAAGAACTCAGAAAGTAACGAAAAAGTGAGTCGTATAAAATTGTTTTTCCCTCTCCCATGATCCCTCTCTGTGGCTTTGATTTCTATGTGCAGTAAAGAGCAGCAGCGCTCAGCAAAGGCCATGTCAGTGTGGGAGCAGAGGACCAACCAGCTGAGGAGACACAACATAAGGACAAGCAGCGAGGCTTTGTTTAACGAGCTCGACCCGGAGGAGCGCCTCCAGAAGTCCTCCACCCTCCATCTGCACCCAGACATGAAGACTCACCTGGACCGGCCGCTCGTGGTGGAGGCCAAGAACGGAGACAAACCCAGCAGGTCTCCCGAAAGAGCATGGGAGGAATCGGGGGAGCCCCGGCAGGACGGGGTGGGAGACAACTTGCACACGCACTCCAAGAAGCACCACCGGCACCGGGACAGGAACGGGGAGAGCAAGGATGGAGGCGAAGGCCGGGGAGGGAGGCACCACACCCATCACAGCCGGACCAGGGATCACAACACCGACGGTGCCCAGATTAGAGAGAGGAGAGGGGAGAGCAGCCACAGCCACGACGGAGGCCAGGGACACAGGCACCAACACCAGGCCGGCTCCCCCGAGGAGGAGGCCAATGACTGTCGAGGAGGAGAGGAGAGGGGGCACCGCCACCATCACTCCCATCGCCCACCAAAAGAGGGAAACGGGCTGATGGTGAATGGTGCGCAGGGAGAGGGCAGGGGGAGGGGTGGAGGAGGAGGGGACAGTAATGGAGAGAGGAAGGGACGCTGCTCTCGCATGGTCAGAGCTCAGTCTACTCTGGAGAGAGACGACTGTAAGAGGAACAAGAATGGAACCAAAGGTCACAGGTAAAGACTGCACATAGTTCATACTATAAGTCAATATCATACAGGACTTTGTCATTGGCGATGCTCTTATAGTATGCAGCACCCCATTTCCATCCTATTGTATCGCTCCTCATGTTGTTGTGTGGCACGGCAATGGATAAGTTAGCTAGAGACAATTCATTGTTCTCTCTTTGTGGCAACTGTGGCTCAGTGGATCAGGGTCGTCCTTCAATCAGATGATCGGCGGTTCGATCCCCGGCTCCACTAGTCCATGTCGATGTGTCCTTGGGCAAGACACTTGCTCCCGCAGGCTGTTCCTGCGGTGTATGGATGGGTATGAATGATTTGATAGTCCTGATGGGCAGGTGGCACCTTGCATGGTGGCCCCTACCATCAGTCTATGAATGGGTGTGAATGGGTGAATGATGACATGTAGTGTTGAAGCGCTTTGAGTGGTCGAAAGACTACAAAAGCGCTGAACAAGTACAGTCAATTTAGCATTTACCATTTAAAGTGACTAAAATGACTATTATTTATCATAACAACGTATCAAACGATAATGTGAAAATAATGTAAAATGGGTCGCTCGTAGTGATAAACCTACAGAGAATTATCACCTGAATCTGCAGCTCTCCCCAACTTTATGGAGGTTTACTGTGATTTTTAGCTCATTGTTTAGCTGTCAGGTATTTGGTTGAGACCAGGACATTCTGATGTAGCATTTCAAAATTAAAGCAGTTCAAAATCTCATTCATGAGACCAAAAACGGAGCTAAAAGAATATTAGCAAAAAAAAATACTGTTATTCCAGGTTTAAGGTACAAGGATATTACACCTCCGTTCTACAAATGTTTGCTCGGTCTCCCATTTAGTTCTATGGAATTACCATGACATTACCATGAAAAGTACAACACTACACTACCAGACTAGGAACAGCAGCATCACTCTCGCAGACCTGCGATCACTCTGCTCAACCCTTATGTATTCCACATATCAGAACCGTGATATCACATCCTTTTTCAGGCTGTTGTTGAACATAAGGCTAATGAGACCGTACCTTTAACAACAATCCTTCCTACACCTGGTTCTTATTACTTATTGACCTTTGTTGTATATGATTTGCATTTTCTGGCTGATCTGGAATCATTAAAGTTCTCTTAACTGTCCACCAAGTTTAGTTTCTGAATAGATTTGAGGTCAAAAAACAGACCTGTAGTTGCAGAGTCTTGCTTCATTTTCTATCTTCTTTGCCTGTTTTGAATATGTGTTCACGGGGTGTAACAGCGGCATGTCAAAGCATCATCGAGGCGCTCGCTACAGCTCTCTGATTGGCTTGTTATGTATCTGACTGGGCTTAATTAATTCTCTAGTGGATCTTTTACACTTAAATTTCATATTCTACGACACTGTAAGAAATAGTAAGAATAATTTACTATTTGCATCAGTTTGTCTTGATACATAAACACAATATAACTGTGTGTTTGGATAGCAGTAAACAACTTCTTCTAGCCTGCTGCCACTTAAGTTGTGGTCTGTTTCCCAGGAGGGCGGAGAATCTTACTCGTAGGGATCTCATTTGGCAGAAAAGGCTTGAAGCATCCTGAGAGCAGAGTATAATGATGCCTGTGATAAGACGCACATCTCCTTCCCCAGGGAGAGGCAGCCAGATTCTGAGGACGACGGCCTCGCCTCCAGTCCTCTGCAGCCAATGCGGAGTAGCCTGAGTCTTGGAGAAAAGCAAGAGGATGCTGACAACCAGAAAAACTCCACCAGGGCCAGCCAGGCCGGCCTCAACAGCAACGCCATCCACATCCCTGTCACCATCACTGCCCCTCCCGGAGAAACCACCATCATACCCAGTGAGTCATTGTCACACCCAGAGTGGAAGCATTGGGAAGGAATAGTTTTGCTTTTGAAGTTTTTGAACATTATTCACATCAGTTATCGGATTAAAACATCTTATTATAATTTTTCCACTAGTCATCACTTAGTCAATAAGGGTAATTAAGGCTAATTAAGAATACCTCCAGAGCCCCAGATCTCAGCAAAGAAATTAATGAGTAAAATCTTATCATATACAGAAAGAGTAATAATTGATGCCAAAAAAAACAAAAAACTGTACTGTACTGTTTAATATGACGAACAGTCTACAGCCATGCCAGCAGCTCTGTGATGTTGCACACTGGCACAATAGTGCTTTGAGCTAAATGCTAATGGCAGCACGTTAACATGCTCACAGTAACAATGCTGACATGCCATTTGTATTTTAGTGGGACAAATACAATAGAGAATTGCACAACAATTTTCCAGTACAATGTATCATGTGTTTATCATGTTCACCATCTTAGCTTAGCATTTTAGCATTCTACAATTAGCTTATTAGCTCTAAACACACAGTACAGCTGAGGCTGATGAGGATGTTATTAGTTTTTACTCCCCTTGATATTTTTGTAATCTGAAAAAAAAATTGGATTATCTGCCCAGCTTCAAAGAATAATGTGTATGTTAGCCAATGCTATTCCTTAAAAAAAAAAATATATATATATATATAGCTGTTTATGGTGACAACGCAACAGCGGCTTCGATTCCACTCAAGTAGTGTATGTTTGTTTTTTCAATTAGTTGATTAACTAAGATGTTCATATCTGTCATGCTTAGTCGATACCATCATAAGAGAAATGTCCAATTAGTAGAGTTATTGATTATACATTTCTATGGATGCAGAAAGTAAATACAATCATAAAACAACTTCATAGAATCCATAGAAAAAAACAGTTTGTGCTTATTTGAACTAATGAGTGTTTATTTTTTTCCACACCAGTAAACAATATTGACTGCGACAACTTCCGACTCGGTGAGGAGAAGAAGGACCTGGAGGAGGACGAGGAGGAGGAAGCTAATGGGCCTCGGCAGATCCTTCCCTACAGCTCCATGTTCATCTTCGGGCAAACAAACCCGTAAGTCATAACTGCGAAGGGACTTAGAGGGGTGACATAGACTATTATTTATAGTTTGAGCTGAATTAAGGACAACAGAAAGTTCATAAAACCCACTCATGATAAGGATTTATTTCCATGTACAGTGGGAAAAACTAACCAACAGCACATGGTGAATCCAAAGATGTAGAAGTATCGTTTTCGCCAAATTATTGAATTCACCGACCTTGTTAAAGCAATCCTTGAAACTCGGAGCCATACATTAGACATGAAATGTTCTGCTTATTTCTGCTTCCCTGGCGGTTACTGATTAAACGTTTTTTCATCATCATTTCCCCAGGAAACCCATCAGACATACCTTCATCACTTTGTTAAAGCCTCTATATCTCGGGTCATGTACAAAAATCAATAACATTGACCGAGAAGAAAAGATGACGAGCAATATGAAATTTGTGAAGGAGCAAAGCTGGTACAGTTGATTGAGCTGTTTTCCCGGGAAAACATGATCTTTTCTACCTACAAGTGACTAGCTAAAATACTTGCCTCAGTGAATACTTTCAGAGTGTTATAATCACCGCATAATGCCTGCAAAGGCTCTGATTTCTGTGCAGTTTGGAGTTTTTAGCCTTTTTGGTATATCTCCTGAACTGCTGCCTGGCTGCTCCACAGTTCTGCTGGATGACCTAAAATGTTCTTTGGGGGCAATGAGCAAGAAAACCCAATGGGGTCGGTTATTACCAAAAATGGACTTGTGCTTTTTTTATTGCACTACTGTGCTAGTTATGGATTGTTTATTACAAAAGCATAAGGAAGGAGAACACCTTTGTTCCAAAGATCGACTTCATAGTCATGTCGTCAGTTCTGCCGGCACAAATCTTGGATGGTTGCGTGAAGCGAGAAGTAAAGTTGAGTTGGATCAAAGACAAGGAAAGCTGGCGACACTTCTGGTAGTCCACAAGGTCTTCAACTCCTGCCCGTGTAAGAATTTGTCTTGCATTCTGGGAGATGGTAGGGACATGTTTAAACCCTCCTTTTCAGAGGAAACTGCCATCCTGCCATTGAATAGCCGGAGTGAGAGCTGTGTATGCTGTGTCTCTCTTCTATGCTGATGATGTAGTTCTCTTGGCTTTCGACCATGACCTTCAGCGCACACTGGGGTGGTTTGCAGCTGAGCGTAAAGCAGTTAGGAAGAGCGCCAGCACCTCAGATCTTAAGCCAAAATGAAGGGTTGGTGTGCCAAGTGAATAAGCATCTCATGATCTGAGGAGCTGAGGCCGTGGAGGAAGCTCTTGATCTACCAGTCTATCCACGTGACAAACCCGCGTTTTACCCGAACTCTTGATAGGGATTGATATCAGTTCTGGAAAGTACAGAAAAAGTTAGTTTTGTGTTTTTTTTAAGCGTCTTTTTCTAAGTGTTACATGTTGATTCCATTAGAAGACATTGCACTCCCAGATGTCCCTTAGTCGTTCTGTACCCCTGAGGCTGATACATGTCCACCTTGTGCATTGTTTTGACAAGGAGGGATATGCGTGTTCTCCAGTGAGCTACTCTGTGCGTACTTTTACATTTGTGCGTGTGTGTGGTCTTGCAGTGTGCGGCGGCTGTGTCACTACGTGGTCAACCTACGCTACTTTGAAATGTGCATCCTGATGGTCATTACCATGAGCAGCATCGCCCTGGCAGCCGAGGACCCCGTGCAAGCTAACGCACCGCGCAACAACGTGAGTGAGACTGACATCTAGACGCCATGAATATACATCTGGAAGTACACAACAAACACACTGCTTGTCAGACCCACAGTCATACACACAAGGATTCACGCACAAACACATTTAATTTGGGCTGACTGGCTGATTCATTCAGACTGGACAGGGCTCGACAGGTTGCCCGTATTAAGGAGAAAATGGTAGGATGTTGTTTTTTTGTTGTTATTTTTGGTCAAATGTCACACTGTTCAGGCAAATTGTGTAAGTGTAGGGGAGTGCAAATAGATGGGAGACCTCTGACAGGGCAGAAGAACATGTTGTGCATAACTGGTCCATCCACACACACACACACACACACACACACACACACACACACAAGCCTCAAAACGTGTCTAAAACTGAAAATATCTGTCTCTAGATCTGACGAGTGAACTCAGGATATGTTCTCGCTCTCTGTTTTTACAGGTTCTCAAGTATCTGGACTATGTCTTTACTGGGGTCTTCACTTTTGAGATGGTGATTAAGGTGAAGAGGCTGTCAAAATGGATTTATACTTTGATTTGAACCCTGAAAAACTAGCTAAGCAAGGTTTTGTTAATTTACATGTCAAAAAATGAATGTGGTTGAAAATATAAACTTTTTTAGACATTTAGGTTACATAAAACGATGGTTTCAACTGCATCATACAATTAGGATTATAGTCATTTTCAACCAAATAGAGCTTGGTTTTTAGCCACACAGCCGACAGCACCGTCATGTCACTGGCATTGCTAATTGGGTTTGTGGTTTTACATTTCTCAGCTGTGATAACACATATTCCAAATGCTTCAGATAATGAATGCACTGCGGCACTGAAAAAGGAAAGGTACTAGATATTAAAACCAGAGGTCTTTTAAAGAGTTTTCAGAAGGAAAGAGGCTTCTAGAAGAAGCCGTAATACAAAGAAAGTGTCTGTGTCAGCTTGTATGATTTTTTTTAAATGATTCTATTGTATTTATTCTGTGACTCGAGATGATTGACTTGGGACTGCTCCTCCATCCTGGCTCTTATTTCCGTGACCTGTGGAACATTCTGGACTTCATTGTGGTCAGCGGAGCCCTGGTGGCCTTTGCCTGCTCGTAAGTCAGCTTTTCCTTTTATTCATGCAGTGTTACTCTCTAATCACGGCAGGGCTCTGAATGTGATGTGTTTCAGGGACGGATACAACCACACCACAACAAATGAATGGCTGTGTTGTTTTACAGTATTTTAAGCTGATGTTACCCTCTCTCTAGTATCCTTCCCTGGAGCAGGCTAGCATGCCAACACCCTGGGCCTAGGTGTCTCTGTCCCTGTGTTTCGCTCCAACAAACAACTCCAATGTGTTCATCCGATTGCTTTTGTGCTGCCTGGGGTTATTTTGCAACTATGTCAAACTCAACTTTTGTTGTTACGTCAAGTCTCCACAGCCCCTCCCTGCTTGTTGGCAAATAGGTCATGCACAGTTTGGCTGACAGGTTTATGGCTTAGGAGGGAACAGAAGTCTCTAAGCTGGCACCTAATTGCAACTCTTGCACCTCCATACCCTGAAGAAGAAATTGTTGTATGACTGTAGTTTGAAAGGTGCATTGTGTGGGGAAGGGGGTTTGACCAAAAACCAGTTTTGACCTGTGTTTTTCGATGGCAATTAGCTAGCCAGTACACACACACACACACAGCTTCCATTCACATGATGGGTATTGAATGAATATCTGTCTTTTAAGTAACAAGGTGATTACAAATTCTGTTTCAACCAGCGCTGTCTGATATTTCCCATCCGCCGCTATTTCACATACAGTGTGAATTAGTCCGTCCTGAAAGTTTGTCCACGGTTAGTCACCCGAGTATTTTTCTTTGTACTGCTTCCTGTCGCTCAACTCTCTTCTCCTTCGCCAGCTGTAGATTGATGCTTCTCTCTGTCTTTTATCTGTTTTTGACTCTGTCGTCTCTCTTTCACTTTTTCCCTTCCTTTTTCCTGTTTTCTGGCTTGGATTGCTTTCAGGAGCCTCATGGGGTAATGCTGCCTGCTCTCTCTGCCTGTATATCTGTCCATGTGCTCATTTTCTTTCTGTTTTTGTTATCTGTTGTCCTTCCTGTCCATCTCAGCCAGTGTCATTTGCGGAGTTTATAGATACGTCTGCAGCAGCCTCCCTCTCTCAGCTAGATGTTTTGAACAAATGTCATATTTTGTTATTTGCTTTTTCTTATCATCACCGCCACAGTCACGATCAAAGACACTGGCATTTACTCTGTTTGTGTTGTGTAACTGCGTTTGTCTTACATCTGCATTTCGGTTACATAAGTGCAATTACCTGTTTTCCATCCGTCAGATATGATTTATATGTGTTCGTATGAACAATATACATAATGCACAGCGTGGCAGCACCGTGAATCAGAAACGTTCCGTACTGTCAGAGACACACGCTTTCAGAAGAGTAAAAGGTGTTCCAGATATTTATGAACACAAAGGACCTGAGTGCTGCTGTCCATAATAAATACACAAGTATAAAGATGCTAATTAAAAACTATTAAACAGAGTGAACGGTAGATAAAAAGCTCTTTTTAACACTAAGAATTACATTATAATAAGGATGTAGCTTTCAGCATCAGTATGTGTCTAATTAATTAATTAATTCTAAAACCACTGCTGTTATACTCTGAAATACTGTCAGAATATGATAGTGTCATCCTGTTCAGCAGTCTCTGTCCAGTATGCAGCTGTGCCTGACAAGGGTAGAAGAGCGAGCTTCATCCAGGTTTTATCCGATTCAATCACGTCCCCCTCATCCCTCCACCTAAAGTTCACATCCTATATCATCTCTTACATCAACCCACATTCATGGCATGTAAGTGTGTAACAGGCTACATTCACACTGCAATGCTTACAGGATAGTTGGCTGCTGTCCATCTGAAACATGAGCAGACGATCAGATAGGTTGAAGAGAAAACAAAGACAAACTGTAAATATACTATTGTAAAAACCAAACCGTCCGTTGTAAACATCCAGCTTCCAGACCGATGCCTCAGCTCTGACCTGCTTTCAGATTTACCTCCAAATAAAAGGCTTAAAATACTTTGGCCAAAGTGTCTTGCTGCCCAGTCGAAGTCATTTTTCACATGAAAGTTGTGGTGGCTGGGAACAGTTCACATTTTTCATGTTTATTGAAGAAATATGCAGATTAACCATCTTTAACCCTGCAGTTCTCATGCACATGTGCAGTAACATGACGTGCCCTTTCTTATAAAGCTTCGTTTGGCTTAGTTGTTTATCCGACCGGGGTAACAGCCGTCTACGAAGACAAAAAACAGAGTAGAGATCTTCATGAGTCCAGAATGTTTGAAACTGACCTGTGGAAACCCACTCAGACCCGAAGTACATAAATCCATTTGTAAAAAAGACAGACCTGATCTAAATGAACCCAACTGTAATTAGACCCAATCCAAATTGCCGTCAACCTGAACTGACCCTAATAAAGAGACCAATGCCGCAGTCGACAATGATATTTATGTTGAACGACTGTAATGTCATAGAAACAATTTCCAAAAATAATTCATAAGTATGCTTATTAATACAGATATTTGAAAGATAATTTGCTCCCTGGTCGCGTCTCAGTTCCTTGGACACATGAAGACCTCTTCACCAGGCCCAAAGCTGAATAAAATCAGAAATGTAGGCAGCAACTTAAGGTCCGTAATGCGGTACATAACAGATTTGGGACCACATACTGTGTGAAGGTGGTTGACAATGTCTTTAAAAAGCAGATCTGTTTTTTCTCAGCTGCAGTGTGAACATAGTCATAAGTGTCCTTTCATCTTTGTTTCCCTCCCGGTGAAAAACTGTCCGTGACTTCATGATCGTCCTCGTGCTATATATGTGTTTTATTCCTGTGTGAGGTACACATAATCACTGTAATATTTGATCAGACTTGTCTATTGCTTCAGTCTTTCACAGGGTAATTAGTTAAAGTTCTTCTATTTGTCTCTTATCTTTGGTTTCTTTTCGATGTAAGTCTGAAAGGCCGATTTAATGTGTGACATCAGCTTAAAATGTTTATTTTGCTCTGTCTGTCTTTATATGCTTGTGCGCTCTATTTATGTGGGTGATGTTTGTGTACTGTGTTTGTGTCGTTGCTTTTTTCTCATCAGATCGCAACAAAGCGTGGCCAGGTGGGAACTGTCCCTATCTACCTTTTTTGATTATTGACACCACCCCTCCCTTGTCCCTTTTTTCCCCATGTATGAGAAACCTCTTATCAACCCGTCCGCATAAACTTTGGGATATGACCATGACTCCCCCTCCCTCCCCCCCTCTCTGACCTCCTGTCCCAATATTGGGACATCCAGACAAAAAGACAATATTGGGAACTCCCCCTCATAGCTTTCAGAAGACCAACATATAGCTGCTGACAAGCACCACTATGAATCTGCACTTAATACATTTTCACTTGCAAAGTCATCAGATATCAGTTGAATCAGAGCTAAAACACCTTGATCTGTTGTTTCTCGTTCATGTAAAACTCCTTTAATCTTCACTAAAGTGGGTTCAATTGGTGAAATCACTAAGAGGTTAAAGCGTGCGGCTCAGTTCACCTCCTTGCCCTTCACCCATATCTCTCCTTGGATTTCAATAATGGATTATAGCTTCTCACCTGAACGCATCTTAGGTGGCTATTTCATTGAAAAGCAGGGTTACAGCCTGTGTATGTCAGGAAAGTGTTGCTAAATACCTGTTTATCTCCCCATAAAACCCATTGTAGGTAAGGCTCTTTTTTTTATGCTGACGAGAGTTTGTGGTGCAAATTATTATTATTAACATATGATTTTAACCCAGATTTTAGTTTTGTTTTATTATCTTAAATCAAATTATGACATAAAAGTAGCATAAAAAAATTGAAATTTAAGTAATAATTGAATTTAAATATATTTGAACGTACATTATTCAAAATTTGCCTTGAAACAGCTGGATAGAAGGAGCCTCATGCATCCTGTTTTTGGCTGAGGCAGTAATGTGCTTCTAATTGGACGTCAGATATTACCGAAACAGGAAATGTTTCTTGCCCAATAGGAGGCAGCTGAGACGGCAAGAGTCATGATGAAGAGGGATGACCTCACATGCTTGGCTGCTGAGCACATTTCAGTTAAATTGCATTTTTAACCTGTGACAGCATACATATCTGCTCTGTAAATCACTTGTCGTGTCTTCTTGGTTAACAAAAAAAAATCTGAAAGCATAAGGGAAAAAAAAAGATATTTGATGTATTTTGGTTTAATGATGGCACCCCCTAGTTTTGCACCAATTTAATGGAATACTGTCAGGTGTCTACGTAGACGGCGAACGCTGGCATTACAGCTTCATGTAAGTCTGTCGGGCAGAGCAGACGAACACACTGAGTCAGCGACAGATAGTTGAATGAGAGATCACACAAATATTCACAAGGCAAAAGCTTACTGCTAACGTCGGTCTGCAAGCTCGATAGCTAATTAGCTGCTCAGCTGCAGCACGTTAAACAACAACTAAACGTACCTGCAAATGTCACTTTGGTTCTGATTCCTCAGTTCCACTAACAACACGCCGTCTGCATGTAGCTGCAACACAGGTTTGTTTACTTTGTGTATCTCTCCTTGCGGAGTAACATCGGCACTCTGGCAGCCTGCCAGCTGCTGTCAATCAAACAGACACGCCCCTAACATACAAAACATTAAATAGATGATAGACTGCAAAAAACGAATGACAAAATGTGATTTCAGTTCAAGCAATCAGTGCTGAGTTAATGTGAACACACAACCTGTATCCACGCACACAGACGCACATTACATCTTCCTTGCCCACGGCGCTTCTGGAAGCTATTGGGAGACTGTTCTTGCCGTCTCAATGTGTCGAGGTCCTTGAATAGCGAGGACTAGCATTGAGTTTGCAGATTGCATGCCAGGGTAACCAAGTCATCCAAGCATGAGAGCTGCATGCCATTTTGTTAGTTTTCCGTTGAGAAAGGAAAAGGCCTAAAATGTTTTGGAACCATGCTTTTCTCCCTCAGCACTTAACAGACTTTTAGACACATTACAAATAGATTTATTTAATTATTTTAATTCTTGGTTTTCATAAGTCCCTCAGTCACTAGATACTGTACTCTGGCCAACCAGGTGTATTTCAAATTCGAGTCTGACGGACTCATCCGGGCCTGCGTGAGTGCCTCGGTGTGTGTGTGGAGGCACAGAGAGGAAGAGTTTGGATAGGAAGGTGGTAAAAGCCAACTGATGATGCTTTATTTTAGAGGTACATTAGTCTCGCCATTATTTCATGGAAAGGAGCCAATACCTTATTTTCCTGGAAAAGACTTTCGAATTTGGTACTTAACGGAAGCTAGTTGTTAAATTGTATTTGGACTACATTACAGTTTGCTATCCCTGTCCCCTCTCAGTTTATCTTGCTACACCTGTCAAGCTTTCCATTGTAGCTCAGCACATGTGTGCAGTGTACAGAGATGACTGTAGCACATTTACCACTTTAAGGTTAGTCAGTTTTAAGCCGACTACTGTGTTTTCAGTCAGGTGAAATGACAACTAGTGTTTGTATTTTATCAGCTGTGGCTAGCTAGCATAGGCTAATGCTAACTAGTATAACCTGTAACCCCACATAATACAGTAACATGGTTAGGTTACGCTAGGTAACTACTGCAGGTAGTAAGCATGCTAACGTTTACAGCTTCTGTTAGAGCATATGAATATACTTTGAGTCAATCTTTACACGTGCTCTTGTATTTTTGGTTTTGGAAAGGTGACAAAGGACGACACAACTCTCGAGAGACCTGTAAAACACAATTCATGTATTGTTAGAATTTATTTTTTTGCTTGAACAAATGGCATTGTTTTTACAGTAGAAGTTGTTTTTGTCCCCTGGGTATGAAAAGATTGGTAACTGATGCTGGTGTAAGAAGAAACGGGGCCCCTAGGGGCAACTAACGGGGCTTTTATACTGATTTTTTTCTCTAGTATGCTTGTGTCCTTCTCCACATCCTTCACACATGAACATAGTACACAGATGTACGCACACTATTTTTCTACATCTCAGATTTTTTTGAAGTCAAGCAGAAACAAACGAGACATTTTTTTATAAAGAGTGACGGACATATTATGACTAAAAACCCCTCTTACACTGTCCTTGACTAATGTCAGTCTCTGAGTGAATGATGGCTCAGCTGTATGTCATTAGCATAACAGCTAGTTTTACCCCCCCCTCCCACTCACACACACACCTCCCACTGTGTTAACAAAACCTGCAGCATCTGCAATGACTGATAGCAGTGGTTCCTGCAAAAGAAGCTGCTTCCTCAACCAGGGGCTGATTCTTTGTGCATTTACTCCACACTGGATGTTATTCTACAGAAACAGCCTGCTAGCTTCGTGGGACTGTTACATGCGATATGCAGATGTGCTGAGGTTACACATTAAAAATGGCCGTTCGTGGAGAAGGTGCTGAAATGTGGTTTCTGACTAAAAGACGCAATATCTCAGTGGAAAATGCTTCACGAGTTAACGTCCTGCGTTAGAATGTAAGCAAGTATTTGCAGTAAAATGTTCCGATTGTTGATGAAGAGTGGAGTTTAGAAGGGCGAAAAATGCAAACAAACAAATGAGAGAAGAAAGAGAAGAACAGAAGGAAGGACAGAGAAGATGAAAAGAAAAGAAGGAGAGAAAGAGATGGATGGAAAGGGGGAAGAACTGTAAGGTAGAACGGATGGATGTGCGATAGAACAGAGGAAAAATAAATGCATAACGAAAAAATAAGAATGAACAAAGGGTATGAATGGAAGACAATGACAAACTGAAGCAAAGAAAGAATAGATGAATAATGAAGTGGGGGAGCAACATCTGATATTTGTACTCATACACAGTACTTGAGTAAAATGAATCTTCCTCTGCTGTACTGTTGCATGCATCTGTAGAATAACATGAACTCATGTGCATGTACTCTACTAACAATACAAAGAGGCATTTATCTGCGTGCACTGTACACCTGATGTACCACAGTCTGCCGGTGGTGCTGGAGGATGGGATGAAAGGGTTAACGTGCTTGACGGTGACACCACGTCGCCCGGACTAACTGTACTCTCACTCTGCACAGAGGGACGAAGGGCAAGGACATCAACACCATCAAGTCCCTGAGGGTCCTCCGAGTCCTGCGGCCACTCAAGACCATTAAACGGCTTCCAAAGCTGAAGGTACAGTAATCCAATCTGTCACCCACCCAGTGCACAAAGCAGAGCAGCCAGCTGGGGCCACATCCGGTGTCAGTCACACACTATCATGAGTCAAATGCATTTACATTCTACCAAGGAGGAGTGGATGTATCTGATTTAAAAACAGTCGCGTTTTAAAATGTTATATGAATCTAGTATCTCTCGCTCTCTAATGAAGCTTTGAACGGCTCGACCTTTGGGGTGCTCTGTGCTGTGGAGAGACGGGAGAAGTTAAAGTCACACAAATTGGAAGTAAGTGACAGAAAATTGCTTCCTTTACTGAAGACGTTCAGTGCAAGGATGCTTATTTACAGATAAGCCTGCGACTCCTAGAACATACAGTACACTCCTCTGAAGACACAATACATGTTTCACAATACGCCAGAAATGCCTGAATAGAAGCAGAAGCTGTGTGTGTTAACTCATATGTTTGCAACAATATGGGTCATTGGAAAATAGTGAGAGTACACATAGGTCACTCTCTGTTCGTCTTCGTCATTGCAGTTTATATTTGGTTGGCTTGGTTGTTATGTTTAAGTGGCTGTTCTTGATATATTAATATCAAAAAGAATTTGGACTTAAAAACTGCACTTGCAGAATTGCCATCATTTTGCTGCCATTCCTCTTTTACTGCTGACAAATTGGCATTCAGTTAAATATGAGCCATCGTTGTTGTAGTGTTTTGTAATTGCGATTAGGTTTTCCTCTATTTTGTCTTCCCTTTTTACATAAAATATGTTCAGTTACTGAATGTACTTACAAGGAAATGTTAAAAAAGAAAGGTCTAAAGTAAAATTGTCAACTTGGACTGTTAGAAAAACATTTATGAATGCAACTTTGTATATAATTTCTATGTTTATTTATTTTTTTAGTTTAATTATTCTGGTGGCATCATTTTTGGATAATAGAAAGATCAAATAATCCCAGTGGTAATCCTATCGATACTACCACTGGGGGGTGGCGCCTTTACGATAAAGAATCCCAAGCATCACATGTAGGGGTAAGACTCTGCAATAATGGATTGCGACCCTCATCAAGGCTGGACCCTCAGCTGTTGCCTCTGGTGCGTGAAGGCAGCTGATCTTCCAAAAGTAATGGATCTGACAAAAGATGAAAGATCTGATTGGAGTAATAGAAGTGAGATGATTGAGGCAGATCAGAGCTGGCAGACAGACGCTCATCCACAACTCCTCTTGGATGCTTGGCCAGAGCGGCTTGATGGACAGGCTGGTAGAAGAGGGGGGAAAGATATGCTCCGTCCGCTCTCTGGAGACAAAAGCCTGGTAGGCGATCACTCATGCAGCAGCGGATTCATCGGTTAGATTGCATACGTGTCAGAATAGATAGACGGAGCACTCCATCTCACAGAGAGATCACAGCACAAGCTGTCAGAAGAGAAGAGCTGAAATAAGAGTGTGACAGACAGGGAGACACAGAGACGGACTCCATGCGAAGGTGTGTTCATGTAAGCATTGATTTGTCTTCAGACATCGTGACATCTGGGTTAAAAAAGGACTGAATTTGGATGAAAAATTAGCTTTTTGTTCTCTTGAAGCAGATTCTAAGTAAGAGTTGGAATATTGTTGTTTAGTGACGGCTGTTGAAACTGTTATTTTCATTTTTCAGCCAAATTAAGCTCAGTTTTAACCTAGAACTTGAGACATCTTTTGTTAGGAAAATGTAAATAGTTCGCTCTAAATTCAAATACAGTTGACTGGTACAGCCTTTTTAATCAGAGACGAAGCTTTTTAATCAAATAAGCAGACTTGCCCTACACTCACACTAAGCATGCTGCACTGATTTTTAAAGGGGAATCATGGATGTGTAATGAGAACTGGATGTAACACACCAAGACGCCTAGTCATTCCAATGAGAATTGCTCGCCTGGCGCATAATGTGATATATATATATAAAGATATATATAAAATGTTTTTGGGGTTGCAAGGGGACTTTTTTGATGCAATACCACAAGTGGCCACTAGAAAACATTGGCAGCAAAGTTGAGTGGAGGCACTGTATCCAATTCTTATTGTACATCCATGAATATAATGTGTTGAATGTTGTTAAACCTTTGCTCAGAAGTTTCCTCAGTCCAGAGGGAGTTGCTGATTTTTTTTCTTACAAAGTGGGCAAACAGCCTCATCTTTGTTGATAAACCATCCACGCTGTAGTGTACTTCCAAACACTGCATCTCGGGTACCTTGCCAGTGTTCTTCTCCATTTTATTTATTAGCTTGGTTTACTGATAAGTCAATAGGGTATACAGGAGGTCAAGCTGAATTTGAAGTGCTCCTTGCACTACCTCAAACTGTCTGTTGCGATCAGAGAAAGTCAACTTTAATCCGAACAGGTCGCTACAGTTTGAATATTATATTTTTCCCCTCGTTTGAACAGAAATTTGGGATTTCTAATAAAGTGAGTGACAGCCCTAATTCAAAATATTCAATGATAATAACACAGCAAATTATAAACCAGTTATGGTTAAGCTTCATGATAATGGAGAGAACTCAATGAATGCGACACCTTACATTTATTGATCTGAGCGTGTGCTTGTGAATATTTTCTAGGCGGTGTTCGACTGTGTTGTGAACTCTCTGAAGAACGTTCTCAACATCCTCATCGTCTACATGCTCTTCATGTTCATCTTCGCTGTTATCGCTGTGCAGCTCTTCAAGGGCAAATTCTTCTACTGCACCGACAAGTCCAAGGGTCTGGAGAAAGACTGCAGGTACGTCACCCAAACTTAAGAATGTTTTAAACCATCCATTAGGTTGCTGCCTTTTTATTTAGACTCCTCTACATTCAGCCACGGTGGTTGCCATTTGCTGACACATATATTTTATACTGACATTCTCAATCTCTTTTATTTTTGATGATCTAGTTTTGTCTTTCTCACCTCCTTTCCCCTGATTCTGTCTCTCCTCCCATCTCTCTTTAAGGGGTCAGTTTCTGGACTACGACAAGGATGGCGTGTCAGCTCAGCCCAGAGAGTGGAAGAAGTACGAGTTCCACTACGACAATGTTCTCTGGGCCTTCCTTACGCTCTTCACGGTGTCCACGGGGGAGGGCTGGCCACAGTAAGTCAGATCAACCTCCATATCACTTCAACACTTCGTGCTTAAAATTTAACTTGAAAGATGCAGTGTGCAGCTTTTCTGGGGGCTCTATTAGCGGAAGTGGGTTCATCAGTGTATAATCACCTGATACTAAGAATCGCTGTTTTCGTAAGATTATAATGACTCCTTCATATCTACATAGGGGCATTTTGCACCGCCGTGTTTCTACAGTGGCCCAGAACAGACAAACCAAACCAGTCATGTGTTATGTTACCTCAAGGCCACCATAGCTCTCCAACACACGAGCGAGGCGAATGGTGTTACTGTTTTGCACTCGTTAGCTCAGGTTTGGAAAGGGAGGAGGGAGCTGAAGGGGTATTCAGTTGGTTGCAATCTGCAACCACACCGCCAGATGCCACCAAATATTACACACTGTCCCTTTAAGTCAGCCATGTTCACAGTGTTTACTGTGAAACTAATAAATCAGGAGTACATTGGGTTAAGAAGTAAAGATGGCCCCAATACATCACTTCAGTTGTGTTTAATTTATAATCTTGTAGTTGAAGTGTTGTTGAATCATTTATTCTTCTTCATGTTAGAACTTCCTTCATTGACTTGCCCTGAAAAGCACTCAGCACACCTGGAGGCCGATCCTCCTCGGCTTAATTACTGTGCGTTTTCTAAAGATGCAATCACGGCTCATTGCATAGATGTCTTCAGTCTGCTGTTCTGAGCCTGAGCTAAAGTGCCACAGGCAGATTTATTACCATCATCCTCATCATCATCATCATCTCTGTCAAGGACTGTTGATGGCTGTTTACTTATTTCATTCATTGCATTTACCTGACGACGAAAAGTGAATTGTTAAACTGAGTCAGCTGGTCACGATCATCTAAAATCACACACAGCCAAACAAGAATTGACAGCATAGTTTTACATTGAAATATAGTAGAAGTGTAAAGTTAAATAAGTATTTTTCATTTCTTATAATTTGGGATGCTTAGAAAATTGCACCTATGACACTCCAACAGTAACAGTAAGCAAACTAACAAAAAACTAACCCTAAAATTGTACAAATGCGTAGACACTCAACTAATAGAACCACGATCAAAATGAACTGTAGTGAACTGTTCGTGGAGCTGACGTGATTGAGCTCCTTGTACAGCCAATAACTATTTACGATGATGATGATGATGATATTTAGTTGTCAGATCATGTCTGAAAAAAAAAAAAGGATACGCACAGTTAACAACAACCAAAGACAACATATTCAAGACCCCTTCAACATACATGTGTTGTGGGATTAACAGCAGTTAACCGTATTAAATCGTGGAACCCTGTATCTCTGATTTGATGACAACAGTTTGTATTCACTGGTCGGGACATGGTTGAACGGGTCAGAGACAATGTTGTTGGCCAATATCGGTAGGCTGATTCATAGAACAGCGTTCTCAAGAGGTTGACCTGCAGTCTTTGAGCAGACTTTCATTTGATGGAGCAGTTTTAAATTAAAGTGGTGGAAAAACACTTGAACTATGTAGCAGCACAATACTGTAGAATCACAGAAGTAAAAAAACAAGAGAAGAATTTGTCTACTCGCCCCAAAAGACCTAATGCGGCGGAGAAAATATATTCATTGTTTTGTCCTCATGCAGACAGATTAAATGTGGTCTTTCCCGGATAGCAGATGGTCTATCATTACACCCAAATATTTACATGCAAGTACCTGATTATTTCATTAAGGATGAAAATCAAAAATCAAGCCGGTACTTCGTAATGACAATCTACTATTCTGGATCATGACTATACTCCTGATTTCACTCTGTTTTCAAGTGTGCGACTGGCAGTGAACATATCAAGACCTGCAGCTGAACCAATGTCCTCCTTAATGCTCCATTCATGTCATGTGAGATGGCTGATAGAGACGGGGAAGATTCTCATGTTTATGTGTCGTGATTACAATAATAAACACGTGGTTAAGGTTAGGTAATAACCGTAGTCGTGCTTTCCAACAAAACAAAGTTAACTCACGATTGGAAGTGGGCAATAAACAGCCGTCTCTGTGGACTTTTACGCGTCGTAACGTGCCCTTACTTCCTCCTTTGTTCACTAGAGTCCACTAGAGGGCTTGTGATGTCTTTTCATTCTGGGGTATCATCATCATCATCATCATCATCATCATTATTTATGTGCACTTTTCAAAAGTTCCAAAAAACTTTTGCACACAGCCAGAAATTGTGCAGACGGTGCTCAACAAGATTGTCAGAGGCCCGTTGAGCACTTGCTGATTTCACAGCAGGAGAGTCATTAACTCACCGGAGACACCCTGAATATTCTGTGAGCCAGTAAGAAGGAGACATTACGACTGCACCCACAACTGCACCGCCATATCTTCTGTTGGAGGAGCACAGGGCACCTAACTGTGCTGTGACTCGCTCAATCTTTATAAATAGCCTCTGTGAGGATTGTAAGAAAGCTCTACAGGCTGGTTGACTGGATATTTTGGGACAGGTTCCCTGGATATTTGTAGACGGATTGATTTCATTGTTATTTTATCAAGCTTTCTTGATTCCTCTTCCAAGGGTTTATTTTTGTCACTTACAGAGTAAAGGGGGGTGAAGGTAGAGGTGTGCTGATTTGCTGGTTCTCATCAGATAAGTCATTGGAGGGATTTGGCATCTTTTAAAGCTCCCCTAGGAAGATTAGTAGAGCGTGGATCGCTCTGAAATAGATCTGCAGCGAATAATCGCATAGTTGATGGAAAGGAAATTACTATTTTGATAATCAATTAATCATTTAAGTTATTTTTGAACTAAAAATGCCAAACATTTGATAGTTCCAGGTGCTCAAATGTGAGAGTTTGCTGTTTTTCTTGGTCTTACGAAATAAATACGTTTATTTTTTCTATTTTTGGTCAGACAAAATAAGCTATTTGAAAATGTCACCTTGTGATCTGCATTTCCCTTGTGTGATGTTTTATAGTCCACAAAATTAATAGATTAAAAAAAGTCTGTTTAATTAATAATGAAAATAATGGTTATTTGCAGCCAGACAAAATGTTGACGGCCTGAACTCATTGAGTACCTCCAGATATTTTATTTTACCTGCTGTGAGCTCGACGTGGTTCTTTTCCTTCTGTTCAGGGTCCTGAAGCACTCGGTGGACGCCACTTATGAGGACCAGGGCCCCAGCCCAGGCTACCGCATGGAGACGTCCATCTTCTACGTGGTCTACTTCGTGGTGTTCCCCTTCTTCTTCGTCAACATCTTTGTGGCTTTGATCATCATCACCTTCCAGGAGCAGGGAGACAAGGCCATGTCGGAGTGTAGCCTGGAGAAGAATGAGGTGGGAGAGTGGTGCAAAGTGATGCACTATGAAAACAACAACAACCTCTCTCCTCTACACTACAAGAACACACGCTGATTACTTCGGCAGAGGCACTAGTTTCTGAAAATCTTTGTCTCTTGCATCACAAATGTCTTCTTCTTTAGAAAACAGAGCACAAGCTGATCCACTTCAAAACATCACTTCCAGGCAAATTCATATCCAACGTGACTTACAATTCCCTCAAACAGAACAAAAAACGGTTCAGTGAGGTTTACCCACTCCACAAAGACTTTGTTAAAATGATGCTGTTTTCTTCTGTGTAAAGTATTGGCCAGTGATCAGAGAGGCTCAATTTGTAGTCTTATCTTTTGATTGGACAAACCACTTAGAAAATCCTCTCGTGGCTTGCCAGCTGTCTTTTCTACTTTTGAAGGTGCATCAGAGAGGATTCATACACAATGTGGTTTTTTTTCGTCTCTCCATCAAACAGAGGGCTTGCATTGACTTTGCCATCAACGCCAAGCCGCTGACGAGATACATGCCGGCGAACAAGCAGTCCTTCCAGTACAAGATGTGGAAGTTTGTGGTGTCGCCCCCGTTCGAGTACGCCATCATGACTTTAATAGCTCTCAACACAGTCGTGCTGATGATGAAGGTCAGTGATTCCTCCTGCAAAGCGCCAATTCCTCTCAGATCCCTCCAAGCCAAAAAAAAAGAAGAAAAAAAGTGGTGCATTGGCTCAAGTGAGACTTCAGATCCTGTTGAAATATTCAAGGGGATTGCAGAAGCAGTTTACATGAATCTGTACCATTTAATAATTTAGATTTAAGGCAGAGATGCAACAGCACTGGTCTGGCCTTGAGACATGGGCAACGATGAAAAATCAAACATCCCCACCATCGCACCACTGGGATGCTTCTGCTAACAGTGCTCACTGCTGTCACAGAGAAGAGCTCGTGTCTTGGCTTTATTCCTGGTTGTCTGAAAATATTTCAAATTTAATCAAATCTGAAAAGTTATTTGAGACAGTTTGAAAGGCTCTTCAGATATGCTGCTTTTAGGCCTTTAAACACCGGGGGCATTTTTTTTTTTAAGCACATCAAAATATTTTTTTCAAACTGTTGTTTTTGTCACGAATACTTTCAGACAGAACGCAAATATTACACAGCGTCATTTATTTCCGGAACCAAGGATGAAACGTGCTGCCCCTGAGCAGCCCTCCAGGACCTTAAAGAGACAGTGATCAGCAACTGACACGAACCCACACTCGGATCATGTCAGTGCCTCACAACCACCTGCCATTATCTCAGTGACAAGACACATAGCCTCTTGGTTGCATTTACACTTGTAGTTGTCAGTGTCATTGTCACTATCTGATCTAGTGTTAGGTAAATTGCGGAGAAAGGAAGAAGCTCGTCCACACTGCTGTGGTTCTTCTCTGAAATATACTCGGTGTACGTTTTCTGCCCTCAGTTCGACGGAGCTCCAGTCCTGTACGAGTCCATGCTGAAAAACTTGAACATCGTCTTCACAGCCCTCTTCACGCTGGAGTGCATCCTTAAGATTATTGCCTTCGGTCCACTGGTGAGACCATATGCTGCGCTGTGCACTGCAAAACGCGAGACAATTATTCACTGTTGTATTGTGTTTCTGTTTACACACATGGGGGAAAATCTCTCGGAGGGAGACTCGTGCATCAAGCTGCTCTCTCTGTGCTTGCGGTGCTCAGTTAATTACATGTTGTCCTTGTGAATGCTGAAACAATATTTTTAGATCTGTGGTCTAACAGGGTAGTTCTAATGAAAGAAACTGTCACAATTGGAAGGATGGTTGGATTGTTATTTTTATAAAAGCTACCATAAAAGGTATAGCAGCGGAAGTCACACAACACTAAAAATTAAAGGTGTAAAATCTCAAATTCCGGAATAAAAAGTGTGAACTAGTAAGAAAAAGAAGGGATGAATGGAAGAGTGCGCAAAGAGAATAAATCTTCCCCCAACATGGGGGTGTCTGGCTCGCAGCGAGCCATTTCATCTCTGACTCTGGTCCATTTACGAGGCCCATTTGTTAAATAGCTTTTCTCACACACCACTTGCCTCCACCTGTTTAGCTGTTAAGCCCAGACGGATGGGCTCGCATCTGCCGGTGTAAACACTCGGCTGCTGCACCTCCTCAGACTGCAGCTGCAGGGCCCGTGAGTGGCCTCTGCCTCCAGTAGCTGGTTGATCGAGCAGTCTGAGGGGGAACCAGGCTGCAAGCAGCAGCTCATGCAGGGGATTGTGTCAGCATGTGTGTTGTATATGCACATATAGATTTGTGTGCCCATGGGCTAGTCTAGATATCTTTAGCTTTCGGTGCATCTGTTGTTTTTTAAGTATGTTGCTCTTAAATCTTTGGGAATATTTTGTACACCACTGTGACTTTTTCATATCCACATATCTGTAAATTTAACCACATACACAGACTGTAAATGTGCATCAGAACTTTTAGAAATGTGCCATGTTAAAGTTCCTGCCCAGGCACTTTGTAATTTAATATAAATCTCAATAAAAAAATGCATCAAAAAGCTGAAATAGGGTGATTCTACATGAAGGCTGGGCACCTGTTTAAAGTCTGACTAGTTGATTGTTTTAAATTATTTTGGATTAGAGGTTTCAAAGTGAGAGGCGAGCCTTCCCAGGGGGCTCCAAACTGTTTCAGGGGAGGCTAAAAAATATTACATTAGTTAAATATCACAGAATAGCCTAAATGTGTGTGAAACTAATAACTAATGACAGTCTATTTTTATATATTCAGTTTAGTCTGAAGTCATATCAAACTGTATTATTAGGCTACCTTGGCTCAAATGTTGAGTGTCTATGGCATTAAATAATATAATCACGATCCAATAGGCATCCAAGAATTGAGTGAAACTAAGCAGGTGAGGGGGTGCCTTTTTCCAAGCTTTGCCTGAGGGATGGCCCACAGTCTCAGACTTTGAACTCCCTGATCTCGAATTATAACAAAAAATACTAGCAGCCTCAGTTTGAACAGTTATTCCACACATCTTGTTTTATGCTGTATAGTATGAAAAAACAATCAATAATCACAACAACAAGAATTGCACCAAAGAAGCTGAACATTTTCAAAGTTTGAACTCTCTCTCTTTGAACGTGCAGCCTGATCTCTCTATGTCGACTCTGTTCTTTAGAATTACCTGAAAGCAGCCTGGAATGTGTTTGACTTTGTGACCGTGCTCGGAAGCATCACAGACATCTTGGTCACGGAGATTAAGGTAAGCGCCACAGCGTCTGTGTGCCATATGTATTGTAACGGTTTGAATAATCACTTGACACATTATTGATACACAGGAACCAGCTTCGCTTTCTGCCTTCCCTTCACTCCGACAGCGAGTTGACACACACACTGCAATTTGAATTGATTGAAAATCTAATAATGTGATGCCCTCAATGATATGTTAATGATATTAGTCAAGGTATGGTACCGAAGTTAGAAATTCCATTATCATGAGAACAATACTTCGTACATGGGTATCAGGATTCAGTGCATGCTGGAAAGGCAGCACGATGTGATACAGGAAGCAGATTTAGTCTAGTCAGGAGAGCCGTTGTAGTAGAAAATGGAAAGTTGTTCATATGCAATACTTTACTCATGCAGGAAATTCCATTTACATCAGGTTTGCAAGTATATTGCTATTTTCATCGTCTGACTGTACATTTTTTGGATTGATGAATTATTTGGTCTATAAAATGTCAGAAAATAGTAAAAAATGCCCATCACAAGTTGTCAGAGCACAAGCTGACAGCATCAAACTACTAGTTTTAAACATATTCCATTTACAAATTAAGTAAAAACAGAGAAAAGCAGCAAATCTCCACGAAAGACCAATAATAAAAATTGATGACTAATTGGCTCAACAACTAACAGACTAACAACTAACAACTAACAGACTAACAGACTAACAATTAACAGACTAACAATTAACAGGCTAATTGTTTCAGCACTGATTTATATGTAATTGTGTTCATTAAAGATAGGTCTTTTTAATGTCTTATTTTCCAAACATTACCAATCTGAACAAACCCCTTCAGCTCCAAATTCATTAAACGTAGAAGGCATGCTTTGCTACGCTCCCACAGTCTCAAGTCCTCGAATCGAAAGCTCAGCCAAGAAAACTGCAAGCCCCAGAAAAATGAAAGCAGTAAAATCGATACTGGAAATGAAAATGAACATCGGTGCATTAAACAAACACAGCCTCGGGGCAACAGGGGGAACGATGCCGTTGTTTCAGTTTGCAGCATTTTGTTGCCTTTGTTGAATCGCAGCAGACGGAAAAAGAATGCGACTGTGTGGAGACGGAGGGCTGAGGCAGAGTGCTGTTGCTTTCTGTGTGGCAAAGTCAGTCTCTTCTCTGTGCGACTTTCTTTTCATGTGCGCATTGTTCTTCTTTTCTGTCTCTTCTCTTTCGCTCTCCTTCTCTGCATTTTTATTCTGTCTCTTTTGCTGTTGCCATCGTCTGCGTTGTCTCTCCTGGCGCCTGTGCCCTCACTCTGCCCCCCTCTGTCACATCTGACACCTCTAGACGGTAAGTGGCTTTTCTTGTTGGCCGCTGATATTGTCAATTCCCCCTGTCAGTGTGTGTTGTTCTCTCCCACAGTCTTAGTTTAAATTGCCTGCCTACTGAACCCTCAGTGTGACGTGATGTAACAGAAGAACACCTATTAAGCTGTTGGAAAAGTGTGCTTGCTTTAAGAGCTACAGAATCATCTGAAACTATTTCAGTTGCATAAGATCTGACATAAGAATGTACACTGCAAAGAAAAAGTCACCTTACAAGTCATTGTAATACACCAATGATGTTTCTGTGGTTTGCATCAAAATCTTGCAAGAAGACAACATCAGTGTGCTACTGTAACAAATGACTTGTTTCTACAAAGTCCTTGGAAATGGTTGGTTTGTATTATAAATAGATTACATTATATCCCCACCCTGGCATGTTTTTGTGAGTGTCTGTCACAATCAGGCTTTGCCTTGTGTGTTCTGCGTTTTTGTGTAACTTCACCCTCCTCACTCTACCTGTCAGTCACTCCCTCAGCATCAACCTAACTCCCTTCACCTGCCTCTAATCAAGCACTCCCTCCTCATCAGCACAACTCCCCTCACCTGTTCAAGCCACTTTATAAACCCTGTCTCTCAGGGTGCTTCTCAAGTCTCTTAATTGCATCCCCGTTTCCCTCACTTTCTTCCTTTCCTTGCGTCTTAGTCCCTCCCACCAGGGATGCATGGAGGAAACCATGCAAGGAGAGAGGAACTAGTAAATATGTTTTAAGATACATGAGACGTCCTTTCCTCAGTTGCGTCACGTGAAGCGACATCTGTTTCTGATGACTGATGATCAGCTGATCACAGCTGGATCAGCTGTCAGTCAGCTTTAACAGTTGGAGAGACTTTTGAGAAGTTTGTCTGTTCACGTGATCACTGTACTTAATAATAGTAACTAATAATACTAATAACTAATAAAGA
>NW_022280046.1:5703683-5738829 GCF_004355925.1 Anarrhichthys ocellatus
CTAATAATACTAATAACTAATAAAGACACACAGTAATCACCACTGTAGAGGTGTTTCTCTCTCTAGTCTGTCAACAAACTGTCCTGTGTTCTGTTTATAAGCACAGGATCCATTTATACCGGCGGAATGCGATCATCTTATTTATGAATTATTTGCGTCTGTACGTTTTGAAATTGTGACTGTGGCGTCATTATTAAATAACCCAGAATATGATTATTGTTTCTCTTAAATGATAAAACTCATCAAACACTCAGGAATGATGTAAAAAGTGTTTCGTCTCTCCAGCTCTCTCTGACTTTAATTGTATTCATAATAAAAGTTATTGAGGGAAACATCAGCTCATGAAAACACAAATCTTTCTAATAAATGAAGAAAGTTGTTTGTGGTCGTTTTGTTGTTCAGACTACAATGAACATTTATTTAAACCAGATGGTGAATCAGAAAACGAATCAAATATAAAGCTTGAGTTTATTCTGTGATCTGTCTTCACTCTGGTGTTAAACTCAGTCAGTCAGTCCAATCGGCTGCAGCGTCCAATCACATAACTGATGAACAATGAGGGGGCGTGTCGGCCGTAAAAAGACTTCCTGGAAGTCTGTTCTCGTGGGTCCTCGGTCATGGCTCCTCCGAGGTCCCTCCTCCATCCTCCATCCTCGCTCCTCCGAGCTACATTAGAGCTTTGGGACGGCCGTCAATATGGCGCCGCAGAAACAACTTCCGGTTCAAGTGAGGATCGAGGAGCGAGGAAACGACACTTAAGAGACTTGAAGTACCCACTGTCACTCACTGCCAGGTCATTGTTTGTGTTCTACCCGCCCGTTTGTCTTGTCCTGTTGCTGGTTTCCCACGTCTGCCTGCCCTGCCTTGTCCTACTGGATTTGTCCCCTCGTCTCTTGTCTAGTCCCTGGATTCCCTGCGTGTTCTTGTAAGTGTTCATTAAATTCCCACTTCACTCTACTTCTGGTCTGCGTTTGAGTCCTCCATCATGCCCCGTGACAGTGTCGAACACTATTTTAGATGCTATACAATATGAATTTGGTTTAGACTGGCATGTTTTGCATTGCAAGTATTTAACTCTTCGACTTGAATTAAACATTTAAGGGAAAGGGAATGAAAAACTCTGATGGGGATCCAGCCCTTGGAATTGTCTCAGATATTGCTCTACAGCAATATTTGCAAAAAGGAAAACCTTGAGCAAGGGGGTGTTTCATTGCTTATGAGGTTATCTGTAAAATGAAGTGTGTCAGTTTTTCTTACATAGGATGGCTTTGAATCCTTTGATCCCGTGTTTATTTTAAAACCTCACAGAGTCTCTGTTTTCTCTCCCAGGACAAGATGATCAACCTGAGTTTCCTGAGGCTGTTCAGAGCGGCTCGTCTCATCAAGCTGCTGCGGCAGGGCTACACCATCCGCATCCTGCTGTGGACCTTTGTTCAGTCCTTCAAGGTGAGCCACCACACACGGTGACCTAAACACGCACACAGTATGTAAGTAAACTCGATTTATGACGCATTTTTCAAAACAAAAAGGGTTTTACAGTCAGGGATGAAAATAATTCAGTCAGGAAAGACACAATTGAAGAAGAAGGCAGATGTGGATTGTTTCAATAGATATTTTAGTGCCGTGTTTGTCAATTAGATTGATTCATAGTTGAATAAAAGAATATCACACGAAATAGACAATGGAAGAAAGAAAGAAAGGGCGAACGAAATAGCTCTCAGCAGAAAGCAGTTCAGATTTTCAGCCGGTGCCGGTTTGCTCTCTAAATCCCCTGGGACAAGTTGAGTTAAATGCGGAGCGCCGGGCTGCGGCCGAGGGAATTTATAGCAGGTTTAATGTCAGTGGTGAGAGCTTTTAAGCCCAATGAAAATGGACAGTAGCTGCTGAGTGTTAAAAGGTGGCTATTTAATTACAACAAATGTTCGCCTCCTCCCCACTGCGATATAAATAGCTGGTTAAAAGAATCGACCTCGCAGCTCAGGTTGACTGCTCGGATTTTTAAATAAGACTGTAAAATCTTACAAGGGCCCTAGGGGTGGGGTGGGGGGGGGGTGTGTGTGTGTGTGTGTGTGTGTGTGTGTGCGCGTGTGTGCGCGCGCGCGGAGACAGACGGAGAGATCAAAAGAGTAAGTGTGTGTTTGTGTAAGAGAAAGAGGTTGTTTGTGCTCTGAAGTCTTTAACCTGTTATTGATGTGTTGGATTCAGGCCCTGCCGTATGTCTGCCTGCTCATCGCCATGCTGTTCTTCATCTATGCCATCATTGGAATGCAGGTGAGTTGTGACAATGCCAGCTGGACAAAAGGGAGTCGGACTGTAATGATTGAGTGATGGATGCCTCCTAGAAAGTCCCTACACAAGCATGATACCCCTCCACAGGTGTTTTTACCTATTCTATTAGAGACACCTTTATTATTATAAGAAGAAGTACATCAGCAGCCACATCGGCCAGAATAAAAGAAAAATAGAATTACTTGAATATGTGGGCCATAATGCATTACAACATGACCAGAAACAAGAAAGTAACAATGTAGATACAGCTTAGCTTACGTGGTTGTGTGTGGTTAAACTATCAGTTATCATTTGTTAACTACTTTAGTGTGGGCTTAGCACTGGTTTATGATAGGTGATTTAATTGTTGACTGAAACTTTGTCTCTGGTGTTTGTCAAGCGACTAAGTAGGGAGGAGGTTGGGGTGAATGGGGTGGGTCCAACAAGTACAGGACTTTCACCAAGGAGACCGCGGGTCGTGTCCTAAAACCAAAAGTCATCACGTCGAGTTATTTTAAGTTACATAAGTAACTATGTTTGTATGTAACCACTTCACATACAATGTCAGATATTAGGCTAAGTCACGTATGTTACAAACTCATTTTAACTAAAAAAAAAAAGATCTTTCCCTAAACCTAACCAAGTAACTTTATTTTTGCCTTAACATAACCAACTAGTTAGTTTCACAATGTTAACCACATATTTTAAACTGTGACCGTTTCACAACATCAAATAGAACGATCATAAATGTTGTTTTGGGAGTCATTGGCATATGACCTATTATGTTGTTTAGGTATGAGGACTTGTTGGTCAGGTATAATATGTTCGAATATCAGCAGTTTCCACAAACTGAGACCATCTCTCCTCTTGAGACAAATAGAGGATGACAATATAAGTCACATCTGTAAAATACCAATCCAACACAACAAGCCTGCAGTAACCACCACTGTACCTTCAGTACAGCACTAACAACGAACCTCTGCCTCTAACAGAGAGCATCCACACATCTCTGACACAGTCTCAATGAAAATGTAATATTATATAAACCAATGCAACCATATTGCATGGCTCTTGCGTTGGATTGCATACGATTGTACAGGTGTTTGATTATAAAGTGGATTCTTTTTGTCCATTTTTAGAGCCGGCTGAAACCTACTTTTTATTCATCTTACATACAAGATTATCACAGTGTGTGTGCTGAAAAACATCAGTTGCTGTTGACGTACATGGTCAAGATGCTGCACACATATCTGACTGCTGTCAGAGTTCTCCTGGGCCCAGCAGGAAGGACATGCCGAGGGGCAAATACATATTTAAAAAGAGACCTCCGGGTTGTTTACTAGACTCACAGTGGGACATCACAGGCTGTGGCAGTTATCAACTCTCAGTCTCTCTACATTCAATTTCAATTCAAATCAGTGACAGTTTATTGGCATGGGAGTTTGGATATAAAAACATGCTGACAATGCATATATACATCAACTGTGTGATAGTAAAGGTGAATGATAAATGCATACAATTTATACATCAATAAAATAGCAAAACACATTAAATAAAATGGCTAATTACAAAAAAACATATAGATTTTAGTGAGAAATATGCTTTTATTCTCATCTATTGTCACAATCTTAATGTAAAGTTCGGTGCAGCCAAAGCAGTTTGTACAAGGGCAACCAATAACAATTTCTAAGAAATGCTCTGCCTGACAAATAATGCTGATGATAATTTAACATAATAGTTGTTGGCCTCAAATTCTGAACTGGTTGGTTCAGTTGTGTCGGAACTTTAAGCCCCAAATAACTTGGTTCACTATCTTCTATAACATATTTATAGCTATATAATACATTTTTAAGTATAATGATGATAATCTGCTTCGTTGGGGAAGTGTGGGTGTGCTTTGATCCGATTTGACTGACAGCAACCAAACAACCCCCCGGCCATCATCAGATTCTGATTGAAAAGTTTCTTAGTCCTGATTGGTGCACCCAAGTATGTGACATTGTGTTTTCCAACTGAGGCACTCCCACCTCAGTAAGAAAGGAGAAAAAAAATCTGTCCTGTGAAATAATCCAAACTGGAAGAAAGAACATGTGTTCATGTTGGATTCCGTCACTCAAAGTGAGAAGCTGATAGAGAAGATACGTGTCCAGGGCTGTGTTTGGCTCTCAGGTTGAGGACTGTGCAGAACTCTGTTATAGTCTCTGTGTTACAGTAGTTCATTACAACAGTAGAGTAGGGCTTTTATTTTAGGGTTTACATTTAATAACATCACCTGCTCTCCTGCTGCCTCAGGTGTTTGGAAACATCGAGCTGAATGAGGACACGGCAATAACTCACCACAACAACTTCCAGACGTTTTTCCAGGCCTTGACTCTTCTCTTCAGGTAATCCCTGCTCCATTTATTGAAAAAAAATGTGGTGCCACAAATAATCCAGGACAAACTGATCACTCCCCGTCACTGTGTGTGTTTCAGGAGTGCGACAGGCGAGGCGTGGCATGAGATCATGTTAGCGTGTCTCAGTAACCGGCCGTGTGATAGTCTCTCAGGAACCGTGGGGAAGGAGTGTGGGAGTGACTTTGGCTACTTCTACTTTGTCTCCTTCATCTTCCTCTGCTCCTTCCTGGTCAGTGTGAAGGAAGACAGAGGTCATATTGAGTGTTGTCATTGACAGGAACTATACGGTTTAGCTTTTTTTCAAAGATCAACTACTAGTTGGAACTTTGATGAACTTTATAAAACTTAGATCAAATATGTTCAAGTAACAAACAGTTCAATTGTAAATTGTATTTTTATATTTTCACCTTGTATTATTGATTGATGCAAATAATCAAAATAAACTGATAATTGCATGCATTGGTTTTAGATTAAACCCCAAAAATAATGTTGCCAACAATAGCAAAGTGATGTCAATGCAGTTGAACAGGTGGGAAATGAACCTACAAGTAGAAGGTTTACAGTAACCGTTTGCAGCTTTTGGGCTGTCGTGTAAAAACCACAGGTGTGGGTGGACTCGAGTTCCATGACTTGGATTTGAGTTAGACTCGAGTCACAACTTTGATGACTTTAGACTCAGCAAAGTAAAAAAAAAAGACTTAAAGACTTTGTGAGTTTGACTTAAGCCTTTTGACTTGTAAATACTTGATACCCCCCCAGGCCCACTGATTAAAAAGTGCCACTTGTTTTAACAACTTAATACAAATACAAAGCATTCAGGATTTTTGGAAAACTAAAATATTATTACTCTGTTGTTGAAATTGCATTGTTATTATGGGAAGAGTGCATTATGACTTAAGTACTCGTAATTCAAAACTTAGGACTTGGAACTTGATTTTGGACTTAATTTGGGACTTGCCTTTCTTGACTATTAATTTATTTGAAACATTCTCCAGATGTTGAACCTGTTTGTCGCTGTCATTATGGACAACTTTGAGTATCTGACGAGAGACGCCTCCATCCTGGGACCTCATCACCTTGACGAATTCATCCGCGTGTGGGCGGAGTACGACCCTGCAGCCTGGTAAGTGCTTCCGCTGATCTCTGACCTGTACAGCTACAACATAGCCCCTATTATCAGTCAGTGTTAAAGAGGAGGGTGTTTGCTTTTGGAAGAGAGGTGTGCTAGGTAACGGGGAACTCTAAGCTCTCAGTTCCAGCAGGATGACTCTGTTTTGAGGAATTGGAGAACTCCCATCTCAGCGGCGGCGGGTGAATGACATTAAGCCTGAGCCCAGATCTGGCTGAGGCTGGTGACGAGCCCCCTGTCGGCCGGAGTGATGCATGTAAATCCAGCGTTCCGCTTGGCGTCCGCTCAGCCCTCTGTGCCTCTAAGCCGGCGGGCTCCAAATCTCCTCCGTCTGTCACTGCAGTGTGAAGAGAAAGTATTTCTATCCCTCCAACGGGGGTAATACAGGTTGATGTCAGCGCCCTCTCTGCCCCTTACACCGACGGTGTTTAACTTGACTGAAGCACAATGCTAGTTCTGCGTGAGAAAGTGTGAGAAGTAATCTGTCTCAGATTATGTAAGGCTCATTAAATTGTAACGAAGGCTTCACGGGAGCCTCGTCAGTGAGTCAGGACTTCAGGAGAGGTGTGAGATGTGAAATATGAAATTGCCATCTCCTGACAGACATTACGGGGGAGGACTTATTATTTATTCCTTTGAATAAACATTAGCTGCTCTCAGATGTATTTACAGTAGCTGATCTTCAACTGCTTTAACTCATTTTTATGTCAGGTTGAAGCAGTATACTCAGTGCTCTTTTTTTCTTTATTTATTTATTTATTTAGACTTGTTTTCACATATTTCTGTAAAAGGAGCAGATATGTTTCAACTGATTCTACAGTTTTCTGTCCCTTGCACATCCAAAAGTTGTTGTGATTTCTGCTGCATGAAGAAAACGACCATTTTAGTTTCCAGTAAACACACGACCGTAACCATTTCCTTGTTTGGGGGAATGTGTGGGTTTTAAAGGGGAAGTTTACATTGTACAACTAGAAATGTACATATTAGTTCACTTTACAGAGAACAAAAATAATGATAAATGAAGGATTCTCTAGCAGAAATGTATTCCTGAAAGTGTACAGTGGGCTTTCAACCAAAAGTTAGACCTTTACACTGGGGAAAGAAAGTAAAAACTTTTTACTTTCACAAAATGTAATGAGAACTCAAATTTAAATTTATTTTTAAACTTCACTCCTTCACCTATTGAAACAAAATATGTTTCTAAAAGCCACTCAAAAACTAAATATTTCTAATTTCCCTGAGGTCTTTTGTGATGAGCAAAAAAAATAATGAAAAAGTAAAAGAAAATGTGATTCTTTTTTTTTTACATCTTTCAATAGTCAAAATAAACTCCAATAAAATCACAGTTTTAGTCAGAAAAATAAAAACAGAAACAATAGTCTACTGTATTCTTCATGCTGCGGCTTCTCTAGTTATTCCCTATGTGTTACTGCCAGCCAACAAGTAACACATTGCCTATATGTAATGAATTAACCTGTGATCTAAACATGTCTTATCTTTTACAGCGGGAGGATATGCTATCAGGATATGTACAAATTGTTGCGTTTTATCTCGCCTCCCCTGGGCCTGGGGAAGAAGTGCCCCAACAGGGTTGCTTATAAGGTTTGCACTCCCACACAGTCCTTTTGTTTTCAAAGGCACTGTGATGATGGTTTCGGACTGTGAATGTCTGTTCTCATTCCCTGCGGTGCCCCGACCACACATGCATACAGACATGCATCGACTCTCCACTGACCAGCTAGCAGGTAACCATGGCGAGTGCAGGAAACAATGCCGCAAGTCAGGCTCAAACAAAAGGCGTCGAATGCGATGTCTAATATGTTCCCCTGCTTCTGAACACAGGAAGTGATTGAAGAGTGGGACGTGAAGAGAGAGCATTGTGTGCTTTGTTTCCACTAACTGCTGGTTACTGCTAGTGTCTCTTAGCATGCAGAAACAGAGGGCATCTTAAAGGAGTACTCCACTGAAAATCTATCTGTAGACCCTGAAATAATAACCTTGAAAGGTAGCTCTGAAAAGTTTGTAGCTGCTCCTTTGATGAGGGGAATCCCTGTAGTCAGATTGATTTATAATGGATTCCAGTGACTTAAAAAAAAGCTAGAGAGAAAACATCAAAACATCCACAGAAAGTTTTCCAACCACTCCTCCAGCATAATCCACTTCTCCCCTGTTGATCCACATGTTCAGTGTCCGTACGTCCTTTCTGAACTGTGTCAATTGTCTCAAGGCGCAAGGTTTTAACAAGGAAGAATAATGTGTCCAATAAAAGATGATATCACTTACTGTTCACTGTTATCTGATGGAAAGGTTGTTGGAGCATAGCCAGACTAGGTTACCATTGGAGTCCATTGTACAAACTTTTCAGAGCCTTCAGAGGGTGAATGTTTGATACTCAAAAGATTTTCGGTGTATTAAGTCTTTATCGTAAAATGCACTCTCGTTCCCAAATGCATATCTTCCCCATCCATCCAGTATCTCTGCACAGGGATACCTCTGGATCATCCTCCCTTCCTCCTCCTGGAATCCATTCCTGAATCCAGACCATGATATCCTGGAAATCGAATTAACAAGGATTTCTGTGTTTTCCTCTTCCCTTCCCCTCCCATTCTCTCTTTTGGATTTTTGTCACTTTCTGTTTTTTATGTACCCCGTTTAATCCCAACCTTCCATCACCGGGGGAACTCTTCATTCCTCCTTTCATGGCCTTCTACCATCTTTCCCCCGGGAAGCGGCCGCATAACTTACCGCGATATGTACGAGATGCTCCGCGACATGTCCCCTCCGCTAGGTTTGGGAAAGAAATGTCCTCCTCGAGTCGCCTATAAGGTAGAATCACCCCTCTCTCCTCCATCCCCCTCCCTCTCGCAGTCACTGCTGGTTCCCCTGCTTCCACCTGTCAAACATCTTCAGGCCTCTGTCAGTGTGTCACAGTCGGTATCTTCCGGCCTGCTGCCGTGTTGTTCTTTATGTTCATCTGTGAAGCTCTGTGTGTTGCTCTGTGTGTTGCTCTATGAGGTTTGTTTGTGCATTTCATCTACCAGAGGCCAAAAGTTTAACATTTGACGTATCTCCACTTAGCCTTTTCAGTCAGCTTCAGCTTGTAGGTTTGGTTTAATAGCATGTCTCTGCACTCTCATCAACCCTTATTCTAGCAGCAGCCAGCAGCTGTTTTCAGCAAACAAGCTAATAAACCTTGTGGACTCTAGCTGCCCAGCATCAAGGGACAGACGGACGAACGTAGCGACTATCTGGAGAGGAAAGTGGAACATGTGGCAGCTTTCCAGGAGTTGGTAGAGACTTAGCCACATTTATGATGTCAGGAGTGTAGGCTACTCTGTGCTTGTATGCAAATCTTTGCGGGTAAAAGTCTTTTACATTTTTACCTGTTATCAAGCACCAGGTTGCATTTTTGTGTTCTCACAGATGTCTACAGTCTGCCTGAAATAGTAAAATGTTTGCCCGGGGCAAAAACCAATGTTCCCACAGACTGTGCCAGGCACTGCTCTGCCAGACAAAGTTCATGGACCCCATGAATAAGGATAAATGCGACTGAATTTGGTGAAGTTGCTAAACTAGAGTTAAAATGAGAGTGAATATTGATGTCGATTTATAACGTGGAATAGCACCTCAACTCCAAATGTGTGTGCTGGATGTGAACATAGGTCATTGTTTTGGAGTTTATCCATCCCCTTAAAGGCCAAAAAATGTAAACACCTGCTCACAGATTTCAGTGAAATTAAATGGAAGATTTGGCAAAGGAGGTATTATTGAGGGATTTCTCAGCTTCCGCATTGACTTAAATGAAGGAGAAACTAGCACATTTATCCCGTGATTATATGTACTGTTATTAGTGAAGTCAACAATCCTCAGGTAGTCCCTGTGCCAGCTGCTCACCTCTTAGCATGCAGACTTGATGGGTATGGTTTCAGTGCACGCACAGCTGTCTAAATACATCACAGTTAAAACGGCCCTGCCCTTGCCCCAGTTAAAAAATGTCTGGGTCTGACGTGGTCACGTATCCAAATATAACTCCAGTTTTTGTGAATCGGCAGAGAAAGGCATGAAGAGAGAGCGAGAGAGAGAGAGAGACCAGCAATGCACTTGATAGCAAGGCTTATTTCCCCATCTCTATTTTTCTATTTCTCCTCCCCTCACACTACTCTGTTGATCGCGCTCTTTGTTCACCTCCCTAATGAACACGTCGTCCCCTGGTGCTCACCGTTACCCTCTCGTTTCCAGTCTCATGTTCTGTCTTCAGGCTGAGCTTCACCCTCTGTTTTGGATGATCTTTCTCTCACCCTCTCCAGGGATCTGTTCCCTCTCTTCTTCTTCTTCATCCTAACTTCAGCACATGTACGTGTGTGTGTGTGTGTGTGTGTGTGTGTGTGTGTGTGTGTGAGGACAAGCATGCGTTCTATATGCATAGGTGCTTCTTTTTTTGATGATATGTTTCTTTATTTGTCTGATGCTCGTGGTCTGCAGCTGCCATTCTTCCACTCTCTGTTTCTGGGAAAAAGATGCAAGACTTTACATGCGTAGATGCTTTCCAGTTAAGGCACACTCTCCTCCCCTTCCTCCCCCTCTCGCCTCTCATCTCTCCACCCCTTCATCTGCATTGTTGCGCTCACACAGTACATACACTTGTTCCTTGAAGGGAACCATCAGCTACACTTTTCCTTTTTTCACAAATGTGTCTGATGGTTTTTGCTTTCGCCTTTCAGTTCTACATTTCTTTTAATTAGAAGAGCACATGTCTCTACCACCCCCCAGCCTCACTGTCAATGTGCTGTACTACCTCAAGCATGCATGTACGCATTCATTAATTGCAGCATTGATCCAGAAGCCATGCATGGTGTGGCTTGATGCTGATTAGTTTCTTTCTTTTTTTAATTAATGCGTGGTACATTTTAAGTTTTATACTATAGAAATACTGATGAATTAATCATAATTGAGGCTTTATGCTGCCTAGAATTAGCTACTAATCATTACTAGGTTTTAGTACTGAGCAGCACACTGCAATGTAGGGCTGCCAGTAACTGTTTTAATGTTGATTAACCAGTTCATCATTTGGTCTATAAAATGGTCATAGTCGTTGTATAAACTACAATAGATGGCGCTTGCCACGCCCTCAGTTTGGAGAAACAGACAGAAGTACCAGCTCAGGAGCAGAGCAATAACAGCTGGTTTGTGCTATTGTGTGACTTTGGTGTTTGAGTTTGGATTCACCAAAGTCACACAATAACACAGACAAGCAAACTGATCGAGGCATCAGTAGGACTGCAAGGTAAAATTACAATTTTTGTCAAAGCAGTCTGTGGCTTTTAAGGGAGCGCAGATAACGGCCTCAGTTCCCCTCAGAAAGGGCTGATTGACAGCTAGCTAAAGCAGTAAAAGTATTCAGAATATAGTGTACATTTAAACTGACTTTTTCAGGTGGATAAAATTCTTTATGCTGGTGCTGCCATCCACAGCAGTACATGACTTTGCTCCATGCTGGTAATCATGTTCTCCAAACTGGGGCGTGCCTACCGCCATCTACTGTAGATAATACACTCACTGTGACCACGTCGAAAAATCGGAACCATCCCTTTCAGGGAACTCTTTTTGAATTGCTTGTTTTGTCCAACCAACAGTCCAAACCCAATATGAGGCTTCAGCAGTCTGAGTTAGCAAAATAAAGTAGGGATCCTTTTTCTTACAGTGCACACAACACCGCCAATAAACCTGTACATGACTGCCATGTTAAAGATACCCACGTTATGTTTGCTTCAGCTGAAGTTAAGAAAGCATTTGCACCGACCGAGGACTGGAGTTTGCCTCCCATCTTTTACAGTGCTGTCACATCTATAACTCCTTCAATATACATATTGCATGTGTTTAAAGATAGTCTTGAAAACATGGGAACTTATCTTTTCAGTGTGTCAACTACAGCAACAGTTTGATGGATAGTTTTCTCACTATAGAGCTGTGTGTTTACAGCAACCTCCGGCCTCTAAGTCGTTGTTTTCAGAACAAAGGCGTGCTGCTGCACGTTTCCAGCAGCAGTGGGAGCTTTGCATGTTCTGTGAGCTCACAGTGCTGAGCATCACATGTTAATCATATTTCAGCCTTAAGCATGCTACGCTTCCGGTGGAAAAACCTCATAAAATGTCATAGCAACAGCAGCAGCCCCAAAGCGCTTCATCTGTTTAGCGCTGTTAGGTTAAAAAAAAAGGATGGACTGAAAGGATTCATTGATTCATTGAGTAGTAGTGTGAGTGAGAATGAATCGACAACCACACTATGATATAACACGTCATTTAACAAACAGGAATGCCGAACATTTGCTGGTAGTTATGTGAGTATGAAATGTGTTTCATATCATTGTGAATTGTATATCTTTGGGTGATGGACTTTTGATGAGACAAAACAAGAGACAAATTTTATTCTGGGAATTTGTGACGGGCTTCTCTCACTCTTTCCTGATAAGGTCTCGACTGAACGATTAAGACGGTAATCAGAAAAATAATCCACTTATTGATCGTTAATAAAAATAATCATTAGTTGCAGCCCCAACATGTAACTGGATGTTCTCCACCAGTTGTTTTATATTACTGGTAAAGTTCCTCTGTATGCATACAAAAGAATATGTATTATTATTTATCATTTGAAAGACATAAACTACGAGTTTTGTTGCTGTAGAAAGTACCATCCTTTAATTTGACTTGAAGTCACATCTTTACTGCAGCCTCCTTTCCCTCATTTGCTTGTTTGCTCCTGATTCACTCCATTCCCTTCAGCGATTGGTGAGGATGAACATGCCCATTGCGGAAGACAGGACGGTGCATTTCACGTCCACGCTGATGGCCTTGATTCGCACAGCCCTGGAGATCAAACTGGCATCTGGTGAGCGACTAAAACTACAAAATCCAGAACCCCCTTGCAGCCCGACTGACGGCTCTGTTGTAAATGTAAAAGGCTGTGATCGACCGTGGTGCAGATTTGACGTGACATGTTTGTGGGCCCGTCCGCAGGCGTCCTGGCGCAGCATTTGTGCGACGCCGACCTGAAGAGGGAGATACACCGAGTCTGGCCCAGCCTGTCGCAGAAGACTGTGGACCTGCTGGTGACGCCGCCTAAATGTGAGCCATAGTCCTGTTTGGGTTCTCCTGGGCTCTACTGGAACCCAGATGTTTGCTTGTCACCGCTTCCTGTTTGTATTTAGAACTTCATCTTTGAATGTCTTTTCTTTTAATTTCCTCTTTCTTCTTTATAAGGTTTCAAGAAGTGTTTTGATTCAAGTTTCTCTACTCTCGTTCATCTCGTCTTATTTTGTCTTCTTTAAAGACACTGACACTCATATATCTTGAAACAATTTGTGTTGGACAAATAAGTTGGTAAGGTGTAGCTTGTTTACAGTGTGGGCCTTGATTTTAACATCCTGTACATATCCGCCTCTCTGAGTTGTATTTCGTTGCTCATCTGTCGCCATCTACTGGCCACATGGAGGAACTGTCTCTCCCTCTGCTCTGTCCTCCAGACAACGAGCTGACCGTGGGGAAAGTCTACGCAGCTCTAATGATCTTCGACTACTATAAGCAGACTTGTGCCAAGAGACTACAGCAGCAGCATACAGGGGGACACCAGGTAATGTGTTGTGAAAACACTCATGTACTAGTGAGCGGTATAATCCAATATTTTGATTCAAAATCGAGTTAGTAACATTTTGTGTGTAACATGATTTTGTAGTCCTAACTCAACAATACATAAACTTCTTGTCTTAAGATATTCACCCTAGATATGTTCATAGGATTTCTTGAAAAGCAAAGACATAAAATAACATAAGCCTTATCTTCTACACTGTGCTCTACAGCTCTCAGTCCTCCATTTTTAACCAAAATGGCTTTTGAAGTCTGAAGATTAAAATAAATATAAACACTAAGACAGATGATTTTCATTAGCTTGTCTGACCTCCTACTCCTCCACATTAACTCTCTCTGTTGTCGATCTGTCCTGCAGAGTAAACTGGGGGCGTTGTTCCGTCCTATGCTGCCCCTCCCTCACATACAGGAAGTAGTGCCACCGATCTGCAGCCCCAAACAGCCCCTCCCACCTCAGCCTGAGCCAGAAGCCAAGCCTGAAGCACTGCCCACTACCAGCATCACCTCGGTTAACAGGGACACGATGTGAGTGACTGTCTTATCTGTCATATACACATAATATATCCACAACATGGGCGGAGCTGTTGTTTAATTCATATTGTAATATTTACTTTAAGTACAAGACAACAGGCCTCATGAATGAAACCACTTGAATATCCTCTTTGGTATGAACAAAATGTAAGAGTGGTCCAGAACTGTCGTAGGAGCCATGTGCAATTAGTCCGCTGTTATCTAAGTTTCCTCGAAGCAATTTTGACTTTGACTTTTAACCCTATATAAATTCAACTTAATAATTATGTTGACATTGTCCTGTTGCTTCTGCAATTCAAATTATAGGCTAATATAATTCTAGATTTATTCATAAACTACTGATATCACCATTAATTTAAGTTGGCCGTTGATGCTATTGTATAACACTACAATATCACTATGAACATCTTTAATTATTTGACCCCTTTTATCGATGGCCTTGCTGTGTCGAGACGTTTTTCTTATGGAACCATTTCTTCTTTATGTCAGTGACGGTACGACCCTCAGGTGACACGACATTAACAGCTCGTTATTTGTCCCCGTCCCTTGGCTTTAGCAGGTCCCTTAATTCGGCTGTTAAAAATGATTGACTTTCCTGTATGGAAATTTACAATTGACACACGGGAATTCATCGTGTTTGCACTGGTTAGTTAGGAGCATTTACTGAATCTGTAATTCAGTTGACACATCCATATGGTTGTAAAGTTTATAACTAATCCTACCGCACTGATCAGCTGTCAATACTACAGTCCGAGCTCTTGTGTGTTCGTACACAGACTAACCCAGAGCAGTGCCATCAAACATTCCCAGTCAGGAGATGTCTCTCAGGCAGCACAGCAGAGGCCCAAAGTCCGGAGGAAACTACAGAGAGGCCAGTCCGAGGATTTGCCGTATTCCACCAGACCTCAGGTACACCGACACCAGCTAAATGTTATTTTACCCTCCAACTGTCTGTGTCGGCTGGGTTGCCTCCAAACATGCATACAAACGTACTACTTCCTCTTTTTCCGGCAGGAATTTGTTGAACTGCAGCAGGTTGAAAACATATCGGACGCAGATGACTATCCGAGCCTGGAAGCCCACTGCAGAGCGGCCTCTCTGCCCCGACTCAACGCTGAGTACTACGTAAGCTCCTCGGTGCCTCTCCTTTTACTGCTCACAGAAAAGATCTCGTTGGCTCGCTCGCGGTTGTTTTGTTTGAGCAGCGTTCTTGTGCTAATTTCAGGTTTGAAGAAACGCAGACACTGTGGATACCTTAGATTTGTCTTGAAGAAATAATCAAACAATGTCTTCTGCAATGTAAATGTTAAAATGTGTTTGTTTGGCAGTGAACAGGCGGCTGAGAAAGGCTGGTGCAATGCTGAGTGCTAGCCGTTCAGTGAAAGCAGCCGTGAGCTAACAGGAGCAGAGTCGCTCGCTGTCATTCCACATCAGTTCATCCTGCTTACCTCTGCTTGACCTCTCCAGGCTCACAGTTTCACAATCATCACAGAGGAGGAAATTGAAGATAGGCGGTCTCAGCAAAGTGCAAAACTTAGTTGGTAGTTGAGTCGTTGATTTATATAATTACACAGTTATTAAATTACTGCAGAATAGAAACAGAGTAAAGCTATTATGTTAGCCAGGGACATAATTATCTGTGACTATGAAAGAAACTGCTGACCACTTTGTGTTTTCTCCACAATACCGCCTAAAATCTCGGCCTCTGCCCAGTCCTTGCTACACCGCTTATGTCGATGGCTGATTAAAGGTGTGCCAGTTTTACTTATTTGCAAGAGAAGGCAGGAATATTGGATATTTGGAGACTGGACGGCCAGTCGAGCTGCAGTGAGTTCTTGACTTGTGACAGAAATGAAACCCAGCCTCAGTGCTGCTTTGCTGTCATCTATAATTCCTGATATCCGATTGTCCAGGTCAGACAAATCAAATGATACATTTCATTCAGCCCTGTTGTATTTAAACTAGATGGAATACAGATACTGTATTCACCTGCTGCAGTAAGTATTGACCTTCATCACACTAACCTGATCATGTAAAAGATGAATTGTTGTAGAAAATCTAAAGGATGCTATTTTGAAAATGTTTTAAATGTATTTAGTTGACCTCACTAATACAATTATCATCCATCTTTTTTATATTCCATACAATATTCTAATGTAACAACTTAGCTTTTGCCTGCATGCAGGGATCCATTTATTTCTTTATGAATTTCACATTCACATTTATCTATTTATCTATTTTGACTTGTCTTACTGTCATTCTGTGAGTTTCAGTAGCTGCACTTGTCTGCTGCATACGGATGTCATGTCAGGATGATTTTTCTGTCCATCACTTCTCTGTTTCCTGGATTGTCTCACCTGTCTGATCTTGTCTGTTTAGTTTCCCTGTTTGTCTCTCTCTCTCTCTCTGTCTCTGTGTATTTGTCTCCCTCACTCTCTCTCTGTCACCCTGCTCTCTACCACAACACTAAACACGTGCTTTCCTTATGTTTATGTTGCATTTTGATCTCCCGCTCTCTCTTTCTCTTTAAAGTGTAAGGCTGGTGTTATCTTATATTTTTGTTATTGTCAACAAATCCCCTGAAAAGACCAAACCCCCAAAATATTTCCAATAATTGTTTAGTATTTCATAAAACAGCTGGGCACTGTACATTTTAGCAAATGTCACTAAAATAGGAGAAAATAGTGCATTTATCAGGGACTATATTTAATTGTGTAATACATATTTGGTGCTCCACTGAATATTTACACTCGCAGGACGGTGTGTGTGTTCATGGTGATGAAGGAACATGTCACCAAGTGAAACAGTGTGACTCATTGATGTGTTTTTAACAACAATAGAGCTCTCTGGCACAGAGGAAAAAGATATATCAGGCTTTGATACACACACACACACGCACACAATAATTGTTAGTGGGATTGGCGTTGTTGGTTTTGGTCTTTTTATCCGGTTTATATGTGTAATAAGAAAATAGAGAATATCCCCAGCCTGAGCCTCTCTTCTCTAATCTTCTGTCTTCCCCTTGTCCTAATTTCAATGCCCACTGCTAATGTTTTGCCCACCTCCCTCTTGTGTGTGCTGTCTGATAGCGGAGCCACCCTCGCCACGTCCCTGGGACCCACCTGGCAGTATGTACCACCTGTTGTGCCACCGCTCTCTTCCTCTCCCTCTTCTTCTTCTCTCATGTGTGTGTTTGCCTCCATGCGCTCCTCTCATCTCAGTGCAGAGTTCACACCCTCCTGCCATCATGGACAAAGTGACCCTCCTACATATACAGTATACTCTGGTCATTCCATGAAATTGCTTTTAGATACATTACATGCAACACACAAATTGACATTGCCCACAAAATAAAACCAAATCCCTGGAAAGGTATTTGTATTGTGTATCCCGGGTATGTCAAGCACTCGGTCCCGCTTTACAGCCATTTACTACAGCAGTACAGTACCACACTTTGGTAAAATCTGGTTATGTGTACTGTATGTGAGTTTCGTTATGTAGTAGTGTAGTAGTGTGTAGTTTATTTTTATTTATTTTTTGTTAGTTGGTTTGTGATTGTGGAACAAGGCCGGGACAGTACTGCTGCTTTCTTTCTTCAAAATAACTAAACAAAAACCCCGTCCGACCTTATCTGTCATTTGATGTTACTTTCAGTCTTAAAATCTTATTTTTCACACATGAAATCAAAAGTGAACTAAACAAGTCTGATTTATCTCTTGAATATTTTATTTACCCTCATTTTCAGACTCTTTTATTAGTTTGAAAGAAACAGAGGGATTGTTTTTCTCTCTTTTTAACAGCATATTATGACATTTATCTAAAAAGTAAGATTCTAAGACTGCTTACTAGATAAATGACTTTGTAATATGGATACTTTCCGTAGTGTTGTGATATTGTTGTCCCTGACTTCAGCTACACGCTAAGCTGTGGGGTAGGAACAAGAGGAACGGCACAACCACCCTACCCCTGTCTGTGAAAGAGCAATTCAATCAAATTCATTCAGGTTTTCTTATCATGAATAAATACATGTTAGCACGAGAGGAATCAAGGTAAATACTAAAATCCTCAAATATCTAAGTACCTAAAATCATCAGATATAATCTAGGCAGTAACCAGCAGGTGGGGTGGTAACGTAGCTGCTAGTCCTGTTCCCTATCGCATCAGTTTGTTACCTGGTAGCTGTACCAGTCAGTCAGATAAGAATGAGGTGGGGTGCGTGTCAATGTCCTCACAGCATTAGGTAAATAATTACTCTCTGGAGGGAAATTGGTGAATGTAAAATTTAAAAGGAAAACACCTCTGAATACTTAAAGGCCCTATAATCAACATGTTACAATAACAATATATCCCATGACGATGTTTGGACAATGTGAAAGGGGTTGCTTGTGCTGAAACTACAGAGAATTATCAGCTGAATAGGCAGCTCCCTTTAGCTTCACAGAGCTTTTATAGTGAGCAGTAAGCAGTAACCATACACAACCTGCTCGGCACCAAACAGCAGAATGGTACGGTTGGCAACTAGCTGGTGGATATAATGTGTCAAGAGAGAGATGTATATTTATAGGTGGCCAGAAACACAACTCCAAATGACAATGATGATGTTGCTCTGTAACTGCTGGATGTGTAAATAAGCAACTGTTTGTGAACAAGTTGCTTATATCAACTCAAAAGATGATATATGTAAATGTTGTGTTCATAACTTGTTTCCGTGGCCACCAAGTGGCCAAAAAGCCTGTTATTGCAGGTTTAAAGCTTTGAGTATCAAACAGCAGTTTACACCTCCTTTTGCAGATATCACTGGCATGAACAAGGCAGAAAAACAATGTCACATGGAATGAGCAACAGAAAAGGCATCACTTCCATTAAAACCACCTGAAATCAAATATAGAGCAGATCTAAAGTTAGATCCAGTCCAAAACCCTCATCGTTTCACATTGAGGGAAACAAATGCTGCATTTTTTTTGTTTTTTTTAAACCAATTACAATTGTCTTCAGTGGCGTTAAGCCCAAGATGCAACAACGGTGCCCATGCAAAAAAAGATAAATTGACAGAATTCCTTCTGAAATAGGCATCTATTTTTAGTGGTGTATTCCTTTAAGTAAAATATCAAGTGTTGGCTATTAACAGAAAGATTACACTAGAAGTTGCATATTGAAAATGCCACAAAGGCCAGTGTCAACACCCCACCTCTTTGTTCACTAGCAGAGACAGCTGCTAGCTTACAAATCATGTAAGTTCTGAAACAGTAAGTATTCAAGTGTGTTCATTCTTCTCTAATGTTTCTGACATCTGTGCCTGGAGAAGAACGGGTAGAACGTCGGTAGATTTGTGTGTTGTGGATATGTTGGTGATCCAGTACAAGTGGTTTGGGTAAAACCACCACGGTCGCCCCCTCTGCTCCGCTGTACCTTCTCCTCATGCTTCTTCACGTTTCTCTTCCACTCGTAGCCGATCGTTGACCTCAGTCCCATCAGGCGCTCGGCGTCCTCGCTGACGCCGCAGCGCTACCAGGAGGTCGGTCTGTCAGAGTATGACCTGGACCGGCCCGGCTTGGCCCAAGTCGACGGCCAGGACAGAGCCCACCACCATCACCACCACCACCGCTGCCATAGACGGAGGGACAAGGACAAAGACAAGAAGCAGAAGTCCCTGGATAGAGCTGAGTCAATGCAGCCGTCCAGCACTGTTGGTGAGACAGAAACACACTTCAATTTGATGAGTTAAGATTATAAATTGCGACAATGAAAGGCTGTCAATCATCCTACTGGAGGTAACTGATCTCTGAGGTCATGGAACTGACATTAGCACTGCATGAATAAAATGCATGCCCTCTCATTTATTTCAATGAGAGACGGGAAAATTAAAGAAATATGTCATCACATAGAGCTTAATATGAACAAAGTAATTCAAATAGTCAATTGAGGTGCATATGTTTAGGTTGACGAGAGATTAATTCCTTTATCACAGCAATATTAATTCATATAATGCAGCGGGCAGTGTCCACATAGAAACATCACTGTCTCTTTCATGGAGAGACGGCGATGGCTCGCCAGGCTTCCCTCGTAGATTACTTGGATGTCTCAACGTAGCTGCAGAAATTCTTTATCGGATTAAAGTTCCATGATCGGTTTATGTAGGTGAAGGGGTTTCTGCTGCGCTTCAACCAGGGATTTTACATGTCAGGCTTTCCATCTGATTAGCAGAAAGACTTGTGAGCTCTCAGAGGAAAATCTCCTTTCTCCTTTTTTCTATCAGTTGCTCCCTTTCTTCCCTCTGGCCTTAACAGTTACATTTATAGAATGTAGACTGGGCTTTACAGACTTCACACTTGGAGCTGCACAATTGAACTTAAAAGGGTTAAACTTACATTTTCTTCATAAAAGAAAAATGAAACGGAAACAAGCTGTGCCACATCAAGAAAAACGTTTTGTCTTTGTTTGACATACACCCACACTGTTTATTCATAATTCTCACATACTGTAAAAAGACGTAGTATATATTGTACAGTACATCTCAATTCCATTTGTTGTACTTTCGACACACACGCGTCTTGGCCAGGACTCCCTTGCAAAAGAGATTTTGATTAAGTGAAAATCTCCTGGTATAATAAAAGCAGTTATTGGCTGTTTGCCATTAATGAGGTCACGTTTTGCACTCAAGCTGAATTTTGGGGTTATTTGTAAAATTCATGGAAATAAAATGAGCCACCCTACAAGAAAGTGAATTTGAAACCTCATCGAGATCAATATATCTTTTGCAAGAGAGACCAGAGTGCAGCAGAGAGAAAGACAAACAAACACTGCCAGACATAACAAAATGACAAATCCATACAGCAAACATAACCAGACAGACAAAAGTTCATAATGTACAGAGGATAAAGCCAGACATAATAAAAGCACATACAGCACCAGAGACAATCACAGACATCAATCAATATGGTTGAAGAGTTTAAAATCATCCAGCAGGCAGTGTTCCTAAGTTCAGTCTTTGCACGAGGAGTAACTAGAAATGTATGGAATGTAGCTCTGCTGTTGTTGCTAGTGAGGACCAGTCTTCTTATTCTTATAGTATATAGTATATCTTATGTATATAGTACACAGTGATGAGTACCATAGATTGTATTCTGTCATGGAACACAAAGCACAATGACAAGATGTTTAAAGGCAGAGTGAGCAGCGTGAGAACAAAATCTTCACAGTCAAGCACAGGCACGGTGACTGACTGATTGCTTTTCTGCCCTCAAGACACAAAAGAGATTCATTCCAATATAAGAAACCAATTTGTATCTTTACTTTCTGTGCCACTTGCTCCACATGCTGTTTGAAAGTGAGACTTTGTCTGTCTCGTCAAGTTCCCAGATATTTATACGATTTGACAATTTCAATTTCAGTACTATTGAGTGTATGGATTGCTGGGATGAAAACTTTCTCAGAATATAACACATTTTGTCTTGTCAGCATTCAGTACAAGCTGGTGATCTTCCAAAGAGGATTGTGGTCACCCCTGTCCCCCTTATATATCGGATCAGCAGACCGTCACTACAGGTCGCCTGTGTTCTGTCAGACTAATATGCATGAAAGCAGTTACATCAAAGCAGTAACATCCAAGCCAAGTAGGCATGTTGGTGCATTCAAGGATGCTCAGACACTTCAGAGTCAGCTGAGCAGTAACGGTAACCCTTTCATTTCAAGAAATCCGTAGTTCATATAATCCTTTTCACACTGCCCATGTTGGGTTTACTTTTCTTGAGCCAGCTCTTAAATCTTAGGTGACACATTGTTACAGTGTCCATGAATGCACCACCAAGAATAATCCAAACTTATCATATATGTGCATGGAAAGTGAGCAACATTTTAAGGCTGATTAATGCAACGTAATACCTAATCATATTGAGAGCTGCAGTGATGCCGTTTTTTTTTTGAAGGCCAAACCCGGAATAGCATTGCACTGGTTCCCTTGACAAAAGAAAAGAAGTAAGTGTTTTGTTCAGCAAGATAATCTTCACAAATGAACACCACCTTTTGTGGTATTTAAGCCCGAATGCAATCGCAGAAGTAAATGGCTAACGTCAAATGTCTCATTTAGCCACTTGTTAGCAACCAACTTTTTTTAAGATGGGTAAGAGCTCCAAAATTTACTAGTCCCTTATTACCTGAAGTATTTCATGTCGTAGAACAAAACGTTAAAATATATTGAGCTTATTTCTGGCATCTAACCAAAAACCCATTAAACAAAACATTGACTTTAAGACGAGGGAACCGGAACGCAACAATGCTGACTCATGTCAAGGTTTCAGGACGCTCTATTATTTTTTGCAGTATAGCGGGTTATGTCCACGCTTTGTTAGCCATCAGGGGTCGTCTGCTAGAGCGATTACAGCCTGAGAGCTGGTGGCAGGGTGGTTTTTCTATATGTTAACACTGGAGGGCAGCAGCTGGGCTTTATTGCTGAGATAAAAGGCCACAGTGGACAGGTCCAGCACTAGATTTATGAGAACCTCTTGTTGAGATAGCAGAACATCCAGCAGCCCCCTCTTCATCTACCGAATTGAGAGGAGCAGCAAGGAGAGTTTCACTCCTCAAAGCTTGTCATTCTGGAGGCAGATGTGACATATCAGAATGATGAATAGGCTTCTGTGTTCCTGTCATCGCGGTTTTAATCTGAAAACTGGAGTTATTCCAGAGAGTAATTTCACCACAGTGCTTTGCTTTATGCCACACACCCGTGGTCTAGATGGACACACGCAGACACACAAAGATGAGCCATTTGCCTTTAATTAGAGGTGTAATGTAATATTGTGTAATAATAGCTCACGGTACAAAAACATGATCCGTAGCGCGGAACTGAAAACTGGATCACTATGTTGCATAAATCATTTGGCTGAGACGAGAAGCGCCAGTGTTCCCTTTCACTACGAGATAATGAGCCGGCTGAATTCAGACAGTGTGTCACTTCACTTTCACCTCAGCAGTTGGGTTTCAGTCCTCCTCTTGGACCACATGTTTTCACTGAAGTTGTAACCTCAGAAGATGTGTCTTCGTTACATGTTGTAGATCTACAACTGCTTTGATTTGTTTGTATATTTCCATTGACTTGGTTTGCATTTGTACAGCATGTAAATGATGCTCTGTGTCGTACCGTGACATGTAACCTGTATTTACTTACAGGCCAACTAACATGTTTGGAGCCTGTTTGTCCAAACAAGTTAAGATACTTGCACTTCATTCAATTCAATTTATTTTTGTATTGCCCAAAATCACAAATTTGCCTCAGAGGGCTTTACAATCTGTACAAATGCAACATCCTCTGTCCCGGAACGCTCACATCGGAAGAGGAAAAACTCCCCCAAAAAACCCTTTAGCAGGGAGAAAAGAGGGAGAGACCTGTGGGAGAGCAACAGAGGAGGGATCCCTCTCCCAGCATGGACAGCAGTGCAATAGATGTCATGTGTACAGAATGAACAGCATAACAGAGTTATAACACATTCAATGCGTACATGCATTCATCCAGGTGAAGGCATCTTTATCTAGCCATTTTTACATTCTTAAAATCAGATTGATGACGTCTATATTGCATGCTAAATGTCTGACTCTGGTAACCCCCAGTGGGAGGACACTAAGACCAATGGTTGAAAGCAACATATACGATACCTGTCATTTGAATGAATGAAAAATGAAGCTAGCGGAGTTTTATTGTGCAGTTGCATTGTTTACATCTGTTTATTAACTTTCAGTCTTCTTCTTCTCTGCTTTTAATTGAAAGCATTGCTACACTTACTGTGTTATGGCCGCCAACTGTCAATCAATGCAGAAGTGTGTAACTGGCTGTAGAAATATGAAATCGTGTTCCTTGTGATTGAAATAAAATGAAGACCCGTTCGTAAAGACATGGCTCCACAGGGCCACAAGCGTTCAAAAACTCCACAGGGAAGCTTTAATCTCAAACTATGCTGACTGAAAGTTTCATTTTGTCTCCACATCCAGAAGAGATGACGAGATGATAAAAGTGAGAGCTCTGTGTTTTCTACCTGCCCTATCTCATTTAATCTGATGCTGCCATCCTCCAGACTCGTTCACCGACCCTTCAGCTGAAGGTCTGTCCAGAGAGCGGGCGAGAGAGCGGGACCGCAGCCGGCCTCACGAGAGGAGGCACCACTCCTCGGCAGGAGAGAAGCAGCGCTACTACTCCTGCGAGCGTTACGGCAGCAGGGAGCAGTGTCACACCAAGTCAGCCGGGCCCAGCCGATCCACGTCTCCCGGAGAGGGACAGGACGCTGTTTTTGTCAAACAGGTCAGTTACCTGCCACGCTGTACGTAGTGATTAACAGCGAGCTAGTCGTGAACACCCTGTGCTCTGTCAGTATTTTGGGCGGTGACACATGTTTTATTCTTTTGGCTCTGTACCCGAGCACATTGGATTTGAATAAGAAACAGCTACTATGAGGTTTTAGGGCTGTATTTCAGCTTTAGTTTTAGGGTGTTCACATCCATACTTGGCCAACAGTGTAGGAATTGTTGCCCTTTATATTCAGTGCACTCCCAATTTTACGACAACGCAGCAGAACAATGATTCTATACATTACCTAAGAAGCTTTTATAGCCAAACAGCGGTAAGTTATCTAGACACTGTTTTATTGTGACAGAATAAAACCAACCCAAACTGTAAAATTTGGTAGATTATACATCAAAACGGCTGCAATTGTTAGACTAGACTGTTGAAATGAACGCTACAATTTGGAACTGTAAAGAGTAACTTAACACCAGCCTGTCTGAGTAAAAGCTTGTTTCACCTCTGGAACAACGGTGATGATGGCTGTGGTTGCGTGTGGTCAGGAATGTGCTCGGTTGCACCTGTAACCACACCCAACAGTGATGTCACGGTGTGCTGAGTCACCCTGGAGTACACTTCTGCGTCACTGCAGCAAGGTGAGAAGTGACATTATATTTAAGGTCAGGGAAAACTAGATTTCCAGGGGGTTTTATGTTGCTCTTTAACCTCTAGTTTGTTTACTTACAGCCCTCACTGTATGTGGAGAAGTACCTTGTCCCTAAAGCAAAATAACTCTACTGTGTGTTTCCTCAGCATGGTAGCAGTGTGGTCAAAGCTGGCCCTGGAACGCTCCCCTCTGGTTCAAGCACACCAGGCCGCGGTCGCAGGCAGCTCCCACAGACGCCCCTAACCCCTCGTCCCGCCGTGACCTACAAGACCGCCAACTCCTCGCCTCTCCAGTCCGGTGCCAGCACCGCTGCGACGGGGCACCAGACTCGCTTCAGCCGTGGCCTTTCAGAGCATGAGCGCTTACACTGGGGCACCGACGAGTCCCCGATACCGGTCACCCGCATCGGTTCGGACCCTAATTTAAACCGACAGTCGCAGGTCGCCTCTCACCAGGCCCTCCTTGAAGAAGACTTCCAGGACACTGTGAGCAGCCACGGAGGGGCACGCTCCGCCAGAACCGCTGCCTCCACCACGGCCTCGACTTCACACGGAACCGCCGCTGCGCCCGTCACAGCGGCCGGCGCGCAGGGTAGGGGGGCGGGGGTGGTTCCCAACGGGTACCACTTCACCCTCGGGGTCAACTCTGCGTCCGTGCCTGGGAGCCGAGGAACGGGAAGTCTCAGGGAGAGGGAGGAAGAGGACTGGTGCTAACCGAGGACGGGCAGCTCGTCAGTGTGGCACAGCGCTCTCGTCGGGTCCAAGGCGCTGATGGGAATAGAAGGGAAGATATTAAGGGAAAAAGCCAGTGGAAAGTGCTGTAAAAGGGTATCCGAAATCATTCCAGCTTTGTAGTGTTGCTCTACTTTTTTATACAACAAACTTTTAAGGAATAAAAAATACACTGACTCTTTCTACCCCCTTTACTTGCACTGGAAATCATAGCACCTGTGAAGACCCTTAAGTATTTTTGCCTTGGCCTTTAAAATCAGTGATGGAGCAGAAGATAAAAGCCAAAACCTCGTCATTCGTTGAGTGAAACTGTGTGCTTCAGACTGATCTGAAAGCCTCAGTCCTGGCGTTAATACGGCTACTCACAACACTGTTTTTATTTTTGTACGTTTCATTTTGTTTGTGGTTGCCGTACGGGTGAGAGAAGAGTTTCAACTTGATCATGTTGACGCTTTCACCAAATTCTCTTTTCTTCATCAGCTTTTACTTCGGGGGGTAATCCCCCAAATTCTGACCAGAGAACATTATTAGGAACTATTTTAAATGCGTCTTAAACTTCCACCATGACAACTAAGGGACACGGTGAGTAATGTGACAACAATAAATCAAAAGGAGGGGTTAGAATGGAACTAGAGCCCAGTTTTCATGATCACAGTTTTTGTAAATTGTACCACATGTACATATTTGGAGTGCACATAGGGACGCGATAACTCACTTCTGACGTTATGTGGCTGAATACTAAGTGCCTCGTTTTCCAAGATGTATTAAGATGCAGCCTGGTCAGATGGACTTGAACACACAGTAGGGGATGTAAGTATTTACACAGAAAAAGTGTAGAGAACAAAGTTTGAATCTGGTATAATGGACAGAATGCAAAAAAAAAAAAAAAACTAACACTTTTTGTACTGAATCTTGTTGTAGGTGTGTGAGAATTACAGATCCAAAGTAAGCAATGTAGTGCATGCCAGGGTCTTGAACTTGTCAAAAAATAGTGTCTGTACTTTTGCTTAAGGGTGTGTGGTAAGCATTTGCCTTTCTCTTTCAAATATACTGCCAGCCAGTTGGTAGAAATAGTCTCTGAATGCAGAAAAGTGCCATTTTTTTTATTTCTAACCTACAAAAATTCTGCCTCCTCAAGCATACAGTGTATATCTCATCTCTGCCATATTTGCCCAAATTTCATGGGTTCCCTTTCTTCTTAACTGTTTCCTCTGAGAGCAGTATTGTGTGAGGGTTTGTAGGAGAGGTTACCTGTTTGTGTGTCCACAGGTACAATAAAGAGTTGTGTTGTTGCCGCAGACTGTTGACTTAAAATAGGGCTATGCAACAAGACGACACTTCATCTGCCCTGTAGCTTTACCCTCTGGAATCTCCAGGTTCAGGCTTTAGTGTGGCTGCGACCAAATTTTACATTGATGTATGAAGAGTTGTAAATTGTAAATGTATCTCATGATGTACAGTTAACTGACAACACACACTGAGGCACAAATGCTATCCGAGCTGATATATGTGAATCACAGGGCATTTTTGAAGTTGGCAAGTTGACTGCATGACGCCTAAGATAGAACCACCCAAAACATAAAACTGTGTTCTTTCCAGACTTGGGTTAAGTTGTGTTTTTGGTGGTTTTCTTGGAAAGCCAGATAAATGGGATTGACAAAGTGGTTTTAGTGTGAGTGTATTCTGTCAATAACAAAAGGCTGAACTAACATTTGTGTGGTACTACTAGAGCTCTACATGAGCCTAAAGGACCAGCAGTGTGTCCTTAAAAGCTGAGCTGGACCCAGACACGAGGCTGTATTTTGCTTCGGTTTATTGGCAATACTTTCCCCCCACTTCACACTGGGCATAACATATCTAAAGAAAAGCCTCATAATATTTAATAATTTTGTTGTTTCCACGAAAAGACCAACGCCAACAATGTGTGAATCTGTCTTTCACTATATTTCCCTGTCTGTGGCCCACTGGTTCCTAATGGAAACAGACCTTTACAAATACATAAAGAGTCACGGGTATTCTTACTGCTAGGAAAGGCTCAGTCATTTCCAAAAACATCTCGGAATTATTATATATATATCTATATATCTATATATATATATATATATATCTATATATATCTCTATATATCTATATATATATATCTATATATCTCTATATATCTATATGTCTATATGTCTATATATATAAAATTATATTTTTTAACAAATGTTACTTAAACAGGAGTAGGTTGTGATAATATTGGGCCACTAAATTGTAATAACCTGCACAGGGACTACAGATGGTAATTGGCTCTCTTGCCAACTCTGGCACATTTACATTGAGGGGTAAACAGGAAATGTTGATTAATGTGCTGTCCCTGGTAAACGCATACATGAATCAATTTGTTGGGTACTATTTTCACTTGCGGATTGATACTCATTTGGTGCTGTACTGAGTATTAATGGCAGCCAGAAGGCGTATGTGCATTGACTCAAAATATGCCACGGTGGCCATATTCATGGTGATGACGGCACATCTCCCTACTCTGGTTCCTACTCACGACGTACATCTCTAAAAACTTCTTACAAATTTAAAGTTTCATTTTTAAAACGTTCTCGGTTGTTTCCCAAAACAGCTGGGTTTAGCGAACATTATTCAAACGGGTAAACAGTGTACTTGTTGGGGACTATTTTCAGCCGTGGAATCAGATGCTCCCGTCTTCATTCATGGGAAGGAGGACGGTGTCTGTGGGATTGATCCAAATAAACGGTGTGTGTTCAAAGTAAGGAACATGTCACCCATTGCAAAACTGCGTGGCTCATTGATGTATATTTGATAGTTTTTTATTTTTTTTATTTTTAGAAACAATGGAGCTCTACAGCACATAGGAACAAGCCCCTTTATGTCAGCTTTTAGATACACACACAATACTTATAATTAAAGTCATTAATGTTTGGTTGGGTTTTTTTAAATTGAAAATAAGAAACATATAGAATATCACAAAGCTTGACCTTTAAAACACATGATACAGTTGAATGCAGTTGTTTGATAGAAAACCTACAGATTTAAATTAGGTAATTGGTGCAGATATTTTTTTTTAAAGGATTTGTCATAATTGTGAGTGAGGGATCTTGTTGAGTCATACAGATGTTGCACATTGAAGGATTATCTGTCACTTTGTCAGAGATGTGGATTCGAGTCACTGTGACTTGGACTCGAGTCTCGGTGTCTAAATCTCTTGGTGCTCCTTGTATTGACTCTAAGCAAGTTTATGGACGTGTAAATTATTTGCAAATATATTTTGATCCAAGTCAGGTTATTTCCTTGTGTTTTAATTTGTACTTCCTGTTGTCTCTTATTTGTGCAATCTATTTCATGGGTCATCGAAAAGGAGACATTTTAGACTTCAAAGCAGTGAGGCCTAACTTTAGGCGTGGCTCTGTTCTTTGTAAAGGTGACGTCACAGATTGCTCGTCGTCTTTCGGTCCATGGACGTTGCTGTAAGTCGCCATATTGGAGCAGAGAGTTGTGTTCATCTCTACGGTAGATTTTTCAAAATATCCAACAGTTTCAGGCCTCCAACATGAACAGGTTGCCAAGTATTCCTCCTACAGTTTTACTCTTACCGCCCCCTCTAGAGATGTCCTGTTTGCGTGTTCTGAAATGGAAATGTGCATGTGCTGAAAGTAGACTTCATTCAGTCCACAAATTGTACAATTTGTTTCCTGGTTGTGTTTTTCTGATTATCTAAACACACAATGTATCTTTTTCACGTGAAGACAAAAAGAAAGAAAGAAAGAGCTTGAATGACATTTTATCACAGAGCCACCAAAGTGGAAACAAGGCTCTTTCTCAGAAGAGAGGTTCTGGAGTGGCTGAGTCCTTCGCTGCCTGATCTGTTACTTGACTGTCTCTCCCACAGTCATTTCAACTGTACACATAGATTTTATGAATATAAGTCCTTGAATAAAGAGGTATGATTATGAAAGCGGAACATGTAGATCTTTGAAGATTGTTTTGTGATTAGAGTTGGGTTTTGAATTTGAATAGAGCATATATAGAACTTAAACACAAAGCTCTACATTTGAACTTGAGTGTTGCCAGATAAGTTCTTGAGTTAAATAGCTGGATGTTTTTACATTGCTTTTTGCCAAAGAAAAATGATGTACAGATTCAGTAATTGACACATTGGATCTTAAAGAATCTATTTAATCAAGATCCAGATGAAATCAGGAACCCAAGTCTACATCCAGTTCAATTCCTCTATGGCTCAAAATGATTGTGTTTGTCATGAAGATGTTAAGTTGGTGATGGTGTAAATATATTTAGATACAATTTGGCTGGTTATTTCTGCTCCTTTGGAACAAATTATGCAGTATGGGTTACCTTTGACCTTCAACTGACAGACCAACAAGTTGTAACTGATATTAAAGGGGAATGCACTAAAGTTAAATAGATCACTTTGATAACTTTCCTTGTGTTGTGAAAACAGTTGTATTATGTCTACATTGACTCTGGAGGAGCTTGTCAAGTCTTGAGGTCATTACCCTGATGATATCATCAAATGAAAATTGTTTTAATGTTATTAATTATGAATGAAAACATGAGCCATATTTCTGTAAGCTTTACGGAGCTTTATAGTGACCCGTCCGTTGGTCATTTAGCTGCAGCATCATCTGTCTCGTGCTGCAGTGATGAAAGGATCAAATGTCTCTTGGAGACCAAAGAAATAAATCAGTCTTTCAAGTGCAAACTGACCAATTCGCAGCCAAGTTGCAGAAAGGCTTTTGAACTAAATGGGCGGAGGCCCTGCAGGATTTTAATTGGTCCGCATTACAGGAGCGGGGCGGGGCTTCCGATGTCTCGTTTGGCGCCTGTGTGTGATGTGATGCAGCTGCAGGTCAGGAGGAGAGAAGCTGCTGCTTCTGTCTGAGGAGGAGGAGCAGAGGTGAAGAGGATGAGAACTTACTCTGTGTCTCACTCCAACTTCAAGAAACAAAGTGCCGTTCAGCAATGTCCCTCACGTTTGACTAATGAGAGCCGCCTCATTAGAGATAGTTTTATATGCAGAACACGTTTTGGTTCGCTCATTTGCATGTCGTTACATCTTAATTACAAAAAGTGATTAAACCTGGAAGATGTTCTGCGGGTTGTTTAAATGGACGCTTTGCCTTCTCGGGCTCTTAACCACGAGCTCCGCCGCACCTGACGATGATTTTGGAGGCGAGTCCGGCTCCGGGATGCTTCAGACAGGTAAGAGTGGCGCCACACCTGTGGAGCCTCTTAAACCAGTGCAGAATAAACATGCTACTTTGTTTCACGACATTTTTTTTTTTACCATGTGCGACTCTTAAAAAGTTCTCCGGCTAATGTTAGATATGTTTAGTTAACACAGGGCTAATTACGCTAGCTGCTGCCTTCTTAATTAGCTAGCACCACGACGGTTAAAGTAAAAGTCTGTCACCTGTAGTCGCGTGCCTTTTATATTTATATATATCTGTGTATATATAGGGTTTTGAAATTCGTTAATATACAGGAGCCTTTATACGTTATCCAAACCCTGAACTTTCTACCAACATGTACTGCTATGTAAAATGTAACGTTATGTTACTATTGTTCTCCAGAGAACCCACAGAATGATACTCTGCTTTTGTCACATTGTAGCCTACTTTTCCTCTCCATCCTCTGTAAACTGTGACTCTGCTGATGCACCGATAACGAGAGCTACATCATGTGTGAGGGCTGTTTAACACCCAGTCACAACAGCGGACTGGTGTATTAAGTCACATTTTCTCAGCTGGAGTTGATTACATCTCTTGCTCAGTGCCTTGTGTCCAGATGGATATTCTTCCACTGCCTCTCAGATACTCGGCAGCTTCACTCAGTCCAACTTTGATGCTGTAACAGTTTTCATTTCATCTCTCTCTGATGTGAGAGTGAACCCAAACCCCACTGTGTGTGAGACTGAGTGAATAACTCTGACCACAATGAAACAATAAGACTTTTTCACTGCAGGCCAATCACATTTAATAGCTTTGTTAAATTGCTACAACAGCCTCTCAAAGGAAGAGAAAAAACACCCACAAATTAAGAATGTTATTAGAGCACACGTGTTATTCTAATTACCAGCCTGCAGGTGTTAATTTAACATTAACAAGTCTGCTCATACATTTCAAGCCCTCACACTGATTTAACGACCATAAACAGTCTTACATTTGTAATATTGCTGCTGTCTTCCCTGTTGCCAAACTCTTTAAATCAGTTTGATCTGAGATCTTTTATCTCCGGTAGACGTCTACAGAGGAACACACACACACACACACACAATTTGATTGATAAGTTTGCTTTTACGTTTCCCAAAAGAGGTGTTTTGACTTGCTGAATACATCATGCGCACAAAATGTCTTTACTCTGCAGAAAACGCATGTGGAGACCGAAGCCAAAAACTCATCCACGCTTATTAGAGCACATGGAATGCTTTCTTGCTGCCAAGCAGACTTAGTTAATCACAGCATGGTTTTCCACAGCCAGCTCTGTTGTCTGTCTCATCAGTGTTTTCAGTGTCTGGACCTACTTTGTTGTATTAGACGACCTTTGATGCAGTGACATTGTGTTTCTGAGCTGGATTGGAGTTGTTTAATCCATGACCTGTTGAAATTGATCTCAGATCGGAGCCGCGCCAGGCGCCCGAGTATGTCATGTCTGGATTTAACAGCATCACACGTAGTTTATTTTCCACTTTGTGTTTTATCACATTTCATCGCTCTCATCTGTGTGTCAGAGCCACACCGGAGACCCAAACAGGGGATGTCAGAGAGCAGGGAACCAGCTGAGAGTTTGGCTTAGACCGGTGAGCGTGTTGATTGAACCCAGCATGTCGAATGTTTTCACTGTCTGTGTTACTGTCGATGGCAGAGTGTGAAAGCCTTGTGTAAACTTTCACTGGATATCATGCCGAAAAATACGTGGTATTGTGGTACGTCTTCTAGATATGATATTAGTTTGCGTACAATTGTGTTTGCAGTGTGTAAAATGGCTGGTATGATGATTTTGCCCAGAATTGTTTCGTTAATTCGGTATATAACGTGTGGAGCATTCATTATATTTGTTTCTGAAAAGAGCATTCTACGACACGCTACCACGCTAAACGGTCTCGCTCGAACCCCAAATGGGGCTCGCTCGTCACCAGAAGGACTATTCCCTCTGTATGAATTGCCTCTATTTAAACTGTTGACAGTGAAAAGTGAGTTGACACCGAGAACAAGAAGTGAAGTGTGTCACATGTAAAAGTTAGTTTCAGGTCAGAAGAGCTTTTAGGATATTTTGTCTGGCAAATGTTTTCCAAAAATAAAACGTTTCGGTTCTAATGAAGGAGCGTGTAACTGTTGTGAGATGTTTTCACAGGAAGCAGAACGAGGAAAATGCTGAGCTGTAGCTGTGATCATCGTGTCGCTGCAGGACAAACACGAGTTGCACTCAGTCTTTCAGAGCAAAGGTTGATTGTAATGGAACCTTTGGATACGATCACCTTCACTTTCTCTACTTTAGATAAGATGGCTGAACCCAGAGATTTATTGAAATCCTGTCTGAGTATCTGAACTCGTGTTGAGGCCACAAACCTAAAACTTTTTTGAATAACGCTTGGCCACTCTGCCTTCTTAGAAAGGATGATGAGCTGTTAGTGACAGACATCCAGGAATTAAGGCATACATACCAACTCGTGTGTGTGTGTGTGTGTGTGTGTGTGTGTGTGTTATAATTAGCTGAACTGAGTTAATCATGTCGCCTCATCATCATGAGGTCGCACATGATTCTGCAGCCAGAACAGTCACAAGATCATCACACACACTTGTTTATTTTTGAACTTTGTTTACATTCTGTTTGTGGGCGGAGCCTAAGCTAGAAAGGCTTCCAGAACTTTGTTTACATTCAGCTTGTGGGCGGAGCCTAAGCCTAAAGCCTTCCAGAACTCACGGAATGCGATGATGTCATAAAGGCATGAAACTTCAAAGGCACAGAAACTTCAAAGGTACAGAAAAGTCATATAGTCTGGATGTCTGTGGATGTGTCATTACATTTTCACACATTGAATCTACACGATGGCAGAATCCAATCCAACAGAGATGGCTCGCATCAGCCTCCTTAAGCGTGAAATAGATTGGCTCAAACATAAACTAGAAACAGATGAACAGATCAGAAATGCCAGCGACATGAAGCTTAAACTACAAGTGAGAGCTCTTGAGGATGTAAACCAGGACCTTGAGTTAAAGTTGAAACTGGCCATGGAGGAGAATGTGGAATTATTCACAAAAATCGACGTCATCCGAGATGTCAACAATGACATGTTGGCTGAACTTGACGAGTTGTGGAGGTTTCGAGTAGATATGGAGAAAAAGCTGCTCACGATGTGTCCGTCCACAGATGTGACAGAGCAGCGTGAGAAAAGTGAGGAAATGCACAATAGAATCGTCGCTACACTAACACTCGAACATCAAGCTGATGAATTGGAGATCAAAGCTTACTTCAATAGGCGAGAGGAAGAGAAGGATGTGAGCAACCAAAAGCAAAAGGAAGAGGTAGATTCCACTCACAAAGATGAAATTAAACAGCTTGAGGCTGAACGGCACGCTGAAAAGGTGGACCACAATAATGAAGTAATGGAACTACAGTGGCAGAAGACAACAGATAAAGTCAACTTCAACAATGAGAGAGAGATTCTCAACAACCATTACAACAAGCTGGTAAAAGTCTGCGATGAACTGAAAAAAACAAATGCTATCCTGAGTGAGAGAACTTGCGAGCTGGATGAGATGGATGATCTCAAAAAGACAAATGAGAATCTCGTGCTGAATGCTGCAGAAGATAAGACGACTATTCATGCTACCAAAAACGAGTTGTGGGATTTAAAAGAGTCCTACAGAAAACTCAAATTCAGTTTTCATGAGGAGAAAAATGCATATGCAGTGTTAAAAGCCAAATTAGACCTGGACCACAATGTGGGAAAGGCACAAGAGTTAAAAATAAAACAAATGCTTCTCGAGTTAAAAAAAGAGCAGGAGGCCAATTACGAGGCCTTCACAACAAACAACAAGCTCACCAGGAAAATTGAAAATCTGGAGAAGAAACGGAGGAGTTTGGCGCTAGACATGAAAAAATTAAGGCAGGAGGACCAAATATTGCAGACCTATCAGCTGCGCTTCAAGGAGGGTCTGCAGGGTTGCTTTGATGAAATTGGCAACAATAAGGAATTCAAAAAAAGAATTATTGAGCTTAAAAGACGCTACGTGGACAACGACAAATCCGCGGACGTGGTAAAGGAATGCACTCAAGGAAATCCAGAGGAAAAGAAGAATGAATCAGGAATCATGGGCAATGTGTCAAAAGCTTTCAAAAAGATCAACAATTGGAAGAAAGGCATCAACACTGGCATGAAAGAACAGGCTGTAAATGAGGTGTTGAGACTCCAAGAGAGACAATCGAAGTACATCACCATTATCAACGAGCAGACAGTGCAATTAAATGAGCAAAAAAAGGC
>NW_022280046.1:5739229-5766409 GCF_004355925.1 Anarrhichthys ocellatus
GCAGCTGGTGACGCAAACAGGAAGTCCTCTGTAGCATAGGCCGTCTCATTTCGGAGACCGCTCGGTCCAGCCTTCGTGGTCCTCAAAGGACACGGCCGACGTGGACCGCGAAGGCTGGGTCCCCCGAAGGATGCAGTTGCTGGATTGGGACATAGGCAGTGTTTACAGTGGAAGCAGATACCGAGAGGCAAGTCAAACCGACCAATAGAAACTCCTGGCACATTCAACAGCGTATGCCCCGCCCACTACATCCAAGCTCAACTCAGCTTTTCGTTTTGAATCCAAAGCTTTTTTCAACCAAAGATCATTGTTTCGATGTGCAGAACTTCCACTAAGCACTACAGGGCCATAACCATATCATTCGTGATATTCACTCCTCAAAACAGCAGGGAATTTGACCTGTGGGCATGTTCATCAGTCCATCCACTTCCTTTGGTGTGTCCTCTGATGAATTTCTCTGCTGGCGAGCATAGAAGCAGACCCGGGCAAGTGTTGACTGGTGCTCTTCAACGTTTCCTCTCCCTGAAGGAAAGTTTTTCCGAGGAAACTCTGGCGTTGTCTCTGGGAAGCTGTTGCGTGTTGAAGGCTTTAGCGAGTCCGAAAGCATGGCCGTTTTTCACCATGGATCCATTGTGCCGTAAAATGGCATTCGGACACTAACAAGACATGTTTGGATTAGCTGCACCCCTGGGTCATACTTAAATATTATTCATCCCAAGAGGGGAAATGAAAAAATGTCCCAGCAAAGTTTTGTGAAAAAAGAGTTTATTATTCTCATTTTGGTTCTGTTTTCCAATACGTTTGTGATGATGGATTTTATGTGTTTTCTTTAAAACAATAAAATCTTTCAATATGCTGTTAATAAAATTTTTATAACTGAACATCTGCAAAATTTAAGTTTTTCTTATTGTGTTTTTAATCCTAAATAAGTTAAGCAACCTCCCACCGTGGTGTCTAGCCATGCTAGACGTCGACCTCCACCCCAATACAAAGTAGGTCAATGGAATATTTGCTGCTCTGTGAAGCTGTAATAGACACAGTGGTGATTTGCTAACATCAGTATGCTAACATGGGCAAAATGTTTATAATGTTCACCATCTTAGTTCAGTGTGTTAGCATCCTAATATTTACTAATCAGCTCTAAAAGGTACAGCTGAGGGGGGTATTTAGTCATTAACCAAAGACATATTTAGATTTTGATTTGACGATTGTGCAGATGAAAATTCACTTTGATACACTGCCTGGAATCCTTGAATGCTAAATGTACTAAATGTTGTGGAATTCTATCAAGTTGATGTTGAGATATTTCACTGGATAAGTGAAAAGAGGAAAGGTCATGGAGTCCTGCAGATGTGATGCTACTTTGTGCATTACTTTGTGCATAAACCCCTTTAACGTTTACCTCCGTAATGTTAAATTTACCTTGCTGATGACCGGCTCCAGTGTTCTTAAGGCCCTCTTTGAAGAGATTACAACGGCAGTGAAAGCGAGAGAAAAACAGGACAGGAAGTTTTTACTTCTCTCTCAACCCTCCAGGACTGCGTGATTAGTCGCTCTGGATAACTGCTCTGAATACATGGAAGCAGATGACCAGTCCTGCAGGCGTTGAGATTTATTTAGCCTGGAAAGCAAAGAAAAAATAGACTTAGACTTGCTACTGATACAACTCTGGTTTTAATCGGTGTCCAGATCCCTCCTGTTCCTCAAGCACTATCTAACATCACTCCTCCGAAACATCCTCCTCATGGCTCTGTAATTACCCCATCCAGTGTGCACATATGTCCTGCTTTTCCAGATGAGGAAATGTTGGAGGTTTTCAAGACGAGCGCCCATATCTACTGAGTTCATGCAGGCTAATGGCCTAGCTGTCATATCCATTCAGTCCCCTTAATTCCCTCCGTGCCCTGCGTTGGGCTATAGGCCCGGTTAACAAGGCTGTCTTCACACAAACACAGACTTGACATAAGCTCACTTTATCCTCTGTAAGGGACACCTCTTGAAACAATACCAAACACCGGATCTCTTGCTCTCTTATAGCCAGAGCTCATGAAGTCAGCCGTCTGAGGCTGTACTGACAGAAGGTTTTTCCATTAGAGTGCTGCATCTGTGAGCATTTCACAACCTGCTGTTCAGTTAAAGCTTAGTATGACAGTAGGTGTGCTCATCACTCAAAGCTCTGTTGATGACTGACTGATTGAAATGTTTAGGAACACAGAGTTTCTTATGTTTCCTGTGTTCACTCCAACTTTCCATCTCTCATTTCCTACTTATCTGGCCCGGTGATTTCCCGCTCGTTTTCCACCAGGGCAGGTGGAAATCTTTAATCTTGTGCCTATTTGGGCTGCCCCGTGTACCAGAGCGAGGCCCAGTAATTGTACGAGCGCAGTAATAGAGCTATCTGTTAGTCCATCTCAGACTATTAGAGTAATGTGATCCCACCGCAGGACGGCCTGACAGCCGACTCCGCTTCCCCTGATTACCGCTGCTGGAGGTTGGCCAGACCAGGAGGCAGTGGTGGGCGGTCAGAGTTTGATTTAGATTGGAGGGATGTGTTATCAAGTCCCTGTGGTTATCACTGAGGTAACCAGCCACCAAAGAAAACACTGAGTCTCTACAGACAAAGGAAAGCCCTCTAACAACTACAAGTTGTACTGTAGGAAGGGGGGCAGAAGGTCTTTAACAAGCTGACAGACACACTTCTGACTTGTTGCTGGTGTGTAAAGTTGTCACTTATGATTTAACAAACACAGCACAGACATCCTCTTTAATAATCTGTTAAGGTACAGCGTTTTGGCTTTAAATGGGGCTCTGACATAGGCCTAATGTAGGTTGTAACATTTTTAGAACGGACATTGGTAGGATTGATGAGGCTGCTACACGCTGAAAACATGCTGTATATACATCAGACAAGGACCTCACAACAGACAGTATATGGTATAAATCACTCTCCCCCTGTGCTCTTTGGACCCCTCCAAAGTCCTAAATCATTCTCTCTCAACATAAACTGTGACACACAACAACCTTCAGTCTCACAGTTTCCAACAATCACTTTGCTCAAGCTGCTCTAGACGGTATTTACAAGGAATTATTAAACACTACGAGCTCCGTACTCTCAGTCCCCCCTGAGGGTCATCACGGTGCGCAGCGAGTAGAATAAAGTCTAAGCCGTAAAAATGTGCCTGTCTGTGTTTGAGAAGGAAACGGGCCCCACTGATCAGCTCACACTCAACGTGCCATAGAGAACCAGAGCCGGTCAGAGGTGAGAGAACATTCCGTGTTGTCCTGGATCAGTGACCCTCAGTGCCCTCGCATGCCAGGTCTGACCCTCGCTGACTGACTGCCTCACCTCCTTAAATACTAATGATCCCACTGGAGTAACAGTATGTGGACAATCCCAAAAGAATATTATCTTTAATGCTATAAGGCTCTGTTCTAATCTAAATGAACAGATGGGTATATTCCCTATTTTGTAATACAAAATGAGAATTATTTGGTCCAAGGCCAGAGAGTTGTTCACATTCAGTGAAAGCACGTAACACATGCAAAAATAATGGATCTAAAACTAAAATGTAATTTGGTAATTTAAATGCTGACCTGTTTACAATGTATTTGGGCCAGTTGCAACTGATCTCTGATTGATCGGTTACGTCTTTGTTTTGTCCGAGGCAGAACTTGGCCCCTTCTTACTAGTTTTTACCTCCTTTCAAATTGAAGACCGTGGACCTACTCAGAGCGGGCCATCAGCCAAGCTCGATAATCACTGCAAATCCAGAGAGTTCCAAAAATAGAGGAAGTGTAGACTAGCTTTATTCGGGCCTCATGCCATTCTTTGCTGTTGGCTCATGGTGGACCTTTGGTACCCGCTGTATAACAGCCCGACAACCAGTCTATAAGCTCCTTTCACATTCCCCTGATGACTTAGCCAAGAGAAATTAGTTCAGTCAAGAGAGGCGTTGTCCAAAGCTTGATGCTTTGGGTGGGTGTTATGAATGTGGACTTCTGGCCTCACTCAACTCAAAAGTCAATTCCAAAGAAAATCCTGTTCCGACCGTGTTCATGTTCACACCGAAGCATCATCCCTCTGGAATGAGAATATCTGAATGATTGAGGTTTTTCTCTCAGTGAAATGCAGAAAATGCTCAACGTCTTTCTTTCTTCCTCTTGTGTAAAACACTTCTGGCTTTAAATCGCTCCATCTGCTAAACGCTTCAATTGATAATTTTTCTGCTGTCAAAGTGATTTTTATCAAACAATTTCGTGACAGCATTGTAAGACGCTATTCTTTTCTGCAGGCCAATGGGGTGGGTACAGTCTGTGGTTACTAAGTAATGATTGGACAGATGCTTTGTGTTGCTGGCAGCTGTACAGTTTACAGTGTCTGAACAAGAGCCTTTTATAGTGGACCTCATCCAAAAACAAATACGTATGAAGCAACACTGCCAGAATACACACAAATAGTCACTTTATGTTGTTTTTGTTAGTGGATAAAGGTCGTACCTATACAGTAGAGCTACCATATGTGTGTATGTTTGATTCCAGTACACAGCTGTTTGGGCTGTGTACCTGAACGCCTCTCAGCTCTGCAGTCCTGTGTGGATGAGAGCATCCTTTGGTGTGTTTACTGAGCGTAAGGTGTATGACTGTTTCACCAAAGATGCCTCTGGCAAAGGAATGGATACACAGTTTAGCGTTGGTTCTCACACATTGATCACACCACTGCAACAATAATTGGATGTATTGTAGTCACATTATCAGGTCGTGTCCTGTTTAAATCAGTGATCCCAAAGTATTAATTTTTTCGAAGGGTGCTCCCATCAGGATTTTTGAGGCCAATCACCAGAAGCAATACCAGCAGATACCGATCACAGGGTCTATTTGAAGCCTTTATTTATTGAAGTATTCTTGACAACATTGTATAGTAAGTGTTAAGAGATGAGAAAGTATTATGAATTCACGACTGTTTGCAAAATGTGCAACATATTTCACTCTCTGACAGAAACGCTCTCTCATTAGCCCCGTTTATTATAGAGATCAATATTGCTGTAAAGAAAACTCCTAATTACACCAGCTTTGTCTTTTTACACTGAACAAAACACATTTAGAAGAGTCCCACACAACACGACTCATAACTCCATTGTAGCTGCGTATGGATAAATTGTCTTGCGTGTTTTGTATCATCTGGCTCATCTGCTCGCCCTTAACAGAGACCTCCGTTCAAAGTATTTAAAACTAATATCGGTAGATGACGGTGAACTCTTAGCTTTTTTTCATTGACTTTATGATCTCAGGATGGGAGCTGGACCCGACATGTCATTTTTGAGTTGGTGCACATCATCTGTTGTGTAAAGTGAGAATTATACTTCCGCAAAGACACACATTGACCTCTCTGGATAGATGCAGAGAAGGGTGTTATGGGTAGTAGGTTGGAGAACAAGGTGATGCGTTGATTAAACCGACTGTTGGCACTGCAACTTACCAATATTGTCATTAATCTGCTGGTTCTTTCCTACATGAATTGTTTGGTCTATTAAAACAAAGAAAAGTAAAAAGAAATCAACCCAGTCATCTCCTGTTTGTCATCTAATGAATCCACTTATTGCGTCTGATTTACTTCTTGACTTCCTTTATCCAAAATCCATAAAGGAATAAAAGAACAAAGACATCTGTGCATGTCTGCGTACCTGCAGACAGAGAAGCATGTCCAAACAAGTAGCTGTGGAGGCTATTATGACATAACCTCTTAACATACAAGCAGGAAATGAACCACTGGCCAATCATTGAACGATCTCAAAAAGGCAGGAGGTGAAAAACACTGAGATAATGTACTTCATGCAGCAGAAGAACTACATTTGACAGATGTTGTTTCTTAAATTTCTCTGTTTTCTTTGCAAATCTGTAAAACCTAAATGCATCTGTTGATGCCTTCCAAACGAATAAGTTTGCTTGGCGCCTCTACAGCAATCATTAATAATCAGACTCTTGGTTACATTCTCTGACATGTGGAGAGATCATGGTGAATGATGGACATTATGTAGCTTCATAGTGCGATGCTGAATGTATGTGAACCACATGTGTCTCATAAACGCAAAACGCTTTTGTATTATTTTGTGTGACAATGGTGGATCATCATGAAGGCCTCCATTTGTTCGACAGACTATCACTTTTACTCATCAGAAGGCAACTGGGGAGACTTATGGAAAGGATCAAAACATGGCATGATAACCAAGAAAGAACAAGCTGCTTTACAATGACTGGGGACGTTTAACAAAGATCAGACACAGCTGTTGTCTGTGTTTGTGATTTTCAATACTCTTTCCCTGATGCGCTGTATTTTGTTAGTCCATGGTTGGTGATCTTCTTTTTTTCTCTGCTTAGAAATGGATACCCGCGCAACATATGGTAATATTATTAATATTATTATTATACTATCACTGGCTTTTACACAGCACTGCTTGCTGTTAAGTGATAGCTTGGGCTACGGAGAACGTTACTGTTTTTACTATATAACCAGTGTCATGCGTGCACTTTGGAGTTACTGCTAATTCAATAATTTCATCATGCTAAAACGCTAAACTAAGAGTTTGAACAACAATAAATCTTAGCATCAGCATGCTAGCTTTGTCATTGTAAAACTTTAGGCATGGGACAAAATATCTATACGGGAATATATTTTATTACTTCCTCTTTTGATGTGTTTTCGATACACTGCTGCCAAATTTCAATATTTTTACTAAAACATGCAGGCGCTATGTAAGGCTGTGTTGACACTAGTTCACACTAGATAAGCTAGTGTCTTTAGCACAGAACCTCATGGGTCGAGGAGAGTCGCACTCTAGGTCCCATAAACAACACTTTACTGCTGTTTGTATTTTCACAATAGCACTCATATCTTTAAGCTGATCCAATATACTGTTAGAGTTACAGTGAGCATACCTTCAGACTACAAAGTGTGTCTGACTGGGTAAATAGTACAAATAGCTAAATTACCCAAAGACTGAGCTAACCCTAAAAGTCCTCACTGTTCACACATTTCTTTTGATGCAGGACTCCAACATCTGTTTCACTTTTGCCAGAAACAAAACAGGCATGACTGGCAGCCCCCCCCTTACCCCCGCTTGCATTGTAATGGCTTGATCCTTTGATTATAGTGTTGGAAGAACAGCACATGAGTATGTTTCTCACTTTTCCTTGAGGGCACAGCGTTGGCACATGAAATGCTCTTTCATGAACACTCGCGCACAAGTGAGGCTTAATAGAGACCATCAGAGCATCGGAGCGGTATGTGTGTGAGAACGTTTCCCACTTCCTGGGACTATACATTACTGCTCATGGAGATACCTTAACTTCATCGGCCCTTTACACTCCTCACTGACAGTGGAGGTTGTGTATTGTGTGATTAATGTTAATGTCCTTGTCACGGTCCATTGCACTTTGTAAATATCTGGCCGCTTGTTTAATTGTGTGCAGAATGGATATCTGAGGCCTATATAAACATACATTTCTGATGATTGATCTATTGGGATGACATATCAATGTACTCTCAGTATACTATATTGATAGTAGAGTATATTATACTAACTATATTGTCCTGGCTGTGGTTTTAAGGCTGTAGTACAATTGTATATGAAATATTATAATCCTATTTGACTTTTATGAGTAAAACAGTTGCTTTTGCACTACCTGATTAATTCAGCATCCAAGTGTGTGGCTATCATTGAAGTAATAACGTCTAATCAGACCTTTATGTTAACGTCATTTACTCGTCCCATTTGTTTTCAGCCCACGGTGAGTTTCAGGGACAGCGCAGACATGACGTGCCCGCTGTCATCTTAGAGAATCTCTTTCTTTCATGTAACATCAGACTCTAAAGTAGAAAAACAAGATTGATTAGCCATTAGAGGAAAAAGGGCTAATGACATCATAACAGATGATCCCACTTTATTGCTTGATACAGCTGTGAGAAATCACTGTCCCTCTAATTAACAATGTCTCATCTAAAAACTGCAGAGTGGAGTATGTTCTCATGTAGACTTTCAGGAGCTATAATAATTATCTATTAGGCAGTGACGATAGACACAGTAGAGGCTGGGACATACTGAAGTTTAGTCTTTAGTATGAGTAAAGCAAATTGGGAGATAAAAACCTGAAATTAGATGGAGCGGATGTTCTGTTCATCATCAGTACCTTGTGGCCTTAGATGAATGAAACATGTCTGTCATTTACTGGCTATTGTGCCTCTGAGTCCTTGTTTAAAACTTAAAAACTGTAGTCTTGTTGACCTGATTAGCAGACTATCTGACCTCACATTCCTCACGGCTGTTAGCTGAAGGTCAACAGTGTGAAACAAACCATTATTCAAATCATTTCTTCTCTCTAAGTGGCTCTCGTCCATATATCTTTTAAGGATTCCTGGCTGGTATGTTGGAATTTTTAGTGCGAGGCCATATTTGTACCTCAGTGTGACCACGCAGCTCTTTGTAGACCAGTGATTTGTCTGGCAGTGCTGTCAGGATGAGTGTAAATAGCTAATGGCTCTGACGGACATGGATTCACCTTTGAAAGTGCTTGGGAAAAATGTTGGTTTGACCTGCTTGAGCAGCCCTATATATCTTGTATATCCATTGGAAAAAGTCCTGAGGCAGCTACAGACATGTTCATAGAGGTTAAATCCTAGAGATTCATGTTTTAGTGCTGCTATTGTAATCTTTAGGCACCCTGCTGGTCATCTAGATTATAGTTATACGAACGGTGGCTGTTTTATCCCTCATGTTTCTAAAATGCACCTTCTCCATTGGCCTAATTAGTCCCAGCACGGCCTCTCGCATAATAACGTTGACATTTAAGTTGGGAATGATCTCAGTCAGTTCTCAGGAGGTGTCATCACCATCAGTGCACAATACCAGCTTTTGAGTGGTGAATCACTTCCTCCATATATGATAAAGAGCTGTATTCATAATCCTCAGGAGGATTTGTTAAAGAGCAGAGTTAATCAGCAAAGACTACCTGTGGACAGGACATGACGAATGGCCCTTCACCTGCTTCCACGGAGTAAGATTAAAAGACTCTCCTTTAACTAACTTCTAATGACGCGACAAAAGCCCGTGGGTGAGCAGTACAAGGTTTAGGAATGTGGGGCACCAAAGGTTAAAGAACAGAAAATCTTGAAATAGGATGGAATTTGTAGCAGCCCTCTGCAGTTTTTGAAGGCAATGACCCTGTAAGTGGTTTTCCACTTTTCAGGAATGCCATCAGTGGTCTGTTCACAGCATGTTAAGGTTTTTCCTAAGTGCCGGCAGAAGAGCGATGTGGTTTGGCTGCTGCAGATGGATGCCGTCTGGGTTCCCTAATCTTGACAAGGTGCAGAACAAACACGGAGTGGCCAAAAGTATGTGGACAGACCAGATCATTTCACCCATTACTGATTGTTGAACATTTTTCAAAACCACGGACTTTAATCTGCGGATGTGACAGCCCCCAATCTTCTGGAAAGGCTTTCCAGAAGATTTTGGAACTTGGCTGCAGGGATTTCCTGATGTCATGCTGCGATATCCAATCAAGTAACCGACAATCAGACCAGAAGATGTCCTCGAGATGAAGAACCTTGTTTACCACATAGCATTGTAGTATTCTGCTGTTTACCCGCAAACTTTGAAGGTGGAAGAGAAACCGATCACCGCCATGATGACCTTTCTAAAGTCACACACATTTATGCTATTTTTGTGACACTCCCCCTGGGCTAATCGCCTCAGCATCTGCTTTGGTGTGAATGCAGCCTTAGTGAGGTCGGGCCAGCACTGATGTTGGGTGATGAGGTCTGGCTGAATGGGGTTGAGGCCAAGGCTCTGTGCAGGCAGAGCTCTTCTTCATGGCTTTGTGTATAGAGGCACTGTCATGTTGGAACAGGAAAGGGTCTCTCCCTATCTGCTGCCACAGTGCTGGAAGCACGCTAAAATATCATTGGATGCTGTAGCATTGAAATGTCCCCTCATTAGTGCCTATCCTAGGGTTTGGCAATAAATCCAAAAGTTAAAGAAAGCCGTCATTATGGCTGCGATGAGCCTGTTGTATAAATAATTAAATAGATGAAAGATTACTCGACTCCCTCTCTGTCTGTAATGTGAATCACTATGCTGATGCACTAGATTTTTTTCAGGTACATTTCATATGAAAACTAAAGCAACTGCTTAAAATACGTTATCACACACGAGATCACACACAGGAACAGGATATTTTGTTGTATACATTCATCAAAAACTGGGGCCGGGTTGACATGCAAGCACAAAATACACTGTGCTGTAATAACGTAGCACAAATAGCTTAATCTGTGCTTTCTCCTGAACCGTCTCACTACAGATGAGGTGAACATTCTGCAGGAGCTTTCCCTCCAGCTGTCGAACAGCAGCAACGCCTCCATGACTGTAGATGACAGCAGGTGTCCAGTCCTTCAGGTGGGACAGTACTCCACCTTGGCTCTCCCTCTTCTACAACTCCTCACTGATGGGTACGGTGTCATCTCCATCTCCATATGGGAACTCTATATTAATTGTGCCATGTCATTTAAAAAATAAAAAGAAGTGTCCTCCAATAAGTCATCTAGCATTTCCATTGTGTGATATCTTTTGACATATGGCTATGGTGTGTGTTTGTGTTTAGGTTTGCAGATGAGTTCAGTGTACTGGTGCAGCTGAGGAGCCCTCAGAGAGACGAATACAGTGTCTTCACCATGATCAGCCCCGACAGCCATGTTATGCTGCAGCTGCGGATCAGTGCTTACACCATCATCTTCATAGGAACACAGCAGCGACACTATGAGTGAGCCTCTTGTTCAGTTATTTATTTATTTATTTATTACTTTTCCTTTCCAGTGGCAAATTAATGCAAATGGGGTTCAAGCTTTGCATGTGTTGAGTGTTGTAACAGCTTCGGCAGATTTTAGAAACTTCTTGTCTTCATGAACCACAGAGCTCGAAGCAATTCATCAAGGCAAGACAGCAGACAGAACTGGGCCAAAAGATAGACACACATATATGCCACTATCTACTATACTACTACTGCTACTACCTGTCCTGTAGTGTCGGCATATGTTTGATTTTGTAGGTGGCTACCTACAAGCTTCAGTTTGGTCTAAAGTCCAGCTTCACCTCTAGAAAACAGTAATGGGTCTTTTTAAAAATCCATTTTTTAAGATAAGTTTTTGGGGCATTTTTTGCCTTTTAGTAGATAGTACAGCCGAAGGTAGGCAGGAAAGGGGAAGAGAGAGGGGACGACATGCAGAAAAGGGCCGGGGGTTGGATTCAAGGTGTTTTAGACTGTGTATGTTTGGTGCTGAAAAAAAAATCTGATGTTCATACACAGCCCTGGCTCTGTAAACAGGGGAAAAGGCGAGGGATGTATAAAGATGAAGGCAGGGCCCTGCAGCCAAGTGTCAATGAGAATAGCTGCTCCACCTTAAAGGTCAGTCCACCTTAAGTGTGCCTGGACCAAGGTTTTTGGCCCCATGGCATCACATGATCCGGAAGTTGTAATTCCTTTCTTCCGAAGTTACAATTTTTTCCACCGTTTAAAATAGCTTCCTGGCTCTTCCTGGGGGCTTGAGTTGAACAGAATATTTGAGCGGTGTACAGTTACAAGAGGAATTTAAATGAAATCCTTTGCATTTGAGTGGACCACAAAAACGTGGGCTGGCTTAGCGTTAGCTGCGATGCGGAGCTACAAAGGAGTGCTGGCTCCACGCAAAACCTCCCTCACCGGTTTGCGTGTTGAGATTAAATATCAACACTCTTTCTCCAGAATTGTAGGCTCCGCCTTTAAAGCTCCACTGATTGATATTTTCTACATTAAAGGGGAACTCCTGCGATTTTACACATCAAGTAGAAATACTACTGCATATGTAGGAAAAAAGGTTTCATAAAGCCTTTTACTGAGGACTCCACTTCTGTTATTTATTTATTTTCCGGCCATGATAAAGAATGATAGATCAGCAGTGTTTGCATACATAGATTTATTTATTTCAGCCAAACACAATATCAAATGCTGCACACCAGCAGCCTAAGATGTAGCACTAAAATCATTGCATTGATACGGTCTCCTGACCTACACCTCAGACTTTAACTTTTACTGGCATCTGTATTCTAACAGTCAGAAGGCCTGAGCCTGATTTGAATTTATCTCCGAGATAAATTCATGCAGTTATGTCAGTGGTTCTCAAACGGTGGGGCGCGGAGGTATTGGAGGTGGGGAGCAGGGGGAAATGCAGAATTTTTTTATTTCAAGAACTTTATTCATACCTGCAAACTTGTCACTTTTCGGCGAAATTCGCCGTTTTGAATCAAAATATATCATCCGCGTGAATCGTGTAGAACCGCAGAGTTTTGTTTTTTTTGGGGGGGGGGGTGTTCAACTGGCCAGCCAGCATTTCTCAGATTGGAGTGAGACAGGAGAAAAGGTGATGTGACGTGTCGAGTCTTGGCCAATCAGCGTTCAGATGTCTACAGCGTCTTTCCCTCCGTTACAGTTTAAGTTCCGTTATGTTCCGTTACCGTTCAGACTTGCTGGGTCCACTTAACGTCCACTGCATGCGGAACTTTGTCGACTGTTAACGTTCGTCATTATCACGATTTAGGAGGAAAAAACGTAACGTGATGAAACATGCAGCCCCCCCGTGTTCCGGTTCAGTTCACGCGGTCACTCATTAACGTTAAACCGGAACACCGGCGCATCTGGTGGCAGGTTGTTGTTTCAAAGTAGAATGAGATGATTTCGTGGTGATAATAACTTGAAACATGAGGCCCAGATATGAGATGATGAGGTCAAAGAGCTCCAGGAAGAGGAGGCTGTCTGTAGCGCAGCTTGACGCAGGGCTGAGATGTGAGTGGAGCTGGGCCTGGATAAAGGTGGAGCTGGGTCTGGATAAAGGTGGAGGTCTAAACAGACGTGAGTACAGCTTCCTGCTGTCACAGTGTTTTAAATACATTGATAAGGCAGGGTATGCTAAATGCAGCCTCTGCTCCAAGGAGATGAACTACAGCAACAAGGGCTCACGTGACCTCTCTTCACACTGTTCACTGTCATGACCACAGCCAGTGGACTAACAGTCCCAACAGTCCCATGTGCAGCTATTATTATTATCACACCTATTATTTTACTTTTAGAATGCTACATTTTAAAGCTATTTAAAATAAAATGGTCCAGATATGTGTGAGCATATGGCTCACACATGTCTGCACTTATTTTGTTTAGTTTTTCACAGGTTGCAGTTTATTGTTATTATCTTAGAAAGATATTCAGTGCAAAACAGGTGAATTGCAGCCACAATAAGCTATTTTTTGCCAAATATTAGTTATTTTTTGCACAGATATAACTTTATTTGCATTGTTCTAACAAAGTGATTGCACATTGTATTTGTTTTTGTCTGATGGAGCAATCTGGTTTACTTGAAAGTGATTGCAATTTTCTTTATTCTATTATTTGAAAAAGCACAGATGGAGGAGTCACAAAATGTTGTTATTTCAATAAAAATTCAACATGGACCATTTTGTTACAGTTTTGTTGGGGTGGTGGGGCATGAACATTTTTCTTCCTCCAAAGTGGGGCGTGACAGAAAAAGTTTGAGAACCACTGAGTTATGTCATCTCAAGACATGTGATTACATAATGGCCCACGTGTCTCCCTGTCAGGTTCCCAGTCAGCAGTCTGTCTGATGGAAAGTGGCACCATGTGGCCGTCAGTGTGTCTGCCAAGCGACTGGCGCTGTATGTGGACTGCTCTCTGCTGGAGAGTGTGGACTGGGTCTACCAGGGCATGGGCATCAGCACCGATGGTCTGCTCATGATCGGAGGCATCATCGAGGGCTTTGAGACTCCATTTGAGGTAAGGGGCTTCTATCCTCTAATGCAACTTTTGCTTCTTCTTTTATTTTCCCAGTGATCATAAAGAAAACATCAAGACACACCAAAGCGACCCCGCCTATAATACAACCCCACACCCTATAATCTATTCAGTTAGTCCGCCCTGTTTCTTTCTAAACATTTACAAGATGCCCAAAAGCTGCATTCACTAACTTTTATCCTACCAACCTCAGGTCAGACTCTGAGGTGACGTGACAATGAACGTCAGGGTGTCTGAATCTCTCTAAAATCTCTCTTAGACTTTTGGAATGTCGCTCTACATTGCATGTGGGTGTAATAACACATATTACATGACCAGATGGTTGTGCAATAGTCAGATGATATTTAAAACAACTGTTGCCTGGTAATAAGCCACATGTGTATTGTCCAGTCCATTTGAATTTAGTCCGAAAAGACAAGCTCATCCTTGCAGCACACACACACACATACACACACACACACAAGTAGATATTCCGGCACCGTGGCCCTATCCCACCCCATTCCCTTTTCATCACAGACACTAAGACGCGTAGCCCATAATGCTTAGAAACCATGTGTTTGTTTTTTTTAGGGTAGAAATCCCTTCAACCTGCTCTCACCACAACCACAATTACTTCCCAAGCAGCAGTGTTACATCAAATTACAGAGGAAACACTGATGAGTGTTTGGACAGATGATGAGTTCAGCATCCTAAAATCCTCCCTGTTCTCCAGTCCACATAGAAGGCAATTCACTTCACTTTGCTTTACCGTTAACCAAACACACTCGGAGAACATATAAAATCCTGAACACAAATTAGGGCTGTCCTTAAAGACACTTATTTTGTTGACAAATGGATTAGTTGATTTAATCAACAGATCTGTAAAATGAAGTCTTCCCACACAGAATCATGCAAAAGCACCACTTTAAATCTTCTGTTTACCAGAGATGTGCTCATGTGTTTCTTGAAAATAATAAATAAAAGCCTAAAAAGTGACTAAGTTACTGAAGAGATCTTAGTCGATGAAGACCAAAACAACTGATTAGTTGACTAATTAACAAATATGGGGCAGCTCAATAGTACAAATCATGTAATCTTGAAAGTCTGTTGGTAGACATGAAACGTAACCGAGTTGTGTAATCCGTCACAGTGATCCACAAATCTGCATTATTTATTGTCAAAGTTACATGATTGTTGCTTGGTAATGCAGTTTACGTGCAGATTAATGCATTACTTTGTATGGCCCTTTTGAGTTTTCATCTCAAGTGCAAAAACTGAAACTCTTCCACTAGAGGCTGAGTTTGAAGGCCCATAATGCACCTGGCTTTGCATTGTGGACATATGTCCCAGTTACAAGCAGCCTGAGGACCAGAGCTTGCAGTGGACCTGTATCACAATGGGGGTGAGGGGGAGCGTTGCAGGGGCGGCATCTGGATTAGTTCTTAGCACCAGATAATATGGATTCTCCATTGCCTCGTTTCCCCCGGCGAAAGATTTTTACGGAGCTCCAAGGACAGAACATTTCCTCACTCGGAGGTGGCAACAGTCTCGTCGCTGGACAATCTTTTTTGTTTGGCAACGCTAAACCATACAATACTGTACTGTGCTTTTATCTGTAACTCTCAGTGTCATCCACTCCACTGCAGCACGACTATGTCGCATTCTGCCTCATTTTAATGGATTCATCTAAAGAACGAGTTAGGATTTAAATATGATTGTCATAGTTTAACACAGGTTTTGGGCATCTGTTTGGTTTTATAGTTTGTTCCATAAGTCACGATCAATTGCCACGAAAATTGGTAGAAATAGTTTTCCTATATGACAATATGCAGCAGATGTCTGTTTAGCCGACATGTGTGTAGTTTGATCCCTCTCTATTTTTAGGGTGTTTCTGGCGGAGGTGCCCTAGGTTTTGTGCAGAAAACATGAAACATTAATCTTTCTTTACACAGCAATGCATTTCTGTATTGAATAAAAAACAACCCCTCTCGGATGGATTTCCTTGAAAAATTAAGTCTCTTTCCAATTGTCTCTGGATGTGATTTAAGGATATAAGATCAAACAACTCATTAAAATGGGTTTGAATTTTCCCTTAATTGGTCTGATATGTGCATATTACCTGTATCATATGCACCAGCAATCTTTGGCAAAATGAGAACATTGCGTTTTAATATAACGGATCTAATTGATTTTAAATGAACGTGGTTTTCACAAAGACATTCAAACACACAGACGCTCTCTCATCCACCGTCACATTCTTCTAAACACAGCCGGTGGACTGAGGTTTTTGTAAATGCTTTGTTTGTCGTGTTTGGCCTGATGTCAGAGTTTCTGGTGAAGGAAAGGAGCCCTGTGAACTACAGTGAAACACACAACCATCAGTAACCTTGTGCATGTGTGTGTTCTGTATATACAGTAGGTTTAGTCTCGTCCTATTGTATGTATATATTCAGTGCATGCACAAAAAGTTACACAGGGCTTATACAGAATACGTGCTGCGTGAATATGTCCACTGCAAGACACAGATTTAGCTGACAGGTTTGTCTCTAAAGAGTAATTCTGTCAAAGTGTGTTTACGTTCGATAATTCAACGAGGGACTTAGAACTTGGTTTGGTCTGTAAAACATCTGACTACAAGTTAAAAAGTCAAAGATATTCGGTTTACTATCATAGACACCTGTGAAAGCTAGCAAAGATTCACAATCGAGACTGAAACCAGATAATTATGGGAATTATGTTTTCAGGTTTTCCGTCCCATTGTCATGAACACGATGTCTCAGGAACGCCTGGCAGGAATTTCTTCAAAATTGGCACAAATGGTCACTGTTACCTCACAAAACATTTTTCTGACCATAACTTAAGAATTCATAAGCTAATTATGACAATTTCGCACAAACGTCTCATTGGATAAAATGATGAACATTTTGGAGAGGCGTGGATGTTAACTGCAACTTGATTGGTTTGATGCAACATATAACCGCAAGGTGGTAATTCTAGAAGTGTAAAACCAAAAGGATGACTGTAGCGATCATTCAATGCTGCAGATCTCTCCTTAGTTCCACCTAAAAATCATTGCCGTTGAGATGGAAAAACAATCCGAAACCTGTGTAGAGAATCTTGCTAGTGCCATGCTTGATGGATTTGGAGAACAAATACCTTCACTCTTCAGCCAAATTTAGTCCAGTTTTAACATAAATATATAGATGATGAAACCAGCTAAATCTTGGATATATTTAAGTTAATTAATCTTTGCGATATAGAGCCAAATATTAGTGGTGTGCAACTGTCTCTATCTGTCGACTCTCAGGTCTCCCAGGTGTAGTTACCTCCAATCTCCCCAATTTAACTGTACATCATTCATCAAGAGACATTTTGACATTGTCCTTTTCTACATGAAACTGTGCACTCACATTGTATTTAATGTTTCCTTGTGTGCAGGGGGATCTCCGACAGCTGACCCTCCTGATGGGTGACCCGGACGCCGCCCAGCAACACTGCAGCCATCACCCGCCTCGCTGTGGTGAGACCGCCCCCAAGTCTCCTCGCTCCCCACGCACCCACAACGCCCTGGAGGTGAGGAGAGATGAATGGAAAAGGGAAAAAAGAGAGAGAAAGATCAGGAAAAATCATGTCGTTTTCACAAATGAATTGAAGTCTTAGTGTTGTTCCTTTGACTAATGTAAACAGCACAGCTCTGACATGTCACTGAGTTGTTTAAGGTGAAGCCTTCTTAAGCCCACAGCCCAGACATTCAGACTCCTGCAGTTAATACTTGTTATATACTATGAAGGATGATAAATGATCATCAGAGGATTACAAATAAGAAGTGCAGTGACTCCTGTGGTTATGATCCAGTCTGGTGAATTTAACAACTCTTAGTGTTTGGTTAATCATTGGTTTCACTGTGAACTGTCTTTGTTTGTGGTTTTTTAAATTTGGAAATCGTCCTCTCTGTTTCCATATAGAACTTACTGCTGTCCTCAAATGACCTGGAGGACCTGCTCGGGGATCCCGAGAACGAGTCACTTTTGAGCTTTGGCAGAAGTGTAAGTCGGATATTTTGGAGCTTACAGTGCGCTTTAAAGCTGTGCTGAAAATTCCCTGATCATATCGGTGTTAGAAACAAAAAAAAAACAGACAGTTGCCTGGTTTCCTACAGTTGCAGTTAGAGAGTATGGGCAGCTGACCAGTCGTCATGGGGATTAGTTCCAGCTGTGGACAGGCAGTCTTATATACCAACCACTGGCCTGGTTTCACTGGCTTAATCAGTCTCCGTCTGGAAGACCACCAGTCCAGTGTCTCTCATTAATCAGCACTGCAGGGCAGAGCCTCGGGCGTCAGAGGCACCAACCAAACAGCCCACCTCGTGTGTGTGTGTGTGTGTGTGTGTGTGTGTGTGTGTGTGTGTGTGTGTATTGGAGCTGTCTGTTCGCTGGCCCATCAGTCTGCTCACTAGTCTCTGTTGTGTCCTGCAAGAGGGTTCAATAATTGTTGATTGCAGCTGTGATCAGTGTAAAACTAAAACAATCAACCATAGGGCAGAAACACTGCAAGTGGTGAGCTGGGTGGAGCTGCTGCTTCCTATTTATTTAGTTTGAATAGTGGTGAAACCCTAGAATAGCCAGTGGTGAGACAGACATGTAGTTTGAAAGGTTAAAGGTCCAATATGCAATATTCAGAACATCACTATAGCAGCAAACATCTATTATCACCAGCAGCAGTGATCAGCCTACAGACGGCACAGTGGGGCAGTCAGTCAATCCTGACAGCCTTGCTGTGTGTTGAAAGATCCCATTAAATGGGCACTTGAACTTCCACTGATGTGCACCTGCAGCGCAACAGTGCATCTTCAGCGGTGACCTAATGTTGCAATAATGTGTGCAACTAAAATGTCCATGTAATGCTGGCTAGACACTTAAGCCCGACTGGTTGGCCTGACAGCTAATTCCGACAATGAGCTGGTTTATACATACAGCAATCTGTTGTGTTATGACTACACATGCTGTCGTTTAATCTCTCAGACCAAACAAAATAAAGAAATACATTCACACTGGCACTTGCAGAATAAACTGTGTTTCTGGAATCGGCACATGTTTGAAATGGAAACAAAGGAAAGACTTGAAAAAATGAAGGGAAAATCAAGCTGGTTTTAATTTACATTTTCATGTCTATGCAAAGCGGCTGGAATAATCAGCGAGGATCTGGTTCTCTTTACAGTATACAGTAGTGTCCTGATGTAGCAGAGCAGCATACGGTGGCATGCCAGCTCCACCAGGCTCACTTTCTCCATCAGGATGGCATTGGGATGCCTTTGGAATGATGTAGACTGCTGCTTTGAGTTGTAGAGAATGTTTGCAGTGACAAGCTGCACCACATCCGTCTTAATAGTGACTGAAATGTCTCTCAGCTGGCTGCATCTCTTTCTCATTATCTGTCTCTCTTGGTTCATCTGCTTTTGTTTTTCTCTGTCTCCTCTGTCTCTTTGCGCGTCCATGCCACTGTGTCCCTGTGTCTTTTGTTCGTTCATTTTGTTATCTGAAACTACCACTAAATATTTTCGTCAACGACCATTTTTTTAGACGAGGACAAGACGGCACCGACGTCGTGAAACACTCACTGTACCTTTGTCAACAGGCAATATTGTTGACAATACACAAAACAAGCATTGGAAGAGAGTCACCTTGGCAATCTGACAGTTTATCGACTAAACGTCTTATTCATTAGTAAAAAATACAGGTCACAATAAGTGGTCATTGTACCTTATCATATATGAAATAGTGATTTTGGAGCCTGTTTCTCATTAACTCCACACAGACCAGACCTGTGGAGGTACAGTCGTCATGTCTCTGGCTCTGCTCACAATCTGCACATTTGAAAGAAAACGAGGCTCCCACATTAGCAAGATCTATTTCTGTTTCGCTAAGGTCTGCTGCTGTCGTCTGTGAAGCGTAACATTTCTGACTGCGGGGCCATGTTGTTGGGGTTTCCTGACATTGATGCCACAGGCTCCCCTGACAGGTGCTCTCTCTAGAGACATGGCACTCGCCCAGTTAATCTACAGCTCCTCCAGAGCGCACTAAGATGTTAAACACGCCTGCAGGTCAGGGACCTTAGCTAAACATGTAATTCCAAAGCCAGAGCTATGAGCTTTAGTGTATGTTGATGGCTTTGAACCCTCATCATCGACATTTCCTGTATTAGTCTGAATTTCGGTTTGTTAATTCTCGTACTAATGTGTACTTTTCCTGTGCCTTTTTATTAAACAAGAATGTGTTGCCTACAGCTTCCCAAATGTAGAGATTTTCTGCTTTTCTTTGATTTATATCATTGTAAATCGAATCACATCAGACTTTTTGTTGAAAAAAGAATTGTAAAAACATCATCATTTTATAGAATAAAGCTGTAAAAGCCAGACAACTCCCCTTTGGCTGTGATATAGTCACAAAATATGGCCTGTCGTGAGATATTGCTTTTATAAAAAGGTCGTCAAGTACGGCAATATAAAAGTTATAGACATATTTTAATTTAAATAGTTTTATTAATAAATGATCATGTTTACAATAAGATATGTTTGGCAGCCTGCACAAACCGAGGTGGTTGTTATGGAAGTGCGGTTGCAATGGAACTTACACTAGCAGCCAGCATTTTTCATCACAGGCCAGGGTTTCATTGATTTAATTATTTGGTTCTTTATATTCATTATTTGTTTGTTGCCACTAATTGTGCAACCACTTGAAAACTGTACAGCGTCAGTGGGATGACTTTGATAGCTGCTTGTATTAGGCGTGTCTTTACTTGTCAGGTGGAGGCATGTTTCTTGGCATGGAGAGGATGTTGCTGCACTTGCTGTAGTCTCTGAGTTTCTGTTTCCAGTAGTTCTGCAGAGAGGTGTCACACTTGTGGCCACAAACCCTCTGTTGCCAAGACCCATCAGATAGTTTCTGAATCGTGGTGCTGTGGAGGCAGGGGTTTGTGTATTTCAGCTGCATTCCTGCTTGCTTTCTTGTATTCTCTCTACTCACACCAGATGGGGGCGACTGCTCTGGCTGCACAAAAGAAATTCTGTTTGTATAGAAATCTATGAGAAAATGACTCTACTTCTCTCTTGATTTATTACCTCAGTAAACATGGTAAACATGAGTTTATGGTCTCAATCTCTAGTTTCAAGTCTTCTTCAATACAGCATGATGTTCATTTCGTAAATTATGGTCCATTTAGAGTCAAACAGACCATAAAGCTGGGTATATTTTAGGGCGGGGCTACCTTGTGATTGACAGGTCGCTACCCTACCAGAGCTCTATACGGCGTCTCTACGTAACTTCTCTGCAGTCCAAATATGGTCACTTCCGTTCACTGCTTGCAAAAAAGCCAAGATGGCGATAGTCAAATTGCCGAACTCCAGGCTTCAAAACGTCAGTCCACAAACCAATGGGTGATGTCACGATGACTAAGTCCACTTGTTATACACACTCTATGAAGTTAACCTTAAATGTTTCCATATTTTAGTGTCTTTTAGCAGCTAGCTTTGTAACCTTGTACCTTAAAAACATTAGGGCCCAGTCGCACATGCTCAAATAAGGCTCTGCTTTTGCTGAATGTGGCCAGTGCCAAGCGTCTTTGTGATTGGTTGAGGCTGCGACTTCTCTGGTCAAAGTTGACTAAAGTTTCACGCACATATGACTGTGCCTTAATGTTTTTTTTCAGATGATGAGTGATACTGAAAGTGCAAAAGAATCAGATGTCCTAGCCATGGCATGTGGTTATTATATCAAGATAATCTTAATTGGAAAACTACTATATTGTCTAATTACGGGCCTACTTATGTGCTTGACAGTAATCTACATGATTGCTCTTCTCTTTAACGATGTGCATGCACAGTTTGAATGTGTGTCAGAGAAAGAGGGAGAGATGGACCATGACAGAGCTTGTGTCTGATTGTTTTCTCACCACAAGAGTGGATCCAGTTTCTCTGATGGCTTTCAGTTTTACAAATAGTTAGAACCCTGCTTACACTTGATCCCGAAAGCTGCATCTGTCAGAGAGAGAGAGAGAGACAAACACACACACAGGCCTGTGAGCATAATATTCCCTGTTCCATATCCTATCACAACAGAGTGTTTCCACTCGGCTCTCTAGAGAGGCCTCTTTCATAGAACTTGTCAAACAATGGCTTTTTACTGGCAAGCTCAGACAAAAACAAAGAGGTGGAAAAAAACGATCCATCACTTTGACTTCTCCGTGACTCTGTCAATCCACCAGGGTCCATGCAGTATTCTGTGTAAATATGTATGTTCCATGTTCTAGCAAAGCTTGCGCGTTAGTGAAGGTTGAGTATTGTTTGACCTTTTTCTAAGGCTGCTAATTAACAAATTTCACGTCACCCACAACCGAAAGTGTTTATACTACATACTGTACATACCAGACAGGCGACATTTCTGATGGTCATCTTAAACCTGCATTAGTCGTTGGCTTATTTATACATGGAGCAAACGGTGCAGGTACAGCTTCATTTGGATTCGTGTTGCTGCTCACCTGGCAAACGTAGGTCCAATATTCTTGCTCTGTTTCGGTCCATCAACCTCAAAGTTAAATGTCTGGCTGAGCTGCTAAATGCTTCGCTATGTTGACAGTACAGGTAGCGTGCTGGGAAACACTCCTGAGAGCAGAGAGAGTGAATCAAAACGGTAAAGATGTGGGATGTGTTATGGCCATAACTTCTGGAAACAGGGAGAACCCCCCTCCCCCTTGCAGCCATGTGCTCTCAATCGCCTCCAAAACGCACCAGCAGGTTAAAGTAAAAATCAAATGGATTTATTATCCAAGAAGCATAAACACAGATACAGACAGTTACAAACCGAATCACACTATTAATAACAAAACAAACTTATACTGTATATAAAATGAAAGTGAGATCCAATCCGAGCCACCCAGGAGGCTGGTCTGCCTCCTCGGTTGCCAGCAGAAGATCTGAAATCCCCCAGAGCTTCAAACCCTTTGTCACCCCAAAGTTACATTCCTCAGCTCATCGATCAGCTCATTGATTGGCTGAAGTCCAACAAGCCCCACCTGGGCCTATGCCCCATTGTCCTAAACTTCACACCTCTCCCAGCCACTTTCACACAACCCCCGCTCCAGCACATTCCTCCCCATCTCACAGACACTTCATGCATGAAATGACAGACTCCTACAAGTAAATATACTGTATCACATTATATCCATAATTAGGAGCGCTTTAAAACTTAAATTCCTCACAGATGGAAAACCAACAACAGTAAGCTGAAAGATGCTAAAGCTCTGTGATGCTGAGGGGAACTGCAGAGTTTGGTCATACTTTTTTTCGTCACTACATCTTTCACATTACACCTAATTACCCGATGCATTGTTTATACAACAGTATTGATAAGAGCAGCTGTAAGGTTGTCTTTTATTGTAATTGGTTGATGAAGAACAATACTATGGCCTACGGTAGAAATTTAAAGAGGCATTAAAGGAGAATTCCACCAATTGATGAGTAATGCTGCATGTGTCAAAAAAAATGTAGCATAAAGGGCTTTTGTGTCTCCAGAGGGAGCTATATGAAGACTGATAAATGTCCTCAACTGATGTGACCTGAGTCAGCGTCAGTTTTTGCTGAAGACTACAAGTTTGAACACCCAAAATACTTTGGGGTTAGAAAGAAATAAGCTTACGTCACCTCTGCAGTCTGCTCCTCACTGGCTACATTAGCCTGCCACTAGCATAACACACGCACATCTCTGACCAAACGGTTGAGTTGCATTGTGGGTTTGCCAAGTTTTGACAAAGAAAAACAATGTGTGTAATTAAAAAGACAAAATTGCTGGTTCTACTGTGTAATTGTATTTGTTTTACTTGACCAATCCCTCTCACTTTGCATGTCATCATTTGATTCCATGTTAATATTAAGGTCAGTAGATGTCAACAGTCTTTTTGGACTGCTTGCTGGCTGCTTACTTGGGCAGAGGCATCAGCTTGAATCACCCAGCTGGGTTGTGGAGAGTCAGGCCGACAGGTTGGCCTGAGTTATGTGAGCCGCACCTCCAAGGCTATCATTATGGATGTCATCGCTGAGCTCTGGATATTGTATCATCTGCTTGTCAGGAGAGCCGAACCAGTGCAAGTTGTGTGGAGCTGATCTCATTCCTTACCTGTCAAAGCTAGAATCAATCGTTCTGTATGTTACATTCCTGTCATGTTCACATCGTTAGCCAAAAACAACATGCTCTCATGCCAGCAAACGTCACATTCCTCCATTGATCTCAATACTGTTCACTTATCTCTGCTCACTTTGCTCTGTTGGAGATGGAGGGATGGAAGCAGGTAGATCTGCTGACAGACCTCCTCAACTCTAGACTCAAGATGTCTTTAAATATCTGCAGCCAAGACGCTCCAGTGAGGCCCAGCAGTAGATGAGTGAACCACGTCAGGTCGTCAGTTTCTATGTGTGATTTTGTTATGGTATTCTGCCAGCGTGCAAATGTACATCCTGCTGTGTTTGGCTCCAAGATGATGGATACAGTTCTCTCAGGACTCTGTGTTTAGTGGGTGTCAGGTTTTATGATCATGTCAGAGACAGAGAAAAGTAAATCATACAAGCAGTGTTGAAGATTTGGTGATATAATGTTATATTCCCTTAATTATAGCGCTGAAAGATACCATCTGTTTCTATAGGAGAAATGCAATCATGCAGACTCCAGCTTCATTTTTGTTTTCACTTCTGTTTTGTCAGTGTCGTGTGCATTAGTTTGTGCTTCAGAGGTCATGATGGTGATAGCAAGAAGAAGAAAATGAAGTTCAAAAGTGCTTTAGAGCAGTTAGTGCAGTGTTTTTAGCCTATGTTCTTTTACATTTTGCCAAATTGGCTGCAAAGGCTGAATTAGCTTTAGTATTAGCAGTTGTTGTTTGCAATGTAACCATGGTTACAGACAACTATCACTGTTTTACTTTGATACTGAGGAAAACTTATAAACCGGAGGATTGAGTTTTTCTATTCCCTCAAAGCAGATTTATGGATATCTACCTCTTCAACTCTCCCTCACGGTTTGAAATGCTCTACTCTAGAGAAACCGTTAAAAGACAAAGGAATACATAGTCACAGGTGCCTTTATAAGTATATGAATGATATATAGTTTCAGGAATTCAATATATATTTAGAGAAAGACCCACGCTGACACAAGAACATGCAAAATCACAGAACACACAGAAGGGCCGGCCAGGCTGGGATTGAATCCTTGCAGTGAGGCAATTGTGCCATTAAGCCACGGTGTTGCCTTGTTTTTGTCAATGTAGCCTGTGGCTTTGAGGAGAGCATATCTAGTGACTTTAGTTCCCTGTTACCTTGCCTTCAGACAGCTCTTTCAGATGGGGAACTGAAGCCACTATCGCACTCTCTTCAATGCCACAAAACTACACTGACAAAACCTGTAATTTTACCTTGCAAGACACAAAAGTGGCTGCTGTTCTACCGCGGCCTCGACCGGTTAGTTAATTAGTGTTATTGTGTTACTTTCAGTTCCGAACTAACGTGGAGTCCACACCAGTACTCCTGTCTGCTTCTACAATCTGGGAGAAAGTACTACATACTACCACATAAAAAAAATAAATCAGAACTAACCCTTTCACCTCTTTCCAAACATAGCACAGCTAACGTTGACTTGACTCGGCTAGGGCTAGTGTTCATATTATTCATAATTATTATATCACTTGTAATATAGGGCTTTATAATTAAAAATGGCTTGATAACTTCATTGATTAGCTTACTTTGGTTTGGCTGAGTTTGCGTTTCCATTTGAAAATCATGGAAAAGAACCTTTAAAATGTTAAGTGAGCTATTTATAAAAGGTCAACACAATAAATCAACGGTCTCATGAGACACACCAAACCGCTGGCGATGCAGGAAGATGACACACTGTAACCCGAACATGTCAGAGCAGCAGCAGAAGAGAGACAGCGGGATGCAAAGCTCTCGTTTCTCAAGACAATAGAATGAAGAAAAGACTCAAATTAAAACAATCACAAACAATCCATCTGGTGGGATGGATTCTGGAGCTAGAACATGTTCCTCTGAGCTATATGATGCATCAAAGACTCAGCAAAGGACACACAACACTTGGAGCAAACTGTTTGCTAAATTAAAACACGAGGTCGAGGAAACATGCTTTGTGTTCACTGTAAAAAATATGAAAGAGCATCTGATTGCCATGCCTTTTTGTTTTTTCAAATCAACAGGACGTTTCTGCACACTGTCAAGATTGTCTTTCTGCACATCGCCATTGATTGAGCAGCAACTTTTCATCTGCTTGGCAATGTTCATAACTGTTTCCAATATAAAATAAAGTAATTACAGACAAGCAAGTAGTAATCACGAAGTACGTACAAGAGGAAGTGGGTGGTTGAAAGAAGGGATGCTCGGATGAAAGAGGAGGAAGAGATAGGGGGGATTTAGGAAAAGGAGGATGGAAACAGAAAGGAAGAGTTCTTGCCCTAGCTGCGTCTTTCTCTTCGTCACTAAGAGGCGCAGAACAATTTTCTCAAAGCGAGATGTCCTAACATGCTCAGACTGATAATTTCCCCCTCCAAAACTGATTTAGTATGGGGTTATCTACGCTGTGAAGATAAATCAGCTCTGGTTAAATGCTAGGTGGCGGAGCGTTGTCACAAGAGTGCTACATCAGCAGCATGCAATCACTTTCCTCCCAGCGCTAACCCCCTCCACGAGGACGTTAATCCCTGCACTGCAGGTCCCGCTCTTAAACTGCAACAAGGATTACATTAGCAGCGCAGACAGCGGAGAACTCTGGAAGCCATTATGTGGCGGGGAGCACGAAGATGTGCCGGGAAGTTGTTTAGAATTAAAAAAGAGATCATTGATATCCTCCTCACATCTGCCCTGCAGTTGTTAAAGGTTATGTTCACCCCGAATCAACCTCCCTCTGCTCTCCTTTATTTATATTGCTGTTTGTGCTAGACCACCTCTCCTTTTGTTCCTCATAGACATGAAGTAATGCTTCCTGTGACATGGAGCTGCCCTGCCGTTCTCCACTTTCATGCAGAGGAGATCTTCTCCCTGCGTCGACCTCAGCTGCATAAATCAAGCCAACCTCAGAGAATCCTCCGTCAATATTTCCCCTCAAAGTGGTCTCTCAACTGTGGTTGTTTTGCTGACTCTGGGCACTGCGGCTTTCCACCAGCTTCTAATTCACCTCGAGAGATTTGTGTTCTTTTAGCTCTAGTTGTGTGCATGCTCCCTCCGACCCAAATCCATCCATGTGTGAAAGCGGGGGGGGGGGGGGGGGG
>NW_022280046.1:5766509-5768123 GCF_004355925.1 Anarrhichthys ocellatus
GGGGGAGAGAATCCCCTCATACCATCCCTGTCCCTGTTTTCCTTTGTTCTGCTTCCCTCGGTTGGAAGGAGCAGTTTGAGTTGTCCATGATGTTGCGGTTAGCGTCTTTTGCCAATATTTGTAATCGGATAGACTCTCACATCTATTCTGGTTCGCTGACGATTTGGACGTTGAGGATTTAACATGCTGAATCATGTCATGCATGCTCTGATATTCTGTAGATGAAAGTGACAAAATGCAATTATGGGCTGGACTTGTGTCTCCCACATGTGCCAGATTACATGTATTGTCTACACAAGATGTGCGGTTGGTATGACTGGAAGGGTGTGTACCCGGTAGGTGTGTGTGGGTGTGTCTGCTGGGAGCTGGATCGTCTCCCGTGCAGATGTCTGCCTGTGGGTAGAATGTGAACAGAGCCAAGTGCAGACAGACCTGCAGTGTGTCCTGCAGTCATGCTCCACCATGTTAGATGGTATCTGCTGCTGGGAAGCCTGCTGCTGGATTTAGATGGATCGCACGTGCATGGTCAAAGGCGCCGAGAGGAAAAGGTACTGCCTGGTAACCCTGCACACATGTTGCAACTATCAATGTGCATTTTCCCTTTGCTTTTGTTCTCCACTGACGCAGAGTACTGTATAGGGTGTGTAATGCTCTGTAGACCATTGTATTGCACACACTGCTTTTTAATTCACTCGGATGAGGATGTTTTTTCTTCTATCAGAATGGTTGTATGTGTGATTTAACACAGTAACACACCTGCAGTCAAGACTCTTGAAGATTCGATTATGGTGTTTAAAGTTCCAGGCTGCACCTGCTGCAGTGTTCTGTGGGTGATGTCATGGACAGCAATGTGTGGCTTATTAGTGTTAAACCTTTATTTTAAGTCCATTCAAATATTGTTTTGGGTGGCATTTTTGTACTAACAGTCATTGGAATGTGCGTTCTGTTTCTCTGTTCTTTATGCAACCATGTCTCTCCAGCCAAATGAAGGATCGAATGCTACAAAGTAATCATTTGTGTAACTGCTAACTATGGACATCGTCCGTATTTATGCTTCATAACTTTCTAACCAGGCATTTTAACCAGACGCTTGATTTTAGCAGATTTTGAATATTTGAACAGTAATTCCCGTTTATGTTCATAAGAGCTTTAATGACAGCTGTCCAGGATCAAACAACATCATTAATTAAGTGAGTATATGTTGCCACCGGTGTGCAGGATTCTCTCCTTCCTTCTTACTCAGTAATTCTAGTAAAGTTGCAAGTTAAAAACACAGAGTTCAATACAACTCTCTGTATTTAAGATCTGCAACTGACTTTATTTGTGAAAATGAGAAGCTATAGCTAAAGGCTGCACAGCGATTTTTTTTTATAAAAAAAAAAAAAAAAAGTCAGTCCTTTCTTTTGTCCCTCCAACATGCTTCATGGTCCTATGTCCCAGGACCACCACTGGTGATCTGGTGGACGCTTTGATCCCAACCAACAGTGGCATTTCTTACATGGGTGGTCCTGCTGGGAATGAATTCCCCGACCATGACGGCGTTAATGCCGAGCTCAACCTGCCGAGGTCAACCTGCCGCGCTCAACCTGCCGCGCTCAACCTGCCGAGCTCAAC
>NW_022280046.1:5768133-5768908 GCF_004355925.1 Anarrhichthys ocellatus
CCTGCCGAGCTCAACCTGCCGAGCTCAACCTGCCGAGCTCAACCTGCTGAGCCGCTGAACAACACAGGATCCCAATAGAAAGTCCCACGCTCACTTATGTGCACATGACAATTGTGACGCACAGAAACATGCATGCTTCAGTTAGGGGCTGGGCAATTTATCACATTATATCCATATCCTGAAGCTAGATATCATCTTAGATTCTGGTGTTGTCTTTTCCTGGTTTTAAATGCTGCATTACAGTAAGTCAACCCCTGCAATATCGTTGCAATATCGATATCGAAGTATTTGTTCAAAAATATCGTGATATGTGATTTTCTCCATATCGCCCAGCCCTACTTGCAGTGATTTAGCAGTTTTAGTGTGCCTGGTCCACATCACATCAGGAGCAGGAGCACACACACAACTCACTGGCTGTTTGTCTCTTCTTCTGTGTCGAGCTCCTGCTGTTGGTTTCCTTGTGTTCGTTTCAACTTCCTTAGAAACACTTGCTCATCTTTTATTTGCAACATTTTACTCATCATTGAAAATGATTCTTCAGTTCTCAAATCTCACTCCCGTCCTTATTCCTGAGACATCAGACTACTGTCATCATCCTTTTTTTCTTCAAGGCCAAATTGCTTACTGCTGCTTGCAAGACACAGCCAGTCTGCATACCTGTGTCTTGGTTAGATTTACGGACCTTGCCATTTGATTAGCCCTTTGTAGGAGCAAATGTTCATTGTCTGTGTGTGTGTGTGTGTGTGTGTGTGTGTGTGTGTGTGTGTGTGTGTGT
>NW_022280046.1:5768918-5791621 GCF_004355925.1 Anarrhichthys ocellatus
TGTGTGTGTGTGTGTGTGTGTGTGTGTGTGTGTGTGTGTGTGTGTGTTGTGCGTGTGCGCGTGTGTGTGGGTTGATAATGTCGCTCTAGCCTGCAGCGTTTGTCTGAGGCCGCCATAGATTTTGCACTGCTCTTAAAAGAGGATCTGTCAGCTACACATGCAGACAGACTCCAGAGGAGACTGTGGTTTGTCATAACTATGAATCTAGTCCAGGTGTGCCCTGTCAAAATCTGCCTTTAATTCTAATTTACTGGGTTTCCCCACAAATATAGTTTGAGAGTGTCAGAGAAGTTGAGTCATGATGATAATGTTCTATAGTGCTTATGAATCCTTTGTTTAATGGAACTAATGCGATTGTCCTGTGTATTATTTATGCAAGTGATGAATAGCGGCCGCATTAAGGAGGTATTTCAAAAAAGAAATGTAATTTAACCAAGTCTGCAATTTATTAAAATTGATTTTTAAGCAGGAGAAAAGCATAGTTTAGCAAATATATCCAAACATTGTCCCGGATATTTCTAACCATTTTGAACTGTATTAGCCCGCAGTGATACAGTAACTGAGACAATAATAAAACAAGTTCATGTTCATGTGATTGATTGAAGAGTTTCAAGTTCCTGCAAGTTGGGCCAATGGCTGCCTTGAAGGTTTGAAAAACTCACTGAAAACCCCCCAAAAAAGAACTGGTACAGCGCTTTAGCTAATCCATTCAGTTGTGATATGAGTTGACAAATTCACCCAAAACATTGTTTGATCATGCCAACTAGAGCTGTAACAAATAAGTATCAGTCATTAGAAACTTAGCGAATAATTTTTCTTTCTGATTCAGCATTTTGTCTATAAAATCAGCTCTAACGCCACTTCTTCATTACTCTACAGCAGGTGTATTCAATTAATGTTCAACAAGGTCCAGTTGGAGAGAATTTCCTCATGCAAAGGTCCAGAACATCACAGTAATGTCTCACTTGCACTATGATTTAGTCCCATATATATTGAAGTAGCCAACGTCTATGTAGTCAACAACTGACTAACAAATCAATTCAATATCAAAACAATATTTATTGTCAGTTTTCAAATTGAATGAATTATTAATAATAATAAATAAAGGTTCTTCTCTCATTTCTAGTAAAATAAGGGATAGATTTAAAAATGAAATAGAAGAGAAACCACTTGTTTAGCTCTATTCCTCTCTGCTAACATCATTGTTGGTCAATGAATTAATGTGTAAGGATTCTGGTGAATTTATCACATGAAATAGTTTTTAGTTATGTGACTTAATTTTGGATGTGAGTGGGTGCGTTTGCTCGGAAATATATGTGCTTTGTCTCATAGTGGCGCTTCACATTACCGCTTTTAATAACCACCACGGTCTCTGAACATATGAGACTTACTGGTGTGTCCAGGTCCGGACACAATGGCGCCTGGTCCAGACTCAGACCGCGGTCTGTCCATTAGTGACCTCTGCTCTATGGTGGAGCATGAACCGAACTTCTGTTGCTGGCTGCCTTTAATATCCATGATGACTAAAGTAAGCTTGCAGACGTTGATGCTCATATCATATAATTCTGATATTTATTATATATTATAAAAAAATGTTTAGGTATATTTTGCTCAGGGCATCAGAAAAACGTTTAACATGTCTAAGAGCTCAGCGTGGTGTGTGCTACATTACTCAACGTCAAACTTTGCAGCAAACTTTATGACAGGATCGCAGGATAACATCTCTGTCTGATGAATGAGTGAACTGTCAGTCCATGTGGGTTGTGTCTACAACATTCTTTTTGTAATAAACAGAGGAGCACCATTAGCTGCTAGCCACTGGCTCACCTGTCTCCATGTTGAGTTCTATGTGGAGGCAAGAGAGATGCTCTGAATTATCTTATTTCTTCAGCTCTTATTAAATTAATTAATTAATTAAAATAATTAAATTCTAAATTATTGAAACACATGTCTTAGAACTACACTCTAATATTATACCAGCATGTGATTGTTAAAAATGCATCCACTCATCTGCGAAGACTTTCCTGACTATTTTTCAAGGATTGTATCCCATTAGAGCATTGGTGAGGTGGAACACTGATGTTGGACGATAAGGCCTGGGTTGTGTTCCAGTTCATCCCAAAGGTGTTTGTTGGGGGAACCACAATGGGAAAACCAAACTGGCATTGTCATGCTGAAACAGGAAAGAGGCTTCTACAAACTATTGCCACAAAGATGGAAACACACAGTAGCAAAGTTTTCAGTTCATTGGCAGAAAGGAACCCAAACAATGAAAATATGAAAAGCAACCCAGACCAGGGTGTCTGCATTATTTTGGCCATATAGTGTACTTAACGGGTTAGAAGAGAATAGTTTTGCATTATACATTATTCTGGGATTTAGGGGCCTGAGGCTTTTAGAACTGATGAAGCACATACACATGACCATGGAGGCTTCAGTAAGAAAAAGAAACAAGAGTAATCGTTTGACAGGAGCATTGAGGAAGTATTAGGGGAGCCTGTTCATCAGCCTGCAGCCATGCACACTGACACAGACTGAAGCACTTGATACCTCCACTGTCATTGGTTCACCTATGGATCGCATACTGAGCCTCCACTCACAGAGTGTGTTGTTAGGATACAAAGACATAAACACACACCATAGGTAGGCACAGTGTCCTTGCTTGCTTCAGCCTGCTACTGCAGAGCAGATAGAACGATAGCGAGCATAAACATCGTCTTGGCACAGGATATAAAGGCTTAAAGGTTTTGTTTCCTGAGATTATTCGATTTTTATTTGACAAGATAACTACCCGGATGCATGCTATGCAGTGCCTGCTCTGTCGGGTATCTTTTAAGATACTGGATGTCCTTAAAGAGCCTTTAATTGTACAGTTTAACGCCACTATAACACATATTTTAACTTTTGACACTGGTTTAAATGCTGATGACACAACAGTGTCCAACATTGTCCCCCCACTGGCCTCCCAGACTAGTAGAGCTGAAGTTTTTTTCAGACCAAGTACAAGTACTTACATTTGGGTACTGGCTGATACCAAGTACTGATAAGAGTACTTAATAATACCATTACAGTAGTAACAATAACTTTGAAAACATGTTTTATTTTCATAAGATTTTCTGACCGTAACAAATTAAATATATGATGCTGTTGCTGACGCTTTAACATTCAACTTTCCTGATACAAACGGCAACATTTGCGGTAGGGATGTTAATAATTAACTCCCTGAAAATACACATTTTAACCTATTAATGTTATCAATTAAACAGTTAAAAGCGGTATTAAAAATTAAACAAAACAAAAAAAGCTGAGCAAAAGTCAGAGGAGCAGCTTGTCACTTAATGGAGAACAGCTTTGGCTGCTTGTGCTTTCTTCAACAAGCTTCTGATGACTTGAAGATACGTTCAATAACAAATATTTTGATATGGTGGTAATTCCCATAATGCAACTCAATAATATCTTTTATCAGACCTTCCTTACGCGTTAAATGCAGTCACCTTTAATACTCAATGCTTCCAACCACAACTTTAAATATTTGATACTCCTCTTTTCCACTTGAATGAGACACTGAACTCCAAATACTTCCAAGCCAGTGCCTTGCAAGTCAGTTCTGGTGTTTGTGTGTGTGTGTGTGTGTGTGGGGGGGGGGGGACTGGTTGTATGAGAGGAAAATTATAAAGCATTTAGTCTGCTAAGGTCAAAAAGTGCTTTATCAGTGAAATTCACTTATCATTTTCTCTCACACTTTGGAAAGCTCCCCCCAGACGTTATACAGCTGCTTTCATAAGCGTCCTTACCCCGTAGCATAGAGGCATACATCCAGCTTTACTTCTACATCAAACATTAAACGTACTGTTTTGGGTTGTACACTACCTCAGTATGTGTCAGGATCCCTGTCAGACCAGGCACCTCCCATGGCCACACAGCTGCAGCCACTCCAGCCGATTACCTCCTGCAGGCTGACACACCAGACTCAGGTCCCACTAACGCTTTCCCTGGCACTATATAAACTCTGGTCCTGCAGTCTGGGGTTGTCAGGTCGTACCGTCTTTCACCCGCTTCAACCCCATTGCATCTTCTGCCTCGAGCGCCTGCCTCCGGTGTCCGTCGGTCCGGGAATCCCCCGTGCCCTCCTTTGTGTTTACGGACTACACACCGCCACTCTGCCCTCCGTGGTGTTAACGGACTACACACCGCCACTCTGCCCTCCGTGGTGTTAACGGACTACACACCGCCACTCTGCCCTCCGTGGTGTTAACGGACTACACACGCCGTCAAGCTGCCAGCTCTCCGGTGTCGAGCCACGGGACATCACGCCGTCAAGTTGCCAGCCCTCCGGTGTCGAGCCACGGGACTCACACCGTCGATCTGCCTACTCTCCGGTGTCGAGCTACGGGACATCACGCCGTCAAGCTGCCAGCCCTCCGGTGTCGAGCCACGGGACTCACACCGTCGATCTGCCTACTCTCTGGTGTCGGACCACGGGCTCCACACCTTCCTGTCTTCTTAATTCAGGCTAAATAAAACCTGTTTATACCAACTTCTGTCTCCTGTGGTCTTGCTATTGGGTCCTAACCGTGAACTCTCGTGACAGTATGTGGTACCTCACAGACTGGTGGGGACATTAGCTGAGGGGGCATGTTGACCCGAGGAGATCTAGTGTCAGCTTATCGACCAGGGCCGGCTGCCTGACTGGCCTGGGATCAGCGAGAGAGAAAGGGCCTTTGTTTTCAGTTGGTGCGCCGTGTTCAGTCTCTGCCCATCTAAGCCCCTCACCAAGGGCTGGGTTTCACTGCAAATGCAATATTTCAGACTAACTATTGTTCTAATATTTCACATTTGATGAATGAAAGCTTTTCTGGGTAACGGTTGGGCATATCATTGTTTCTGATAACACAATCGGAGCATGCTCAATTGATTTTGGGCCTAACAAATACCTGTAACCAAAAAGGAAACCTGAGATTCTCTCTGTAATAACTTAACTAGTTCATAAAATGTGTATGTTTCCATTTTATTCTTCATGTTTGACCTTAAGCTCTCATACAGAAACAATAAACTGCAGTAGTGCAGCTATTGTCATGTTCTTCACAGATCACTCAAAAATGAGTCCAGCAATTCACTGATTGCTTGTTCATCCGTTCTCTTGCTTCCACATTTTGGCTTTCTGGACCTTTGGTGCTGATTCCCACCACAGATCCATTGGCCCCTCAGCATTGAAGTCTTGGATTGTGGGTCCCTCGAGTGACACCAACACCAGCTTGTCCATCAGCTCTTCTTTCAGAGATGAGATTCTCTTGATTCTGCTCAGTCGCTTGAATCCCCTCTCACATACAGCTGAAGCAACTGGGGGGCACGTTTTGCTGTTTGGAAATTGGAAATGTTCTCACACCTCTATATACTCTAAAGCCATGGCCCGTCTGCAGACCTCAACCACAATACAGCACATGTTTAAAGAGGTAGGATAGGAAGGTTGGAAGCATGACCAATACTGTACCAGTTCAGCATGAACTAACGGTATATGAGCAAACTATACAAGCTGTATGTATCATGTCATATTTTGATGATATGATGCAAAGGGCTTTGATGTGTAAGAACAAAATAGGGAGAACTGATGACATAACAAAAAGCACTCTTTTTTTCTAGTGCAGTGGTGTATTTCCTCTATAGAAGCTCACACATTCTAAAACATCTCGGAGCGTGCACTCTCCTGCTTCCCGCTCCTCCTCCTGTTCTCCTGTCCTCCTGCTCTCCGCATGCCTCTCAGCTCCTCGTTAGTGCTCTCCATTTCAGCCCATTAGAGTCATCAAACTGAATTTACTGCACTTTGGTACCTTCCCCCTAAAAGGCCTCTCTCACTGCACCGCTGTTCCCCGAGGCCCAACATTTGATGTGTTTTGTCGTCTGTAATGCAATATGAGAAGCAAAGGAAAATGCCCGATTGTCGATTTTTTTTCTTGTCACCTCGGGATAACACAGAACTGCAAAATGCTGGTTGTTTTGGAAGATTTAAAGTCCCCATGAGAGTCGATAGGAATACGTTCACATTGTGACAACTGATGTTCTTAGTCAAACTGAGGCCATGTCCACACTACTCCGTTTCCATTTGCAAACGGAGTTAGTTAAAAACTAAAACGATCTCCGTCCACACGCCGTTTCAGCACCGTTTTCGAAATGATCTCCATCCATACAAAAATGCCTAAAAACAAATATCACGTAAGCCTTGAAGTACACTGGGCATGCGGGTGGTTGCCGATGCAAACAGGAAGTAGATTGGTTGCTAAGCTAAAAAAAATACGACAGAGTAATAAAGTAGTCTTTAACAATGAAAGGTCGTGTTTGATACTTAAGATCTTCTCTAAAATCTTCCTCTATGAACTCAAACAGACACATTTCGTGGAAAGTTTTAGAAGTTTTATTTTCAGACTTAACGTTCATTCTTGCTTCTACTTTGAAAGTCTCTCTGGAGGCCGAATGGGTCCCCCAGATTATTTGTGCTTCACTCGTCTCTCAAAAAATGATCAGCCAGAAACCTGTTGAAATATCTGAAAGAATGTTCTCGAGTGAGTCCTTATTCTCCTGTTGTTTCTCATCAGAATACATTTCTGAGCCGAGGGAGTTCTCGAGGGGACGGAACGGTGCCCTCAGGGTCCAGTCGGAAAGGTTCAGTAGGCCGTGGGGACGTCTTCGTGGTGGACGAGGACACCGACTTGTTGGATCCAACCTTCCAAAATGGCGGACAAGTCAACCCTCAGTGGAAACCTTCCAGAAATGGACTTAAGGGAAGCCAGAAGGAAAATCCTGAACTGTCCTCGAAACAGCTGGAGGAGAACATTACCACAGACAAGAAGGCTGACTCCGGTAGGAGGACGTCATCGCTGTTCCCCGGAAAACCATCTGATGGCATCATTGACCTGGACAAAGGAAGTGACCCCAAGAAGCCCTCAGTGAGATTTCCTGAACCCAAGATCCCTTCAGATCCCAGAACATCCACAGACTCTGGTACATCTTCAAAGGCCGTAGTCGAGGAGGGGAAACCCGTCACCAACGGTAAACAGCCAGACAAGGAGCGCCCTGCCGTTGTGACCATTGTATCCAGAGACGGAGACCTGGTCCAGGGCACCGATGGCAAAATGTACCGGCTTCAGAGTGGACCACCAGGCCGAATGGGCCCCCGAGGGCAGGAAGTGAGTTGTCTTATGTTCTTCTTCTTGCTTCAATACCCTTAATGCCACCGTATTATGTGTATCAATGTATTTTTCCAAGTGACAGTAAAGAGAGCAAGAAGTCCTATTTAGTTTGCTCTACCTGATGTAAACTGCTAAGTGAGAAATAGTTTGTGTAGTTTTATAGTGGTGCATTTGTTTAGATATTGATTACCACAGCCAAGGCTTGTTTACCACTGATCTATCTGTAGTCAGATGAGATAAAAAAAACGAGGACGTGCTTTGTGAATGAAGAAAGTGTGACTTCGGTTCATGCTTTACAGCTTACAAGAGCTGTTCCCCATCAGCTGCCATCTGACTCTGATCAGGGAAGGTTCCACTGATCCAACATATGTTGATCCACATGTCTTTGATACTGCCATCTGAGCACTAAGGCAGCCGCACAGTTAAGGAGGCTCAACAGTTTGTCATAGCATTACTCAATGTGACAATGGTGACCTCTGGCTGCCAAGTTATCTGATTGGTGATAAGGGCTGAAGTCATTTTATACATCCGGAGGGTTTGCCTGGTGTAAGAGGTGGGTCATCACGGGGACTGCAGGGCAGACAGAACCAGAACCAGACTGCACATCTGGCCGAATCTGGGCCGGTCTGCGGAGTCACGCTGCTATAAAATCCACAGGATCACTCGGCACGATTACTGTGATTGAAGACGGCTGTAGGGAACATGAAGGAAGACGTCCTGTTGGCTTGGAACATAGTCCTTCTCTTCTCGCATGTGCTGCATTTCCGGTCTCGCTTGCTTAGCTTTTTGTAGTATTGCTAAAACTGAATGTGTTTTTGGCAGGTACATAAGACTGTTACTATGGCATGGCCACAGAAAATACTCTGGCAGGTCCGTTAACATGGTATTGTTCACTCAGTGCCATGGTTTTCTGAGCATCTGCCTTATCTGTTTTATTTGTAGTTGTAGTACAACTAAGTGAACGTTTAGTTAAGACAAACTGACTCACCAAAACTGCAAAAATTGGGTTTGCAGATCCACACAGTATCAAGTAACTTAAAGAAATAATCGATACATGCCAATACTCTTTGAGACATAAATTCTTAGTGTTTTATTGGCATTCAAGGTGTTGGATGCTTTCAACAGGCAGTCAAAACTGTGGAGTTTTACTAGTATCTGGTTCCTTGCTTGTGCCTCAGGTCACAGTTTCTTTTGCCTTTTAAGGACTAGTGCTGACGTCTTTAGTTTCCAATGTCTGTGATAACATGTCAAAGTCATCACTCACAGTTTTACAGTTTGAGCAATGGTTTTGAAGTAGTTGATGAATACATCCATTTGTAATCATTTTTGAACTTGAAGGGTTCTTTATCCTTGTAGGTGATTTGGTCTATTGAGCTGTTTTACTTCTTTGGCAGGGCTGTCCTGGTGAGCGTGGCCTGCTTGGGTTCAAAGGTGATAAGGTAAGAGAAGCTTGTTTATGGACATACTAGCCTATGATGATGTGTTAAGTTAGTCCACCTGACTCCTTTGGATTTAAGCACACCTATGTGAACCTCTGAAATACTATCCATTTGAATACATACCGCTATAAACTCCTGTCCCTTCCTCCTTTTAGCCCATGTGTTGATTATTTATGCCTGAGCCCCAATGCTGCATCAAATCACTTCTATGATGTCAAAGCAACGGCGTGCTATGAGACTTAGTGTTCCATATGCATTGATTTGCCTTGCATAGACATACCACTTCCTTTTCATCTCTTACAGGGTAAGTTGGGCCCTGAAGGGCGTTCAGGAAAGACAGGGGAGCCAGGACCCCCAGGACCCGCAGGTTTACCAAGCCTCTACCTGTGGAAGAACACAGCGGCGGAATGGGCTGTCTTTCAGGTAAGATGGGAACCACAATGCACTCCTTCTTTTGTTTACTGCAATAGTTACAGCAAGTTGGTTTCCTTCTCCTTAAACAGATTCTCTCCTCTCTCTATCTTAATTTCTCTCCCAGTGGACAGTTAGTCCGCTTTCATTCATTAAGCTTGAGAAAAGTGCAAGTCAACTCATTGTAGAGAAGAAACCGAAAGATCACTCTCTGGATTTATAACTTGAATCATTGGGGAGTTTTCATAATTATTAGTTTCATAGTTTTTGCACTCGATTAGCATTTGTAGTCATTATAGCAGCGTGGTCTCAAGGATGGCAGTGTCGGTCCATCGGTCCACTACTTTGATCCAGACTGAAATATCTCAACAGCTATTACTACAGACTTTAGTGTCCCCTCAGGAGGAATTGCTTTCATATATAGACGTGTTGACTTTGCTCTTTGTGACTGCATTCTCTTCACTGTGCTGTAGCTTTTACTACTTATTTAATTTAGTTTTATTTTGAAATGTTGATGTTGGAGGCACAAAATCTTATAGAAGCTGACCTTTGTATGTGCCCAGTTCCCTGATAAAGGCCCAGTGTCAATAGCTGAATTAAGACTGGACTATGTTACTTCTAGTTTCTACTTTCTGATTAGATTCCACCAAATCACACACACTGTCCCTTTAAAGCCGTCACATATTAAGATTTAACAAGCAATTAGCACACCAATTGGGACTCTCTACTGACCAACAAGAAGGCAATTGTGACCACACACAACATCTCATAAATCCTCTCCTCATGGAGAGAAAACCCAGCTGTTTCTTGAATGTCATGGGGGCTAGTATATTAACAAGATATAACATTACAAACCGTATCATTTTTGGTTTTCAGAAGATGTATTTTCCCGCTATTGAAGGAGGCTAATTGTTTCCCCATGCCTGTGTTTTTGTGCTAAGCTAGGCTAAACACGTCCTGGACTGATCTCACCACTGACTGCAGAGAGATAAATGATAAATAATCTCAAGCTTTCCATCTAAATCCTCACAAGCTATCACATTTCCTAGTGTTCCTTACAGCAGCTTTCCAGTTGACGCCCTCACACAAGATTGCTGTTGCTTGCTCTTCTCTCCGTAAACACTTGAGCAATGAATTGTCAGTTATTTGAAAGAAATCCTGGACAACAAATGTTCTTCGAGGCTGACCCAGCATCCCCAGACTATCTATAAAACCTTTGACCTCGCAGTCATGGTGCGTGCAAGCAGATGCTCTGTCCTCATCTGTTTAATCTCTCTGTAGTAGACACAGCTGTATGTTATAGAATACACTCGACAGCATGTCAGCATGATGGAGAACTGCAGTTTTTGAAAAAAGACGACCGAAATAAAAGTCTGTTCGTAGTTTGTGGAGGCGATTTGTTTCTGTGTGTGCTTTGAACTTCATGTGGGGAACCTGCAGAGGTGAACTTTCTATTCATGCTGAATGAGGGTCAGTGATAAGGCAAAGCTAGTTTAACTACAGACACTATGGTGTTTGGGGGAAGATGGTAGAATTCATGTTATTTGTTCAAACGAGGATTGGTATCATCCATGTATATATATTCTGTCGTGTTATTTGTCCTTCTGGATCTGTAACTTATCCTGCGTGTTTCCATTCTTTCTGTAGCAAACCAATTTCTACCAGTTACTGCAAGCTGGTTGGGCTGTAAGTATGCTGTGATGATTAATAAGCCGTCTTTGTTGGGATTCAGTAGCTGTTTTGTTAGTTCCTGCTGACCAAAGGCTGGTTTCTTCTCTGTGAGCTTGCAGAGTAAAGAAGGCCCTCTAGGACCACTTGGAGAGATGGGCACGTCCGGCATACAGGTTAGAAATTTATTCATAATTACTAATGCAAAAAATGATGAACCTGAATATATAACATTTAGAGTAATCTCTCTGTGATGAGTATTTCTAAATTGGTGAATGGTTTGTATGTTCCCTGCTCAGGGGCCAGCTGGTGACGCTGGGGAGCGAGGACGACCAGGGATGCCTGGAGAGATGGTAAGCATCTTTATCGGTGTAATTTCAACTGAGATGTTTGAAAACCTCAAATTTACCAGAACTCACTCAAATCTGTCTTTTTACATCCAGAAAATCTTATGATGTTTTTTAATTTTGGGTTAGTGGGATGCTGCCTTGGGGGAACAGACACTGCTAAATGTGGACAAATGATCCTTCCTTGCAGTGTCCATGTAGTGTCCATACCTGCTCATGTCATTGGTCGCACATTCACATTCCTGAACATTGAAAAAACATCTCCAGATGAGCTGAGTGAACAGAGTCTATAAAGCCTTTGAAATGTAACATGATTATAAACTGTTTCCAAAATCCATGAAGTTTTTATTGTCCGCCCGGCCCTGTCTGTCTCCTACCGACTGTCACTGTGTGCCCAGTCAGCTCATTCAAGGTGCACATGAGAGCATGAGAGCATCACATCCTCAGTGAAATGATCAGAATTTTATCAATTCAGTCCGATAACATTCGGAAAGTCTAAAAGCCACACGCAAACATGTTAACATTCTTCAAAAGTAACACGCAGCAGAGAGATGACTAACACGTCATATATATATATATACTGTAACCCTACATTTGTAATCAACCCTAACCCACGACTAGTGGTGGTTTCAGCATTTCAGAGCAGATATTGGAGATTAGAGATTAGTAGATATTTTGGGCATCGTTTTATGATAATTTCCCTAAAATGAAATTAGACATTTTAGGGTGTCACTTGAAACTTGGGGATGTTGATCAAAGTTTAATTTCTGTGGGACTGAACAATGCTCGTCCATACACTATGAGTTTGTAATAATAGACACACCAGTGGATCCAGCAGAGTGGAACAGTTTTGAGTACAAGTAAATAAATTGTAATATGGTGGAGCAGAGTGAGTGTGGTTAAAGCGAGTGGGTGTTTGGAAACCCTCATGCGTGGAACTCCCTATGATGTAACTGTTCTCATATTGAGAGAATAAACAATGAAAGTATTTTTATTGCCAAGTTAAGATGTTCCATATTTTTTAGATGAATTTTATTATAGTGAGCTGTAGTTGATCCACTTTTCTCAATTTGTCTCGTGATATTTCATACGTTTCACATTTTCCCACTGAGACCTCCCTTCTGCTAATTTAGTCACATCTAATACTTGAAAACTTTCAACTTTTAAAAAAGCAAACTAAAATACACAAGCGTGCATCTTGGAAGTCCACTGTGACCATGTGGAAAGTGAAAGCCCTTTTATTGTGTGAGGTCTGGGCTGGGTAATGAGCTGGTGCTGAGGAACAAACAGTGTGGTTTGGGATCGTTGGAAACACTCAACGGCCTTTGGTGTCGGCTGTGTTTAGATCCTGTGAGGCAGAGAGTTTAGGTCCACTGTTTGTGTTTGAGGCTGTGTGCAGATTCTATGAATAAATATGAATTCATCGTCCATCAGCGCTGATGTACACGTGTCGCATACGTGTATGCATTTAATCAGTGTGGCCATCGGGGCTTACCCCTACCAAGCCAGTGGGGCACGCTCACATGCACTAACATGCACTGTAAGCCACGCACGGCCGGCCCAACTATGTAGACATCACTCTACTATATCTTTACAGTTTTTTGCTGTTATAATTAATGCTCTGAATATTTTATAGAGAACCTTAAAATTAAGATTAAAAAACCGTATCCGTCATCCTCTGCAGCTTAAAGTGTAAAGCTGTCCACTACCGGCACAGGTGGTGTGGCCGTTCCCTGTGAATATGTGCATGCTGTCCACCTGTCTACAGGCAGAGTTATTGCAGGCCACAGTCTTCTTGACAGTGTGTTGTTATTTAGGAGATGCCTCTTCTGTGTGATAAATGGCTCTGAGTGGTGGAGAGGGTCAGTGTCTTCAAAAGTGCAAACCTATGATTTACAACACTGTGAAGCTCACCACGGCTGCACAGTATTGTGATGTTGCTCTCTGTATTTATTTACTTTGTTTAATTTTTTTAAATTTCTATTCCGATGTCATCACGATTCGCTAACAGGTAGATAAGGAAGAGGTCAGTATCAACAGTGGTAATCATTTCTGTTGTCTTACAGGGCGAATGGGGTCCCAGGGGCCCTCCAGGAAAAGCCGGGGCCCCAGGGAGAGACGGGGAAAATGGAGAAGACGGTCAGCCCGGGTCACCTGGTGCTTTTGGATCACAGGTGGGCGCATTCTGTATGGTAAACAGTTCAACGGTACAACATGAGTGTTATTTATTGTTTAAATGTTTCCACCTCTTCTCTGGTTGACATCAGGGCCCGTGGGGATACAGGGGAGAACGAGGGTCCAAAGGGGAGAAAGGTGATGAGGTGAGGAATAAAACAGCACAGCTGCTTTTGTAAGAACAACCGGTCAGTCCCACTTAACCTTTAGATTTACTGTTTGTGAAATTGTCGCCAAGAAGGAATGGTTATACTGAATGCAGTTTAAGCCAGAGCTCATGAATGCTACAATTTATCAATTCAGCACTTAGACTGTCACTTACATAACGTTTTTGCGGATAAGTTTTATTTATGATTAGCTGTAGCTTTTATCCAAAGCACTTTCACCTGACGGGTCTAGTTCGGCCTGGGAGTTCTCAAATCTTACATTTTGTCAAAACACAAGCAGCCATTCAATACTTTCAACTAAATAAAAAACTCAAATTGACAAATTATTTGATATGCTTCGGCAGACTGTTTATTTTTTTTTGGTCAATACCAAATGAGGTTTGATTTAGAGCCTGTGGGAGAAAGTTGTCTCGGCTGTATTTCTTAAGGAAACTTAAGAAGGCACGTGCTAAGTTCTTGTCAACTTTTATAGCAGAGCAATAGAAAGCAATCTCACTGCAAACATTACAAACTGGCATGGGATGTGCATGGTCCAGGACAGGAGGGCTCTACAGCTGGTGATAGAAAAGCCCAGAACATCATTGGTTCCCATCTGCTGAGCATCAGTGATATTTATAAGAAGAGGTGAGAAGAGGAGCCTGCGAAGAGCTCAGAGGATTTTAAAAGATGATACCAACCCCAGCCACAACCTGTTCAAAGAGATACAGAAGGATCAGCTGACTGTCCTCTGGCTGTGAGACTCCTTAAGTCATCCTCCACCCTCCATATATAATATTGTTTTTTTGTGTTTTTCTGGACTTCAATCTGCATTTCCTTTTGCAACCCTGTTGTAAAATGACAATAAAATAAGCTTGTAACCTTTAGCTGCTAAATGCTACTAAATGTTCACCAGCTAACTAGTTTTCTGTCTGCTGTTTGGTGCTGGACAGGTAGTGTACCGAGGTTTTTAGCTAAACACAGCTGTCTGCTGCGACCAAAAACAACGCAATGAGAAAGTCGAGAATATAGAATTTGCAGGCCTGATAACGTTACCACTAGACGAGCTGTCGTGTATGGCCCTTGTAGCATAAGGACTTTTTTGTGAAGTTGACTGACTCTTTTCTTCTTTACCTCTTCAGGGTCTCATTGGCCTCAAGGGTCCAGGAGGAGGAATTGGCGAACCTGGTGAGAAGGTACTCATTGGTGCAATTAAATTATCATCATCATGAATATTTCAAATAGAATTAGAATTTGTCCTGGATTGAACCATACTGCCTGTGGCTCTTCTGGCTTCTCTTTTTGAACAGTACAGTATAGCCTACTGATCTTGGACTGTGTTTTGTCTTTGTTCAGGGCTCTACTGGTTTACCGGGCCCACCTGGTCCTATCGGAACACCAGTGAGTGTCTTGTACCCTTCCTGTTTAGTTCCCTTTTACATCATATTAGTAAACGTCAGAGAGAAAATAGGTGGTTCATAAACCAGAAGCATTTCTCCTTAATCTGTGATATTAAGCTGTTTACACATGAAGAACATGTCATGAGCAATCTGCTAGACAAGATGCCAACACATTACAGGATCAATGTAAAACAATGAGGAGGAAAGCAGCTGTGCTTATGTAATACATTTCTTACACATCCAACTGGTGTGAAATAAGAGGAACAAAACAAACAATCCCCTTTTGTGAAAGAATGACATGAGCCTCTGAATCCTTTTTAATCTCTAATCCAGTCCCTCTTTGAACTTCCAGGCAGCGAGGCACTGACTGCCGTTTTCTCTGCGGTCTATTTTTGGTTTACTTTGATTCTATTTGGCATGAAATCAGAAACTCTGCCTCATAGTATTAACACATGCACTCTGTAATCCTTGAAAGCAGCGTTTTCTATGTATTTTAATGATGTATTGTTGTTAAAGTGACATTTGATACTTGAATCTTCCCTGCAGGGGCCTCAGGGGACCCGAGGTGGCTACGGGCCAGAGGGGCCCTGTGGGCCTGATGTGAGTGATGTGCCGTCCGACTGTAGCTGCTCGACAAGTTGCTTTTAAGATTTGCTCTCCAGCTTTTTTTTCTACCTTGCACAGCTGTGAATGATTCCTCTAGAAGTGAATGTTGTGATCATGGCTTTCACACTGGTTCACCACTACGTCACTATTTGTATCATGTGGTGATCTTAACATTTAGAGGGTTAGTTCAACGAAACAATTCAAATTCAATCATGAAACAATCACCCCAAAGCAACTGCAACAAGTGACGTTTGTAGCAAACAATAACTAAGCTCCTGTATTTCCATGTCGGCGCCATTCTAGACTATTGACCTTGGCTTTTGTGGTTGAGCTAAAAAACAATACATAGGATGTTTAGCATCAGCTCTTTAAACAGCTTGTTTCAAATGATTAGATATCAGACTTTTGAAACCAGTGTCATCATTTGGCCATAGAGGACCTGGATTTTGCAGCATGAGCAATTTAGGGAAATTTAGTTGACATCCATCTATCTATCCATCTTCTTCACCGTTTCACAGCTTGCTTCGGGAGCAGGCACACAACTTTCTCAATGAGGTGAATGAAGGTTGCGATGAACCTGCTGTTTACGGGCTGTGTTTGGCTTTAATACAAACGTCCATAAAGTTATTACACTAAATTAGTAGTGAGTGATAAATGGCTGTTCTGAACCGATGGACAGTGTGAAGGACGATACTCATGCTGCTATGACTTTGTTGTCACCAGGGGGAGAGTGGACTGGATGGCCCTCCAGGTCTGCCAGGGCTGACGGTGAGCAGACAGACTGATTAGAAGACAAAATATTCGTATGTTGGTGGCAATTAGTAATATATGTATGAAACGTGTTTGTGTGTGTGTGTGTGTGTCCTAGGGTGTAGCAGGTTTCACAGGACGAGTTGGTGCTCAAGGAGTTAATGGCTCAAGGGTAAGATGACACCACAACGACTACGTAACATGCAAGTTAAAGGTGTTTTTCCCAAGGCATGCAACTAATGATTACTTCCATTTTTTAGTTAATTAAGTATTTGTTAGACTGTTATGTTAAACATGAGTTCCTCAAATGTGTTGTTTTGTCTAACCAAAACTCCAGTGATATTCACGTTAGTGATATAAAACAGAGAAATTCTCACAAATCACAAGCCTGAACCAATGAAATGATTGAAGGTATAATATGTGACTTTTTCCCACTGAAATGTCTCCAAATGATTTGACCTATGTTATGTATTATGTTGAGTTGTGTACTTAGATTATCCCAAATTTTTCAGCCAATAGAAATCTGTTTTTTTAATCAAGATAACGGTCCGTGTCAATGGCGTCATATCCTCTTTGCCAATGCGTCATAGCTGTCTCCCAGAAGCTGTCATAAAGTTACTTCTTATACAGTTTTTAGCCACCTTTTTAAAATGCACGTTGAATGACAATGAAGCAAATGTTATTTCATGTATTTATACTTCATGTCTGGAAGGTTTCACAGACGTCAGACAGAGTGATCAAACTTAGTTTGCAGGTGACTTCCTCTGTTTATAAGTTGTTTATTTTTTCTTTCAGGGGGACATGGGACCTGCTGGCAGTGTTGGCCCCAAAGGCCCACAGGTATACATTTTGTGTGGTAATATATATGCTGCAGTTATTCAACACGCTGGACATGTTTAGAGACTGTGAACCTTCATTTTCTTTTGACTAGGGGCCTCCAGGTTTAGAGGGACAGATGGGACCTCCAGGACTCCGAGGGACCCAGGTGAGTACAGTTCAAGGCAAGCCTGTTAATGGGGACTTTTGACACGTCGGGGTGCTGCTCCTCTCACTTTGCTGCCAGTAAAGTGCAGGAGGTTAAAGTCAATGTGTTCATCTCAACAGGGACATCCAGGACTGATCGGTGCTGCTGGACCTAAAGGAGATCCTGTAGGTTTTTTTTTATTGAGCTGCACACTAGAATCTTTAGCATGCAGTGTCCTGGTTTACCATTTTAAGCCAGTTTGTTTAAATTGCAATGAAGTGGAATTAAAATCAGTATATCGTGCATCAGGGGCTTCGTTAGGCCTATTTTAGGGGGGCTGAAGCCCCCCCAAATAATTTGGCATTATTGGATTTAAAAAAAAAAAAAAAAAATTTTTCTTTTTTTTTTTTTTGGTGATGTCATTAAATTAAACTATTGTTTCTCACATGGACAAGTTCTTTATAACTCTAACATGCTACACATGTGCATGCGTTCTGGTTTGTATGTTTTCTCCCCCTTCAAATTACAATCCAATAGCCTATCATCATACTTAACGATATAAAGTTGACACTGTCAGGTCCATTCTCCATCCATTGTGTGCGGTCCCTTTAAGAATTAGCATTTGGGAGTCACGCGGATATGAAAGCTAGTTTATCCGTCTTTCCTTTACAAGCAGGAAAATTATTTCTCTCTCTTTATTTGAGAAAAGTTCATATTTGTGTTGTCAAATTTCACTATGACCCTGAAATTCTGTCTCTTGTGTTATCATATACTGAATGCAAGCAAAACTACAGAGCAAAATCACACTCTTTCTGATTGAACCAGTCTATGAACTGTCTGAAACAATGTATATCCGCGGCCCCAAATGGGGCCCAAAAAAAATTGCCGCGCACTGTGCGCGCAAACATGACACTCCCCTTGGGGCTAAGCCCCCCCTTTCTTTCAATCCTAGAAACGCCCCTGTCGTGCATGCATGACTGAGGGAAAAATGTGAAGTGGAGTTGAAGTTCTCTCTCAGTTCTCATGTGCAGACAATAAACATGCATTTCATGCCAGAAACAGTCAGGATAGCAAAGATTTACTCAGACAGCCAAAGGAAAAGTTAAGTACAATGGACAGGTTTTTGACAGGAAAGAAAAAATAAAAACAACATAAAAAAACAAACTTGAAATCTCACTTTCAAGTTCAGTGTCTTTGTAGTGGGAAGGCCTGGTCTCTTTTATGCTGCTGAAGTAAAGTTTAACTTCCATCATGGATATCTTATTTCTGTTGCATAATATTCACCGAGGCTCATTTTGTTGCTAGTTTTAATGGTTGATGAAGATTAAGACGGCGGGGTTGAAATTTAATTTGGACAGAAACGGTTTGAGAGCCACTGGTTCAGGCCACGTTGTATCTGTTGTATATTCTCCAGATAAAGTCTAAAGTAATGTATCAACATGTAAAGCACAGAACATACAGTAATGTATACCTTCTGTGTTGTTTCTTTTCTTTTATTTCCAGGGGCCTGTGGGGCCCATGGGTGCCCGCGGGGATCCCGGCATTGACGGGCCCATGGTGAGTTGTTCTTGACTATTATTGGGTATTATTACATAACAGTAACGTAGGTACACACCTTGTTTGAATAGATGTAGGTTAAAGTGTTACAAGCAGTTGTGAATGTTCTGCGCTCTGTAGGTAGACAGCAAAGTGCAGCCTGACAGCGCCATCTACTGGTTGTATTGTCTCATTGGACCATGACTCCATGCTGTGGGACACTGAAGCCACTGTTTCTTTTGTTCTTTGTTCTGGTGATGCTGAAAAATGATGAAGAAAAATGTCAGAGGAATCTGACAATAAAGTCTAATCACTGCAGTGTAACTCATTCCACAGATTAGTTCTGTATTCCCTTGGAAGCCCTTTAAATAACCTCCATATTTGTTAGCCATTTAACTCAAGATTCAATACTTTATTGCTACAATAACATGATTGATTGTAATTCGCCTTAGTCACCTCATACTTAGACAAAGAAAGACAAAAATAGATTAAACAAAGAATAAAACAGTAATATGCATACTTGTAAAATAATCAAAAAAGCATAACACAAATGTATAAAATATAATCGAACACATAATCTAACACTATAGATAAAACACTATAGCACCCTTAGAGAAACTAGCAGCAACATCAGATGACCCACCAGATGAAGTGCTTCAAGTGCATTAGAAAACATCTGCCCCAATGCACAATGAGTTAACCTGCCGAGTGGCCTGCAGTGCTGTTTGTAGTGTTAAGGAAGCAGACAGCTTCAGGATAAGTGCTGCTCTCCAACCTGGATGTGTTCTGTGAGTAGGAAGGTCAATTCAAAAGGTTGTTAGCCGGGTGAGAGGGATCCTTAAAACGTTAAGGGCCTTCTTTTGTAGTGTAGCCTTATATATTTCCACTAGAGGAATTCTGGATGCAGTACGCACCACTATGTCCAGCTGTCTCTTGTCCTCGGCTGACATGTTGTCAAACCACACATCTATAGCGTCGGTAAAGATTCTCTCCGCTTGAAAATAGTAGTGGTATATATCTTTTGAATTATTTTAATATGGAATGTGATCATTTCACTTGTATACACCTAGAATTTGTTTCTAAATTTGGATGTTGATCCTGAAATGCTGAATCCACTATTGATTATTTACAGGGTGCTGCAGGGAGACAGGGTCCTATGGGTTTTCCCGGTTTAATGGTAGGTGCTCATTATACCTTTACAAACATATTTACTGCAAAACATTATTGGCTTTGACTATTTTCTTCTTCAAAGGGTAACAGGGGAGCTGATGGGGACAAGGGGGATCCAGGACCTAAAGGCGACAAAGTAGGAGCCAGCTTCTTCTTCCTGTTCACTCAGTAACACTCAAAGAAGAAAACAATGCAATGTCACAGAGCTACTTAAAGGAATAGTTCAACATTTTGGAAGATATGTAGAGCTGTTTTCTTTTCGAGACTTAGATGAGAAGGTTGATACCTCTCACAGGAAATACTGTATGACACAACAACCAGCTGCCGGTTAGCTGAGCTTAGCATGAACGCTGGACGTAGATGGAAACAACTAGCCTGGCTCTGGACAAAGCTAACAAAGATAGCCCACTAGCACCTTAAAAAGCTCACTAATTGACATGTTTTAATCTGTATAAAAAACAAAGTGTTAGCGACACAGCGGGCCTCATGGAAGAATGTTTTTGTATTCTTAGTCCAAACGTTTTTCTGTGAGGTTTGCTCGTACAAGGGTCCCAACTCTGATTTACCAAGTGTTGCAAATCCCTCATTTCAACCTGATGAGATTTTATCATTACCATAACCATCGCCCCCAAAAGTTACCATGTCAAGCTACCCGTTCTGCTCCGTTTGTGGCAAAGTTTCTCACAGCAGAGCTTTGTTTTGGACACATTTTGCAGGTCAGTAGTTGTATTAGAGGACCTGAAACAATCACAAAATATGAATAGAACAGCTGCCAACGGTCATGTAACACATTAGATTAGTAGTTATCATAGCACACAGACAACAATGTACAAAGATACAAGGGCAGCTGAGAGAAACTGAAATGAAATATTTCTTGAAAGGGTGCAGTCACTTCCTGGAGTCACAGCTGGTTGCCTGGCAGCAATACCCCCAATATCGCAAATAATCATATTTGCCAAAATGCGAAACTGTGTTCGCAGTGCCCTTTTCATTGAGAGAACATTTTCCTTTGTGTTTTTATCTCAGGGCATTCAGGGAGCAGCAGGTATTAGGTGTCCTCAGGGAGAGAGGGGCCCCAACGGCTTCCAAGGTTTTGCAGGAACCAAGGGCCAGCCTGGCCCCAAAGGCGCTGAGGTACAGTGGAGAGCAATGTTAGCCGTCATCTCTTTTTTCTTTTGTGACACTGATCAGTTTTAGCGATGTGGAATGGATGTTTTCTGGCAAAGAAAAGAAACATTTCTACAGTCAAGCATGAACTCTGATGCTGTGTGGATATTTTAATTAACAATTAACTGCAAGAAGATTGAGCTAAAATGTATTATTATTAATGTATTTATATTTTAAAGGCAGAAATCATATTTTGTTCTTGGAATTTTTTTCCAAGAAAATGTGATACGTCCTTAAATAAGTCCTAATATATTTTCTCAAATGTAAATGTACTCAAACTTTTCACATAACGTGCCACTTCTTTGAGTGTTTACAAGTAGCCTAGTATTTGGGGCATAATACTGTATAACGTGCTCTTTTAGCCAGGAGAAAGAAGCTGCCTGTTGAAGGTGAAAAAGGCGATGAGCTTGACTGGTTTTATATTTCTTCATCCAGGGCTCAAATGGAGAAACTGGTCCTCAGGGAAAACAGGGCAGCCGTGGGTTAAAGGTCAGTGATGATTTGTGCGTCTAAACACTAAGAAACGTCAAATGACTTCATGTTGCTCCATTTAACTGTGAAACATTAGAGCCCCCAGTGGCCTCCTGTATGTACTGTACATTTAACAATGTAATATTGTGAAATGAATCAACAACGTTTAACTACAGTTGTGTCAATGTACACGCTGCTGGTCAGGAATGTTTAGGGATGTGTCATCCGTTTTGAGTAAGGATATAAAATGAAAACATCTAGTGTGATTATTAACCTTTTCTTAATCAAGTGCATGTAAATATATCTCGTCAAAAGTAAATCTATGTTGTCAAAATCAGCCCTGTGGTCATTATATTTGTAATCAGTAGCATTGAAATATGTAATATAACTTTATCACATGTCATTTCTGCTTTCTAAACAAACATAGGTCAAGAATAGTGATCAGGACAACGTATAAGTTAACACAAACACCGATGTAGGCATTTCTGTTCTATAGTGGATAGCGATGCTCAGCCGCACTCATTAATATCTGAACCTCCTTGAAGGGAAACAGGGGACCAGACGGACGTAACGGCAAACCAGGACCCAGAGGGAACAAGGTACTATTATAACATTTTAGGTAACAGATGAATAAAAACTTAACAAAAATGCTGAATTAGAGCCGGCCTGTAAATTCTGCTATCCATCCTCGTTTTCCTGACAAATAGCTCGGCTTTAGGAGCCTGTTGTGAAAGTTGCTCTGCAGTTATAGGGTATTGATGTCGCCTTTCTCTCTCTCTCTTTGCTCTCCTCCAGGGCCGGGCGGGACAGAGGGGCCACTCTGGCCAACCGGGTCCATCGGTAAACTTAAAGCCTTTCAGAAATGATTTGAAATGTAGTCGACACTGAATTCCACATAACTCTGGCCATGTGTTTAAAATGCAGGTCAATACTGATTATTAGTGTTACAAGTTCAATACCTTAATTCATTTTCATATCCCTAATATTCTTTTTGTTAATATTAAGCAGATTTCTTTGTCATAATCAGAGGATTTAATATTCCTATACTGTATGTTTATACTTAGCAGCGACACGTTTCTGCTCTACATCAACCTTAAACCTCCTTTGACACTCAGCTGTCATAGTGACCTGCAGAGATAAAAAAACACAAAAGTGATGCTTAGATTCTTTAGATTGTTACACTCAGTCACACTGCAGAAATAGTTCTCTTATATGAACAGTTTACGTGTGTGTGTGTGTGTGTGTGTGTGTGTGTGTGTGTGTGTGTGTGTG
>NW_022280046.1:5791631-5832464 GCF_004355925.1 Anarrhichthys ocellatus
TGTGTGTGTGTGTGTGTGTGTGTGTGTGTGTGTGTGTGTGTGTGTGTTTGTGTGTTTGATCGATTCCTCACAGGGTTTTACGGGGCCACCTGGACCAGAGGGAGCAGAAGGAAAGCCTGGTACACAGGTTCCCATTCTCTATCATATTTCAATCATCACCTCTAAATGTTGTGTCTGTGTGTCCTTTACTTCCTGTCACATACTGTACAAACATTTGGTATTCTATGAATTATTTTTTTATGATGATGTGGACTTATCACACACACACAGTCACACATCTCATATAGAGGGGAGAGACAGCTCACTGCACATCATCACACACTTCACTTTTTTAAAGAAAACTGCTTCCGAGTACAAGATTTTCTGGCTTAAAGGAGTGACATGCTGAAAGACTGCTGAGATGGAAATGCCCCCAAACTGTCAGGATTGGCTCCCAAGTTGAGTCCAGGTTCCTCTCATGTAGTAATTGTTGGTTAAGCCAGCAGGAGGCAGTCTGTGTACAGTACAGCAGTGCTTGTGAGCTGTGACAGTAAGTTGAGCGGAGTTCGTGCTTTATCTCTGACTTGTGTGTTCATCACTGTGTTATTGATCTCTGGAAGAGGACACTTAACTCGATTGCTTGTTTAGTTCTAATAGAGGTAAAAGTTTACATATTCACAATCAACAACTAGATGATTAATTGATTTGCAGATTGATAAAAGGTTGATTGTAGTTATTTTGATGCATGGTAAATAATTCTCTCTCTCAGGTAATTTACAAGGAAATATGACAAACACGCTCTGTTTTTCTTCTCAAATGTGAGGATTTGCTGCTTTTCTTTGTTTTATATCAGAAAACAAGCACGTCCACAGCTGTGGCAAACTCAGGATGGGCCATTTACTTCTGACTAAAGAATGAATCATTTAATGATAAAAAAATAATAACCAGATTAATGGATAATTAACGCAAGCATTATTTGCAGCCCTAAATTGGGATGACTCAGTTTTTCCAAAAATCTCTAAAAATGTTTTTAAGAAAATGTGTAGAAACCTTTCCAGTTTTAATTAAAAACGGTTTTAATTAAATTAATTTGACATTTTGGCAAATATGCTTAATTGCGTTCTTGCTGAAGGTGTAGCCGTGACGATCGATACCACTCTCTTATCTGTCCACTAAATGTGAAGCTACAGCCAGCAGACAGTTAGCTCAGCTGAACATAAAGACTGGAAACAGCTCCGTTCAAAGGCAACATAATCCACCTACCAGCACCCCTTAAACTCACCAACTAACATGTGTTGTTTGTTTACTCCGTACAAAAACTAAAGTGCAATAGCAAGTTGTGGTTTTAGGGGTGGGGCTATGTGCAGCAATGACTTGAGTTCTTCTCTCTGAGGTTGCCAGATCCAAGAAGAGTCCAGCACACAGAGCCCCTGCACATCTTTTTAACCCGAGGACAGATCCTGCTTCCAGTATTTATGCTACAATAGTCACTCATCCTGCTACCTTTCTGCCTCAAGGCTGTTGTAGCTTGTGACATGAGTGCTACAAAGTGTTCAGGAAAATAGGGCAGCAGAGCATCAGCGGAGCACCACTGACCTGATTACCGGCACTTTATATCACCTCAGACTCCCTAACCTTGCCCGGGTGTTTTTTGTTGCATTAACTGAACCATTTTACAATGATTTTTAAACATATGTGATCGGAGAGAGAGAGACAGAGAGAGTAAACTACACAAATCATCTTGTGGCTGTAGCTTCATGTTTAATGAGCAGATAGATGTATGTAACTGTAAGTTTAGGATTAAATTGCTTAAAATGCATTAAAGTAATGATATTAACTGTTTTTTGCACTCTGAATGACCTCAGCTGTTGGTAGAAATTGCATTGTTTGTAATTTTGTCCTGTCTCTCTCTCTCTGTTTCAGGGTCCCTCGGGTGCAGCTGGCAGCGCTGGCACTAAAGGACCGTCGGTAAGACAGTTGGCCTCAGAGTGACCTCAGCATTCGGTTCATGACATCATCCCTCCAGCTCGTCTTTTTAGCCTCTTTGCCAAAAGTTCAGGGTTCAGCCAAATGAAAACAAATCATTACAGTTTTATAAGACAGCTCAGGATTGAATATGGAGGACTTTATTGATTCATGAGCAGAACAACACAACACTGCTAGAACAAAAATGTCTTACCGGGACCGAGCAGAACCTGCTACCAGCCAGTTAAAGGTGTCGGGTGTGTTCACTAAAAGTGTGTGGGGCTGTTCAGAGGTCATGTTACCGAGATGTGATTGTTGGACATGTGGTTCGAAAACCATTAATCTGCTGCTGTAACAGCTTTCCACCAGATGTTGGGACCTGGCTGCAGGGTTTTAGAGCATTAGTGAAGTCCAACACTGATGTTGGGTGATCAAACTTTGTCATTATTTTGGTCACAATGGTTAAAGTTTTCTAAAAGAATGTAAGGTAACGCTGGATGAGTAATTTATATACAAATGGTCATTATTGTGTGAAGTATTTCTTTAAGTAAGAACTCCAGAGTTACAAGTTTGGTGTTACCAAATTAACAGTCACCATGTTATTAATTACTCAAGTAAAGACAAATGTAGCCTGCTGAAGAGTCTTAAATTTAATCATAATCACCATTACATTATCCATAATGACATGGCCGAGACACAATTACATGGAACATTAAGCAGCAAAACACTGAACAAACTCATTTAATCCAATAATTTAACAGCTCAGTGCCCTTTTGTAAATTATTAGAAGTAAATGACAGTTTGTTTCACATTTGCCCTTTTATACTTTTGGTCCACTTTGTAACTCTCATAATGTTTTCTCTCATCTCGCTCTGTATGTTTTCTGTTGTTTTAGCAGTTGTTTGATTACCGTTGCTTCTTTTCCAGGGTTTCCAAGGAATAGCTGGAGAGAGAGGAGCAGATGGCCCAATGGGTCCTCCGGTATGCTTTGTTATCCTTCTGTAGTTGTGTCATTTGGAAGAGTTGAGTCAGCCAGGCAGGGAGTTTGTTGTGCAAATGAACAGATCATCCAAAGCAAATAGCTTGAGGGAGAACATATGGGTCGATTATAAATCTATTTCCTATGAAACAAATGTTTAAGCCAACAGAAAGTGAGCTGAGCCAACACACCGTGGTGATATCAATCACCTAATCTAACTTCCAGTCAGGGAAATGTACACTTGATCAATACAACAGGTGGTATTGACTGCTACTTTGAACCTTTGGTGACAGAGCGCTTTTATCTGACAGGGGCCACCGGGCAAACCAGGACCTCCAGGATCACCAGGACCCCCGGGAGACAAGGTGAGTCCACAGGCACAGAGCAGTCATGACCTCCATTACATCAAGACACACAGATATCCGTTGTGTGTGTGTATATCGACATTGTGTTATGTAGATCTGTGTTTTGTGTGTGTGTTTTCTCCTAGGGTTTCACAGGGAAGCAGGGCATGGAGGGACCTCAGGGCCCAGTAGGCATGTATGTAAGTGATTCCTCAGCAGGGCACATACAAGGAATGCACCTGCACTACCACTTTACAGCACACACATGATGCATGCAGAATATACACCATGTGGACAGCACACTGTGTCATTGTTCATTAAGGCACTTTCAGATTCTTACCTGTTGACACAAAATACCGGTGGTCATATAAGTCACTTAGAAGTTTTTTACCAACAAAGTGAGGACCTGCTACAGTAACTGAAGTATAAGATGTTTGTTGAAATAATGTTGTGTAATTATAACATGAATGTGGAAAAAGAGGTTTGTTATTCAGAATAAACATGTCCTAATTGGATCATGGGATAGAATTGAGTATGAGTATACGCATCATTACAGGCTTAGTTTTCAATGGATTTTCATGTTGGGTTTTTATGTCCTACACACACACACACATACTCAATTGGTTGTTTTTCCTGCAAGAAGAGGACATTGTTTATAGTAAATGAAGTCCTTGTCAGTTAGCACAGCTCAGAAAATCCTTTCAATAATAGAAAGGGAAGAGGAAATTGTGAACTAAATGTAGATTAACTTGAATACCCATTCGAGTCCTTCTAAGAGATATAAAGTTATTACAGCTTATAAGAAAAGAGTAATTACCCTACAAATGGTCTTTTTTATAAGCCATCTTGAGTCCTGCCTTTCGTCTGTGTGGATCCCCACAATTATCTGGCAAATGGTGTGCAGTGCCGGATGAGCCTTTGTGGCATTAACTGATTCTTCCACCTGTTGTTCCTTTTACCACCAGGGCATCCAGGGCAGTGTGGGCATGCGTGGACCTCCGGGGTTCACAGGAGAACGGGTAAGATGCTCTTTCTCTCACCTATCTCAAATGTTAAAGAAAAACATGTGGAGGATGTTAAACAGTGGAGTTCAGAAAAGGAAAAGCCATTTTTTTAGAAGTAAAGTTATCTGTAAATCAGATGGTAATTGATGTTTAGATATTTTCAATGATATATTTGACAATGTAGGTGAGAATGGACTCTTTAAGATGTGCTGTGAGAAACAATACTGTCTCTTGTCTTTGCTCTGCACCAGGGTGAGCCAGGGTTACGAGGTTTACCTGGGCCTGTTGGGAAGCCAGGACCTGCAGTAAGTGTCTGTAGTTTATATTTGTTTTTTATTTCCTTTCCTAGTCCCCCAGGACGCCATTAGGTTAGTGTGTGAGAGGAGGACTGAGCATTGTTCACGGGATTATGGGGGTCACACCAAGGAGGGTTTAGTAAATAAGAGTTAACTAGTGAAGTGTGCAGCTGGTGTGAAGGGACGGGCTATTTCTGGAGGTGATCATGTCGCAGTGATTGGTTTTGTTGGTCACTGGTGGCAAATCTAATGGGTGATAAAGGACAAATGAATTGCTCCGTGCTCTTTCCTCCAGCCTGTCCGCTGCAGTCCAGAGTGCCGGGTGATAATCTCAATGACAAAGCAGTTGTCCCAACATGTCACAGCTCTGTTCCACAGCGCAGTGCTTGTTAGTGGGGTAGAAAAAACATGAAGAGGACACAATAGAAAATACAGTACAAAACTGAACATTAATCCCCAAAACACCAAATTCAATGGTAAGAAGTAGGGGAGTAGACTCGCTAAATACTCTTTAAAGACACACTTGTATACACCTGAGCATAGAAATGCAGGTTAGCTGCTGTCGTTGTATTCAGCTAAAAGGTCAAACTTTCATCTTGAAACTCTTTAGAGTTCCTGCACCCTATAAATCAGCCTCCCTCTTTTGGTTGGTGAGATTTGGGATTAAGAAAGTCCCTCTTGCATAGAACGAGTTACTTTCAGTAATGGAACTGGGACTGTTTTGTGAAGTTCACTTCTTGTATCGTATTCCCCGCAGTGTCACAGGACACACTTTGTGCTCACTCACACGGTTCGCCCACTGCTGTGGTGAAATCCATCAATCTGTCACGGAGGAGAGCTATACTGCGCTGAGCGGGGGGGATTCATCAGCTATTGGCTTGAGCGCTGAATGCAGTAGTAAACTGAATGCTTTAGTGCCCACGTCACTGAATGCAATGAAAGCCACACTGATCATGGGAGAAAGATGGACAACCTGAGGGAATTTATGCATTCTGATTTCAAAAAAAAAACTCACGTCCATACTTTATTCTCAAAGGGAATAAACGAAAATGTAATAAGAGCTCTGGATAGTAGACGGATAGCAGCCATAAAGCCCCGAGGCTAGATTAAAATTCTGTCTTTTAGAAGAAAGATCTTCATTAATGTTTAATCACATCCAACATCCACCTATCACTAAGCAACCAACAATGATACTATCCTTAGATGCAGAAAGAATATTTGACATAGTTGGATGTTAAGGTTGAGTCCTTTGGAACCCACTAGCTATGGATCTGATAAAGATTTAGACAATACTTGGTGTTTCCAGCAGATTTCTGGATTAACGGATATCTGGGCCAAGACCTCCTCTTCCATGCGCCGCTCACCGTTTACAGTCCAATTAGAAACTTAGCCAAAAGACATTACAGTGGAGTTGGAGTTGAGAGACGACGCCTACGATGGGATTGTTGTTGCCAATTAGTCACGCAAATAGTAATCAAATAGTAATCATCGTCAGACGATAGCTGGTGAGTCCCCAGATTTCAGCCAATGAGTTTCTCTTCCTTTTCTCTCCACACAGACGGTTTACCTGCATTCAACCAAAGTCTGCTAAAATGTGGTTGCTCAATACTACTGGAGCTACCAGAACGCTTCTGATAGACGGATCTTGTCCAGTTGCCGTCATATTTTGCATTCGTGTGCAGATATCTGTTAAAACAGAGATTACCAAAGAGCTAACTTAACAAAAGTAGGCATGAGTACAAGACAACGATGAACACTTTCCCTCTTCCTGTATATGTTACAAGTAAACGGGTAAATTAAAAGAGCAAAGCATAAAAGTGAACAATTTTAAGGCATATTGTGTAAAGACTCGGAATACCACGAGAATAAAACAAACTTGTTCACAGAAGGGATAAGAAACTGCTAGTTAAGTAAAAGCACAATTATACATTTTGCCACGGTTTGTCGATCACTTTAGAAATGTCCTTTTATTGTATGTTTAGCTTCATTTTGTGCTATACATTTTCAAGCTTACACAATAAACTTCTCTTATTATCTCTATTGTTTCCCCACACAGTGCTCAGACAGAAGTGTGTGTGGTGGGTGTGATTGGCATGTTCTGACTGGCTTTGCCTGTTCTTTTTTATCAGGGTCTGCCAGGCACTTCTGGAGACAAGGGACCCCGGGGACCTCAGGTGAGAGAAGCATTTAATTGGAGAGTTTGTGCTCTGAATAAGATAACAAAATATTTAGCTCCTTCTACATGTTGTTGATGGACTTAAACGGTAATGACAGTGGTTTTTAATCATTTAACTATGTCTCAGTGTCACTTCTAGTCCCATAGGAAATGTAATTATATTAGTAAAACGATCACAGCAAATGACATACACACAAGCTAACAATGTTTACAGGTAAAGTTTCTCCTTTTCTTTCTAAATATGCTCCGAAAAAGCCAAGTGACCAAAAACACCAATACAGGTCCACAGATTCACAGAACTATTCACTGAAGAGAGAGACAGAATTCAAAGCAATGTAATTCACATGAAGACTAAAAGAACAACATGGTTTTCCAAATGTTACTTTAAGTTTACTCTCTTCAAAATCAGTATGTCAGCTTTGAGCTTTTAAATCTAGCTTTAGCATTAGCTTCACTCTCACCTTGGCTCCTTTTGGGGTGATCTAATGCATTTTGTAAAACTTTAACGGTGCCGTTTGTATTAAACTTACTTCAAGAAATAAAGGGAAATTTGGCAGCCATTGAAGCTTCTGGAAGAGCGTGGTGTGAATTTACTTATTGCTGTTTTTGGGACTCTTTGTCATGCCAGTAATGGTGCCCTTTGGAAATAGGATTCAAACAGACACAGTCAAATAGATTCATCCTTTAAAATACCATATATTAAATGTTGACATCCATTCTTAAAGTACTAATAAATACACTTGGAAACTTTCAGAATCATCAGACCATGGCTTTTCATTTTCTGCTTCCTGACTTGTGTTGTTTCTCACAGGGTCGGCCTGGAGATGAAGGGTCCAAAGGCATACAGGGCCCACCCGTAAGTTCTAGTTCATCGTGAAAGTTCATAGGACTCTATTTTCACAATGCTACATCATTTTGTGTGTTTCAGGGAAAACTGTTAAGTGGCATTTTAATTTGACACACAGTGTTTTTGCAGTATCAATACAATATGATAAAAGTGATTTAATATAAACAAAAACATCAGTTTAATCGAGGAAGAATTCACTAAACCGTGAAATTGTTACAGCGCACTGCTCCCAAACTGAATGAAAAGGTGACTTCAGTGATTCGTTATCATTGATGCTGAGAATGTCTTTGAACCAATCATCACAAAGTCTGGAAAATGACAGCTGGACTGTCGTGGTTGTGGACCACTGATTCATAAAAATCTATTTCACAGTTTGTGTGTCTGGCTGTGAATGTCTCTATTTGTTTACATGCGCGCTGACATGCATCTCATAATGCATTTTTAAATTCAAACTGACGATGAATTGACTGAATGTCATTGATAACCTGTGCCTAGCAAAGACGCACTGAAGCGGCAACAGATTGCATTATATTGTTTCGACATTTGACCCCAAAAAAAAGTACGGTCGATCTCTATTCTAGGGCTCTCCAGGTCTTCCAGGTGGTGATGGAACAGCTGGAAAACCTGGACCCAGGGGAAGTCAAGGGCCCCCAGGACCTCAGGGGCCACAGGGGCCTGCAGGAATCCCAGTGAGTGGGTACCTACCATCAACTGCTGCTTTTATCTCTACGTTCTCCTTATAGTGTGGAGAGATAGAAATCCATCAATGTTTTCATTTAAATAAGTGTCTGAACACCTGGTTTACTTGCACAACATAGAACACGTTGTTTGACCACATGTGTGTGTGACGTCCTCAGGGCCCGCAGGGTGCTGATGGGTCATTAGGAGCAGCAGGGGAAAGAGGACACAAGGTAAACTACAGTGCATGTAAGAATCATGTCTTACCAGTGTTTTATTGTGAGATGCGAGTCTGTGCAACCTTCGTTCATGTTCAGTTACTGACACTGAGACTGCTGCTGTAACCTCCAGGGTTTACCCGGCTCGCTTGGTGATGCTGGCCCCACAGGACAAGACGGACCACAGGTTGGTTTCATGTCATGGTGAAGCAAAGATAACAATGTTTTCATATATCCAGTGTCAGAATACATTTGTATTCACCTGCCCTACTCTTTCTAGCACTCCCTTTATTGTGGAATAGAATAATAGTTTCTTCAAATTGGGAACAAACGTCCGACTGGAGTCAAGGAGGCTTACAACTGTGAGGCAGTAATTCTAGTCTGCAGTTAAATCTGAGACCTGTGTGGAAATAATATTTCAGCAGAAAAAATATAAAATCCATATTGCACATACAGGCTTTAGTTCTAGTTTCAGATACTGTAGATGTCTGGCCTGTCTGTGCACAGAAAGTACTGACAGGTGCTGATTCTGAGGACAGTGTTTGTTTTTATCTCCTTACCTCCATCAGTGCATAGTGGGTTAGTTGCTGCTCTGTGCACACAAGAGGAGACTGAGATTCTGTTTCAACAAAATACAAAGACAAACAGCAGCCAGACAGCTTAAAAAACAGTGCAACTTCTGCATAAATGTGCCGGTAGGTGTACAGATACCATGCAGTCTCACTCTCGATATACTGGACGCTGTGTTTGTTTAGCAGCACCTCTTAGCGTCTATCTAAGGTGAAGGCAGTGAAGGCAGTGTCAGGATACTATGGTAGAGCATCATATGTATGTTTATCCGACCAAGTTTAACATATTTTTCATCCTGGAACCACAACAGAATAATGCTTCCACAATTACTTGAACACAAACTGTAAAGTTAGTTTTTTTACCCGAGATTATTTGAAAAGGTAAAAATCATATTTGAGAGAAAAAAGGTAAATAAGTATCATCACCTTTAACCAGTTACCAAGGAAATCACCATTTGCTTTTGGGATCAAACATCACCAGTGTGTTCATCGACATTAACTGTGTACAAGGACAGCAGAGGACATTCTATTGTCACCTGATAACTGTGTTGACTTTTGAGCCATCAGGGTCTCCCAGGCCTAACAGGAAATGAAGGCCCACCCGGACGGAAAGGAGACCAGGTCAGTGGTCACAGCAGCATCTTTACAATGTTGATTGTTGTTACTCCACAAAGCATAAAGGTCCCCTCCTCTTAAAAATGTGGGGGTTTTTCTTATGTTTTTCACATACTTTAAAACGTGTCCTGGGGGGGACTTTAAAGAATTAGTTTAAGGCTGCTTGGTTTGTAAAACCTGAGGCCAAGTTGACTTTGTTCAATGTTGTGGAAGAAGGCTCTAGCCTCCGGTTTGAGGGAATTAAACCCCTTAACAACCAGCTAGCATTGAAAAGCCTGCAGTCAGTAACTGTTTCTAATTTCAAGTCTTCTTGTGTACTTCTTAGGGGGACCGAGGGTCTTGTGGGAAACCTGGTCCTCCAGGCCCCCCAGGAGAGAGAGGACTCGGGGGCTCGAAAGGCTTACAGGGGCCACCAGGACCAGAGGGTAAAGAGGTAGGTGCATTTATCTGCTGTTTCTACAAAGATGATCTCTTAACCTGAAATGATTAGACGTTCCCACACGTGTTCAACTGCTGTCTCATAAATGACAGCAGCTCTACAGGAGGTGATGTTCCAATCCAGTCACATCACCAGTACCTCCCCCCCTCTTTACTTCACAGCATCACACAAACATCTGTATAAAGTGTGTTATGGTGAACAGATGTGCTTGTTGTATTTTTTACGTCTTGTTAGCATTACAGATTATTGTCAGCCTGAAATTCCCAGAAGTATTTCAGGTGCTCCATGAAATAAATATAGAAGTGACTTGAAAAGCCGTAAGCACCATCACTGTTACATTACCCGTGAGATTAGATTTTCCTGATAGAGTTATGTAGTGAATCCCTGGGAGGCAACGGAGGGAAACATATTCTGCTGGTGCCTTTTCTTTCCTGTGTTTATGATTTAAGAACGGGTTAAACAAAGGTTTTGGCAGGATAATTTTTCCGAGTCACTTTTTAAAAAAAAAAGTAAACTATTCCTGTAAATAAAGTGAGCGGTAAGACTCGTGTTCCTTCCTTCTCTGCAGGGTGACGTTGGGCATCCTGGGGAAGTTGGAGATCCTGGACCCAAAGGGGAGACGGTACATTCACTATTTTCTTTGAGTTTGCTCCAAGTGGTGAAAGTTAAAGTTATTTCTGTTCACATCTCTGATGAGGACGACGATTGTGTTGGTTTGGCTCTAAATGATGTCTTCAGTTTGTGATCAGGCTGTGATTGCTGTCGGCAGGGCGAGTTGGGACCTCCAGGTTTTTCTGGTCAAGAAGGCCCTTGGGGAGACCTTGGAGAAAATGGCCAAAGGGGCATAAAGGGGAACAAGGGCCACATTGGACTAATGGTGAGCGTTTTACTCCTCAACGATACATTTCATCCCTCTGAACACCAAGCAGTTTTAGGGTGTTGTTTTACAATTAGCTAGAAGTAGAGAGAACTCAAACATGTCTTTTGTGCAGTATGACACAGCTAAAATGCCATAAATCATAAAAAAGGAAAGAACACAAGCTGAATTTGGCTGATAATTTGGCGATGCCCGCTTTAAAACATCATGGCTGTGTTTACATTCAATCCAGTGATTTTCCCTATTTTTCTTATGCTCAACAAGAAAAGAACAAAACCAGCAATGGTAAACAAAGTGATCAGCTGCACCAGCATGAATGGAATATAAAACTGATGAGTCAGATTGATGAGTAGAATCTGTTTCTGATGTCATCTTCTTAAAATAGGGTGAACCGGGTCTGATGGGGGAAATGGGACCTGCAGGTCTGGCGGGGTTACAGGTGAGTTTGTTACCAGGATGTATTGATGCTGTTGATGAGTTGCCGCTCAGAGTGGCCTTAATGGACCTTTATCCAACTGTTCACATATGGGATTGACATTTATTGATCCATCTCACCGACTTGATGTCACTGTCTATAGTTCTTCGTGGTGTGTTTGTGCTCATTTTAGGGAATCACAGGCTCTCGCGGACTCCCGGGGCCAGATGGACCTCAAGGGAAGAAGGTATTTGTGTTTTCCTTCAGTAACTAGCTGCTGTCATACACTCACAATGTTCATCACGACAAAACGAGTTAGGGTTAAGACGTTTTGATGATAGATCGTGAGAGAGGGACTAGTCAGTCCTGGCTTTCAGTAATCACCTGATTGACAGGACCACTGCCTAGTTGTTCTGGTACACCTTTTTTTTTATATATACTACATCACCGCTGGTGCTCTGCTTGAATCGAATCAGTTAAACTTGGTAAAGTTCAAAGAAAATGATTTCCTCCATCTCTCCAGGGGGAGTCCGGGCCTGTAGGAATTACTGGGCCTCCGGGGTCAGGAGGCCCTCAGGTAATCTCTGATTCCATGTAACATTTTGCACAACACGGCTTACAGTACAGCTATCGGGGAGAGGCATCCATTTGCTCTCTGTTTGTCTTGTGCATAGGGAATGACTGGTGCTCGTGGTGTCAGAGGAGACGCAGGGGGGCTGGGTCCACCTGTGAGTATCCTCAAGTATTAGAAAGTTCTTCACTTTAATTTTTTTTTTTGCCATGTCAGTTATGAACAAATGTTCCACTTGCACTCACGTTATTCTCACATTCTGCATTTGTCTGAACCTAAACAACCACATCCTGCATGTTCTTTCTCTCTTGTGGTGCAGGTTGTCCTGTTTTGGCAATCCTTCCATCATAGATATGCTCTGAATTTAAAATGTAGTACCTTTTAATTTGTAATAGTCATCGAGCGTGGTGCACAGAAAGAGAGGTAACATTGAGTTTAGACTGAGTTTAGACTACATCGTTCCTGTTTTTGTGATGTCTGCACGGCAGGGTCGAGTAGGACAAGTTGGACCTCAGGGAGACCAGGGAGCTAAAGGGGAAGCGGGGCCACATGGACTGAAGGGAGAGCCAGGAGCTCCAGGTCCACTAGGGGAACAGGTTTGTGAGGTTTTCATGTTATATGCATCTACTGCATGACATTTATAAAACAAAAGTGCATGTCTGCATGGTGCTACATATGGTTGATAAATACATTCTAATGCTCAAAATGTAGATATCCATAAAACAACTTCAATCATATGAATCACCTGTGCAGGGTGAAGATGGTCTGCCAGGAATCCAAGGTCCTCCGGCTCTGCCAGGGTTTGAGGTGAAAACTAATCAGCTATTGATTAGCTTAAGACTTTGTCTGATGTAAATCACCATTGCTGATAATAGCTTTTTTTCCCCTCAACAACTCTAACTTTGTTGTTTAATGCCTCATCCTTCTCTTTTTAGGGGCCTCCTGGAGAGATGGGACCACAGGGTCCTCCAGGTCCCACAGGGGCTCCTGTAAGTTTGCAGATGTGTACAACACAGAACCACTGGATGATGAAATCATACTGTGCCTTCAGCAGCTGGTCTAAAATTGAACCATTTGTTCGGTATTCATTAATTATTAAGGAAGAAATAAACAATCATTAAAAATCACAGTGTGTGCGGGCATGTGTCAGTGTGTTTTGTCTATCTGAAAGTTATCTTAATAGCAAAATAAAATTGTTTTTTTAAACTATAATTGCTTTGCAGGGAGTGCAAGGAAGAGCGGGGCCTGAGGGGAAACACGGCGTGTCAGGGGAGAAGGTAAGAGCCTCATATTCCACTGTCATTTGTTGTCTTTATACATCTTTAGATGCATTTCGACATCTTATATACATTCTGGTTTTCCAAAATGTTGAAATCATAGTAAAAATAAATTCACAAAATCATTATAACACCTTTGCAATAACAAGTTGAAGGAATAGAACATTTTGTCTTTCTTGCCAAGAGTTAGAAGGGAAGGTTGATCCCACTGTCATATGTCTGTTGAACATGAAGCTACAGCCAGCAGACGGATGGCTAACATTAGCTTAGCATAAAGACTGGAAACAAAGAGGAGACAGCTTGTCTGGCCCAGTTTCCCACATTGAACCTACACTGGTATCCATCTCTTTATCTAACCTTTGGCAGGAAAGCAAATAAGCACATTTCTATTTCTTTAAAGTGTATTAACCAGTACAGACGGCCCTTTTTAAAAATGACGCTGCAGCTGTTAAATGTCTCCCTTTACAGTTGGTAGTTGTTCAAAAAGATACTAATTAGCTTTTTAGAGCGTTCAGTTTGTGTTTTACCTCTACAGGGAGATGATGGCAAGAATGGATCAGCGGGGAAGACGGGTCATGTTGGAAGGAGGGTAAGAGTTCTCTGTTATAGTCTTGTGAACATTTTGCTGGTGAAATGCAGTTCTAACTTAAGTTTTAAAAAAAACTCCACAAAGAAAGTCAATATTTAGTCAGTATCTCTGTTTGTACTACCTTTTTTAGGACTTTGTGAAAAGAGCCTTTGTGTAGTGTTGAAAACTGGACATAACAAAGAGATATTGTGGTGGGGAAATGGCCTGAAGCAGCCACTCTGACAGCCACTGCATGTACAGATTCATGCATGAAACATGAGGTCGCTGCGTCCGTGTGCCCTCTTTCTTATTGCTGCCTCATTGAAAAACATTGCAAACTTGTCCACAGGGGAAACGGGGGAAGGCCGGACTAAGAGGGATCAGGGGAGACAGAGGACCTAAGGTGAGAGACACAGAAACAAAGCCACAGGTTTTGTATACATCTGCATAAATAATGACGCATGAGCCGACAGTAGATTGTGTTTTATCATTCAGGGCCAAACGGGGGATACAGGACTGGTTGGCGTCTCTGGATGGCCAGGGCTCATCGTAAGTTAATTTATGTGTTCACCTGACGTCTGTTTTTATGTCATAGATGAACATATCAGCACATTTGCTCTAACACTGTCTGTTCAGCCATCTCTCCTGCTTTGGAGTGAAGAGATCAATAAAGTAATGAATTTCACAATTGAAGTGTATTCGATCAGTCAGTGAGTTGACGTCCACTTGATATGTTTATTTTATTTTGTCACCAAGGGAAGCCCAGGCTTACGTGGCGAGGCGGGGGATCACGGTGGAAAGGGGAAAGAGGTAAACCCAAAACTAGAGTGGACAGTTTTCACCCCACAGATATCGCCAGGTGTGCTTTCAACAACCACAGATGTAATGTGTGATTGAATCAATACAACCCACAGTTGGCTAACCCCCCCCCCCATCTTGACACTAATAGGCTGTAAGGAGTCATCAAACACACTTCATTCAAACTCAAAAACAAGCAAGTGATGTGTGCAGGCAATCGGCCCAACGTCGTAGTGTAAGAAGCGTCATAAGCGCTGAGTAATATCAATTCTGAAAACCCAGAATAAACTTAAGGAGACCCAACTAAATATGCACATTTAATAAGGAGCCCTGGAGTGGCCACTAAAATATATATTTATTCAGGCCACAATTTACTCATTTCTAAATTGAATTGAATCATTCTCAAGTTTTGATTTATTTGTGTTGACAAGTTATGATCCGTGGAATGAATTTATTTAAATGTTCCCATGTTAGGCCTGTAAATAATTAAACAGGCCTAATTTTGGCAGTGCGCAAGGCCAAGTCATCCATTCCAGCTGCCAACTGCTTGCACTTGTCCTTGGTAGTAGATAGCTATGGACAGAGACTCTTTAATGAAGCTTTACTTTATCTTGGGGATAAGTTATGAATACATGTTGACAACTGTTGCATTGCAAGGGACTGTTGTTAGTAAAAGGCAATTAGTGTTTCCCATTAATTACCACAGATCGTCACAAGTTTTGTAATCAACAGCAAATGTTTTTAGACTTCTCAGCGGGTGGAGTCCATGTTGTCCGTCAGGTTCGACTGCTCGGTGTTGGAGGATCTCCTCACGTGACCTCTCCCCTGCGCTGGCTGCCACTTGTCAGGTGCATTTCCTCTGTGGCGGCCGCCGTGACCGGGGCTAGGCTGGCTTCGCAATGCCCAGGGTGAAGGTGTCTAGCGTTTTCGGCCATAAGCTTTACAGCACCCACAACATTTTTACAAGAGCACAAAGTTTCTACAGGGTTCCCAATCGTCCTGGAAAACAGTTGACCAACTTTTACAGTCATGGAAAACATGGAAAATGAGAGAAAAAGTAAAATATCCTGGAAAATCTTGTGTTGTCCTGTCAACATTCTCTTATTTTCCAATGAACTATTATTCTATTCCTCAGAGCTCCCCAAAACGGATAACAATTCTATCTGAAAGGACTAAGTTACATCCAGGATCACATTAACGTTCAAATGGTAGTTTGTAGACGAGAATTGGAATGGGCTGCTCTTGATCATGTTGTGGAAACACTGTGAGCACCCCCCCTCCCCCACCCTAGCACATACAGGTTAGATGACATTACAACTTCAGTGGTCAAAACTCCGGGCTGGACGGCCATTCTGTGTGAGTTTGCATGTTCTCCGGCTTCCTCCCACAGTCCAAAGGCATGCAGCTTCGGTTGATTGATGACTCTAAATATCCGCAGGTGTGAATATGAGCGTGAATAGTTGTCTCTATGTGTCAGCCGGTGTCCAGGGTGTTCCCTGCCTTCTCCCAATGTCAGCTGGGACCGGCTCCAGCACCCCCGCGACCCTGAACAGGATACGCGGTAGAAGATAATGGATGGATGGACACTGTCCTTGAAATTCAACCATTAGTCATTGCTGGCTGGTAACTCTGGTAGTTTTTATTGCTGTATTATTTTATGATCAATTTATCATAACTCCTAAGCACAAAAGAGATGATTTCATAGATAAGTTACAGCCGTAGCACGTCTTTTAAATCGGACTTCCACAGAGAGGAACATATTAGTGTCTTGCGAGAATCATAACCAATAAAAATACTGATATAAATTCAAAATCAATGGTGGATTCTCTACATTCTCTTACCTCACTTCATGAGTGGCACACAGCTGAACTTGATGTGTACACATGGATCATCATAGCAACGTGCAAGGAAAGGTTTTCGCTAACAGGGACTGATACCGCGTGGTGGAAAATGATTTGACCCGCTGTTGAGTCTTTTTAAGCTGTCAAACAGAATTTGTCTTTTAAATAATTTAGTCTTACAAGAAAAGGCAGAGTTATACAGAGCCACATAGAGTCTGAAGAAGTGCTCGCTCCAGAGATAAAGTCATACAGAGTTATGTAGCGGGGGATCAAGGGTGGAGGCCTGTATACTGGAACATCCTGCTCCAGGCCGTGAAGGCCATGGAAGTAAAATAAGTGCTTTATCTGTGTAACAACAAACACAGATTTAAATATGTTTTCTCCGTAAGGCATAGAACATGTGCACATACAATAAGTACTTATTCAACAGCAGGAACAAGAGGATATGTGTGCAGGCAGTCAGCTGCTGCATGGATCACAAGTTTTAAAACAGTTTTACTCATAAGAATATCAAATGTCCATTACACAACAGCAAGATACTTTTGAGCACTTATGCTAACACAAAGCGTGAAGGTCTGCTGAGTTCAGAGCAAAGGTTCAAGCACTTAAGCATTTACACAATATACTTAAGTAGAAATATATACAGAGGTGAAATGTTCCATTACAAACGTTAATACTGATCCTTTTGTTTAGGCTCATAAGAGGCTGTCACCAGCTGGGCTCAGTTGAGGCTCCGGCAGAACTCTTTACACCACGATGTGCTGATGAGCTGTCTGATTCAAGGAGACTTGACTGCATTGTTTGTGTCCTCAGGGTGAGAAAGGAGACATGGGACTGCCTGGGCCCCCTGGAGGTGATAGCATGAAGGTAGGAGCTGCCAAGAGTTATCGTCTTAATATGGAGAAGATTATGAAACATTATGTCTGCAAGACAAAACATAATGATGACATTCCGGTGGTAACTGTGTCTGTAGGTGTGAAGGTAAAGCAACCCATAATGTTCATATCATTACTGTGCCAATGATTACAGTGCAGACGTGTGGAAGCAGGAAATGAGGATGTGAAAGTCCTGTGTGATGAAAGCTGTTTCACATCAAACTGACTCGATCTGATAGTGAGACGTTGGGTGGTGCTTGTTCTTTTTACTTGCAGGATTTCTGATCCAAAAAAGGTCATTTTCATTTTTGAACAGAGAGAAAATTGTAGCAGGATGTAGTGTTGAAGGTCTGACTCAGGTCTGTGTCATTCTCTTTTTCTTCCCGTCTATTTCAGGGTACTCGTGGTCTTGTTGGGTTACCTGGTCCACTGGGCCTGATAGGAGAGCAGGTACACAAAACTAATATCGTAGTTTGTTTGCTTATCTTCTAATGTTCCCTCTTGTGTTTTGATGATGGAAGTTTTACTTCAATTGAATATGTTTTTATGATGTCCAACTCTCTATCGCTCTCTTTAGGGAAACATTGGTCTACCAGGACCGAGGGGAACAACAGGGATGCCAGGACTGCCTGTAAGCTTCATGTCAGAATTCAGCAGGACATCCTACATCTTTAAATTCACTTCGCAAAGCACACAAACACATAGCTCATCGAACACATTTTATGAATCATGCTTTCTTTTGTTGCTGGCTGTTATATCCCTCTTCAACTGTGTTAATAAGTATCATTTTAGTTTTTCAGTTTTGCTTCTACGTTGTTCATGTTGTTGCTTTCTTTTATGGAAAGAATGGAATTAAATATACAACTGTGTTTGGACCTCCCTTTGGATATCCAACTTTTATTCAGTCTATGCTTTTTTTTTCTTCTTTTTTGATATTTTATAGTTTGAATTCCAGCAGTTAATTTGTCATTGAGATACTTTATCCAGATTGTGTCTGAAAAATGGAGTTCAGAAGTGGGATTGTTTTATAAGAACCCAGGCACACTGTTATCTGTCAGCCAAGTAATCTTTCCTTCAGCTGCCAGTCGGCTGAATCATTCACAGTTCACCTGCACATCATCATGGTGTTCAGCACACTGTGTGTCGGGGGTCCATTGACTTAATGTGTGAAGCTGTGGCTGATGAGTTCTTAAGGCAGCAGATAAAAACACTCGGCACGCAGCTCTTAGTCGATAAATGCACTTCACAGTGGGAAAATCATTCTAATGCCCTTTTCTCCCGTTCCCTCCTCTGTTGCAGGGTTTGTTTGGATTGAAGGTAAGATATCATCAACTCAAGCTCTCTCTTACTGACAGGTCAAACTCACTTAGGCTCTTATACCGTTATCTGAAGCGCTGAATGGTTTGGTTTATTTTGATGGCACTTAAAATCATAAAGCTGTCACACTGAATGTAATGGGATTTCTTTATTTCCATATCGATGTGTTCTGTAGTCAATGGTGTGGTGTTGCCACACTGAACAGCGCTGAATCGTATGTGTATATTGTGCTTATCATATTTTCTTCTACCTGCAGGGTTTGAAAGGCTACCAGGGTTTCCCTGGTCTGCCCGGCAGGAGGGGGCTCCCAGTAAGTTTACAACAGAGGATGGAACTCACTCTCTAGTGAAGATTGATGTGACAAATATTGTTCTTATAATATTAATATAAACTTAATTTACACTAGATGTCATACATCCAAAATGTTTACATTTATACAAATGTATACAGAAATTAAATTTAATCAGTTTAATTAGATATGAGATTATCAAGTGTGCATACTTGTTGTCTGTCTGGCCGTTTGCTTAGTTTATAACTTGCCTTGGTTTTATCTGACATTAGCTTAACATTCAGGGCCTTTTTACAGTTCTTACTTGTTGGACACCACAATGTTTGATATGAGAAAACTGTCCGAATGTGAAAGAACTTCAGACAGCTTAAGGCTTTCATCTCGCTGCCTCTCATCAATCAGTTGTTCGATGAGTTTTATATTTGTCAGTGTACAGTGTGTTTTAAGAGCCATGACAAAAGACGTTTTTTCTCTTTACATTTCTATCTTTGTGATGGATAACAAAACTTTAACTTTCTCAATTCCAATATTGATTATCTTGTAGTGTATACCCAATATGTGCATCTTCCTTGTGTTTTAGGGCCCACCTGGGGTCCCTGGACCACCGGGACAGTCACTGAACATGACGTTGACCCAGCTCAAGGCATGTGATTTATATTATATTGTCCTATTAAAGTATTTTACAACTACAAAAGCATTTATCATAAGAGCATTTGGGATGTGTCTTGACCACAATGCAATCCAAGTGACTCTTTGTTATTCTTTTTTCCATGTCCAGGACCTGATGTATGTGTCCGATAAGCCCAACTACCCTCTGATCCAGACTCTGCTGGATTCTGTGCAGCAGGAGCTTTGGCTGATGCTGGACCCTCCTGATGGCAGCAAGGAGCATCCTGCCACCACATGCATGGAGCTCTGGATCTGTCACCCCGAATACAGCAGCGGTCAGTTCCCTAAATAGTGAAATAACAGTAAATTTCAAATGTTTCAACTGGAAATTGAAATTAAAACACATTCAATATGCATAAGAAAAAAGTGGCTTTTTTCATGGGTACTGTGGAGCTTTTACTGAGACTTGGCTTACAGTCCCCAAGAGCTGGCGTCAAGGGTCAAATCTGTCTGTCCTGAACAAAAGCAACCAGCTAAATAGGATTTTTTTTATTCTCAGCAGCATCTTAAATTACACGGATAAACAGCTTTGTTAAGAAAATAGTTATGTACTTTTTTGAAAAATTATATATTATATTATATATGTTATATTTCAAATTTGGATAGTACAGTCCTGTGTGTTGGAGGTGTTTGTGCTTCAAGCATTGCTGGTCTTTCTGTCAGCGTGGACCTCAGCTGTTTTCCTCCCTGCATATGTCATTGAACTCTCGCTAACCTTTCCCTGCAGGAATGTATTACATCGACCCCAACCAGGGCAGCACAGCGGACGCTCTGCTGGCTTACTGCAGCTTCTCCTCCACATCAAAACAGACCTGCCTTCATCCTCGAGACTCTCAGGTATGAGGACATCGCCTGAAAGAAAGGCTACGGGAAATTGCACCTCTGGATCAATGGCGTTCACGCTAACTTCACTTAACCCTGTTGTACCGCCAGAATCTCAATTTGACGATTGTCAGTCAGCTCACCCATTCGTAGTGACGACAGACATCTGATGACTTGACCGTGAGCTTGTGACTCTGTCACGGTGAAGGAACATTCAAAATCTTGTTTCGGTAGTTTGGACATGATCCATACAGTATCAGTTATGATAGAACATAATATTTGATTCACTGACTGCATTGCTGAGAGTCACTGCCTGTACCACACACACACACACACACACACTTCCACCCGACAGTTTCTTTGCCTTCAAACTGTTACCAGAGCATTGCTATAAAGGATACAACACATCAATGCTAGTTATTACAAAACTGAAAAAGAGGAGTCTGACCAAAGGTATGGTAAAAATTAATTAATGTTAGTATAGAACAGAAAAGCTGTAGTCAAACTATTTACATTGTCCCTTAATCCAGACAGAATTTATTTTAAATGCCTTTCTTTTTGTTTAGTGTTTTTCGCCTCCCTTTCTATTTTTAATGTGATTCAGTGTCATTCATGTTTGCCTCCTTTCTTTGATCTTATTCCGTGAGAATTTAGACTCTATTTAGAGAGTATTACACATTTGAGTGTGAAGTGAGAAGTACCACATTCTTCCTCTTTCAAATGAAAATTTAAATTCATAAGCAATAAAACAAGTCATTGCTCAACTAAATACACTCTGTCGCTGCCGCCCTACTTGGGTTAGCTAACTTAAGATGGACAGATGGCGCTTCGTAATGTTGCAACTGTGCAAAGCATAACTGTGCTGTCATGTTTGCGAAGGACTTCTTTTCTGTACTGCAGTCTATATGAAAACACAACATGCACCTCACACCCTCTCAACTCTAATGCAGTCAGCGCTATATACTCACTCAGGCAAAAAAATAATATGAATCTGTTTCGGATAGCGTGAAGTGAATGCAAAGCTCACCAAGGTAGCCAATTTACCTCTGGTTGATGCTTGAGCTGCATGCTAATCCAGAGCTCATCAGCAGCTGTCTGATCGTTGACCTTCACAAGTATCTTATATGAAAGCAGGACTTGAATTCAGATTTACAAATGTGTCTTCTTTTCTCTGCCTGCAGTTGCCCATGAAAGCCTGGATGGAAGAACTTTCTGATGAGGGATCCTTTCAGTGGCTCAGCAGGCTGGATCAGGGGTTTCAGGTGAAGGGAGCAGCCACGACTAAACATTCACCCAGATGTGGACATTTAGGGGGCAGTAGAAATCTACTACAACCAGAAAGACTCTAAAGGATCATTAACACATTCTGGGACGAATTCACAAAAGGATTACACAGCTGCTCGACCAGCACAAATAAGACTAAGAGAAACCATGTCCTTCTCAAAGCACCCACAAAGGGTGAAATGTGTTATTTGGACATATTTAAATGAGGTAACAGGCATACATTCAGTGAAAAATCCTTTGGATGCAAATGAGCATCATTGCAAAAATAGTCTAAGCCTAATAGCCTCATGCAGTTACAGTGAAATTATTAGCGTCTTCAGAGAGTTGCTTGTAACTGAAGTGCATTGTCTTGTTAAGTGGGTAGTTTGCGAGACTGCATTGAGACCTTTCACATTTGAAACAAGCTGTCACGATCAGGCTTTGCCCTGTGTGTTCTGTGTCTTTGTTTCTTTCTGTAACTCCTCACTCACCTAATCAGTTCATTCAGTGCACCTGCCAGTCACACTCAGCTCATTACTCTCACCTGCTCACTCTGCCTCTTCACTATTTAAACCCCTGCTGCACACACACCCACTGCCAGATCATTGTTTGTTTTCCGACCTACCCGCCCGTTTTGCTCGTCCTGTTCCCGGGTTTCCAGTCTGCCTGTTCTGCCTTTTCCTGCCTTTTCCTGCCGTATTTTCCCCCTCGTCTTTTGTCTTGTCCCTGGATTCCCTGTTTGTTTTTGGTTATCATTAAAACCTTTTTTCATTACACCTGACTGTCTGTGTTTGAGTCCTCACCATGCCCCGTGACAGAATGATCTGGCCAAAGATGGACTCAGCAGACCACGGTATGGAGTGTCGTCTCCCCGACTGGTATGAACAGTTCATGGGAACCCGTCTGGCCTTTGGAGAACCTCGAAGTGTCCAGAAGGCAGACCGTGACCTAATGGACATCCCGGTCAAACCTCGAAGGAGGCAGAGGAAGGGCCAGACTCCCTCTCCCGCTGGGCCGCAGTTATCCCCCGCTCCCGCTGGGCCGCAGCCGACTCCAGCTCCCCGTGTCAGGTCGGTGGTTCGACTGACTCCAGCTCCCTGTGTCCGGTCGGCGATCCAGTCGACTCCAGCTGTCGCCTCAGAGCGGCAGCTATCCCCGGATCCGGCCGCCCCCGTCTTGGAGCAGCAGCTACCTCCAGTCCGGGCCACCGCCGTCTCGGAACCGCAGCTACCTCCAGTCCGGGCCGCCGCCGTCTCGGAACCGCAGCTACCTCCAGTCCGGGCCGCCGCCGTCTCGGAATCGCAGCGACCTCCAGTCCCGGCCGCCGCCGTCTCCGAACCGCAGCGCCCTCCCGTCCCGGCCGCCGCTGCCGTCTCCGCGCTGCAACGCCCTCCGGCCACCGCCGTCTCCGAACAGCAGCGATCTCCAGTCCTGGCCTCTGCCGCCTCCGTGCTGCAACGACCTCCAGCCCTTTACCCCGCTGGGTCATCAGTCTATCCCCCTGAGCCCCAGTCTATGGACTCCGGTTGCCCGGAGCCCCATCTCCAGCCCCTGGAGACCTGTTCCCCATCTGATCTCCAGCCCCTGGAGACCTGTTCCCCGTCTGATCTCCAGCCCCTGGAGACCTGTTCCCCGTCCTGATCTCCAGCCCCTGGAGACCTGTTCCCCGTCCTGATCTCCAGCCCCTGGAGACCTGTTCCCCGTCCTGGTCTCCAGCCCCTGGAGACCTGTTCCCCGTCCTGGTCTCCAGCCCCTGGAGACCTGTTCCCCGTCCTGGTCCCCAGCCCCTGGAGTTCCGTCCCCCGTCCTGGTCCCCAGCCTCTGGAGTTCCGTCCCCCGTCCTGGTCCCCAGCCTCTGGAGTTCCGTCCCCCGTCCTGGTCCCCAGCCTCTGGAGTTCCGTCCCCCCTCCTGGTCCCCAGCCTCTGGAGTTCCGTCCCCCCTCCTGGTCCCCAGCCTCTCGAGTTCTGTCCTCCGGACCCCCTCCACCCACCCGGTTGTGGGCTCTGACTCTCGGCCTCAGAGGAGTTATAACCCTCCTCCGGGCCCCCACCGCCCTCCCTTGGAAGATGTTCATGTTTTTGTTTTTTTTGGACGTCTGGAATCCGTCCCTTGGAGGGGGGGTACTGTCACGATCAGGCTTTGCCCTGTGTGTTCTGTGTTTTTGTTTCTTTCTGTAGCTCCTCACTCACCTAATCAGTTCATTCAGTGCACCTGCCAGTCACACTCAGCTCATTACTCTCACCTGCTCACTCTGCCTCTTCACTATTTAACCCCCTGCTGCACACACACCCACTGCCAGATCATTGTTTGTTTTCCCACCTACCCGCCCGTTTTGCTCGTCCTGTTCCCGGGTTTCCAGTCTGCCTGTTCTGCCTTTTCCTGCCGGATTTTCCCCCTCGTCTTTTGTCTTGTCCCTGGATTCCCTGTTTGTTTTTGGTTATCATTAAAACCTTTTTCACTACACCTGACACTCTGCGTTTGAGTCCTCACCATGCCCCGTGACACAAGCTGGAGAGAAAATCATTTTTCTAGTCTAGTTTCTTGTCATATCGTTTATGGTTTGATGTATTTTTTCACTCACTTAGTTTGTTCTTACCTTTTTAATATTGTTGCTGCTGACATTGTTAATGCATTACATTCTTATTCCTATCTTACCAGTTTTACTATCCAGGTGCTAATGTGGTCCAGATGCGTTTTCTAAAGCTGCACAGTAGCTCTGCCGTCCAGAACATGACCTTCTCCTGCCACCCGGGACACAGACTGGGCCAGACAGACAGAGACATCAAATTCCTCACTGACACAAGGAAGCAAAGCTTCCTCGGAGCACTTAAAGACTGCGTGGTGCGTAAAATGTTCTCAAAGTTTTTAATGTTGGATAGAAGAACTCAACATTCCTTGACCTGGTGTAGAAGGAGCTGTAACGCTCTTGTAAAGATTTGAAGGCAAATGCATCATCATCAGTGGTGCCCGGGTCAGCTTATTACTCACCCGACCCGCAAAAATATACGCTTCACTCAGCACTCCCATTATAACTTTCAGTATTTGTGTTACAACTGCAATTTAAGAGGATTCAACTGGAAATTCAAATTGCCAATGGCCGAGTTAAAAATGCTTAAGAGAGTGCCCTTTCCAGGGGCACTGCCAACATATCCCAAGAGCTGGTGCCAAGTGTCGAATCCGTCCTGAACAACAGCAGCCACTAAAACAGGATGTTTTTTATTCTCAGCAGCATCTTAAATCACATGGATAAACAGCTTTGGAAGGCTAGTCAACTTAAATTGAAAATCTTGGTCGAGCTGCCAAAGGTGTCTCGTTGGGATGTCGGATGAATTTTAAACAAAATGATGCGCAGGTCAGGGTATTTGAACATCCTCCACACCCAGCCGACCTGATAGGAGAGCCAACCTGCACCTCCAAAACCACAAAGATATGCATTGATAAATCGGGTGAAAACAGAGGCGTTTATTGCCACTTGAGGCTTTCTATAGCAAACCGCCCTCTTAATGCATTATAGTAGCACAATTGTCAGGACTGAGGTCTGAGCCAAGGACAGAGACGAGCAGATTTGTGTGTGTGTGTACGACTTATTTGGAATGCTGCTTCAACCCGCAGGTCAGTTGTGTTGACGGAATATTAATGAAATACAAAATAATCAAGAGTTGCTGTCCCAGTTAAGACAAATTCTGCTGCAGTATTGTCGGGGGGGGGGAGTGATTCTTCGCTGTTAAATGACAAATAATTGATGTGTTCTGTTTCCTGTTTGTCAGCCTGGAGAAGAGACCGTTTCTGGACCTCGGGAGTCTGTCTTTGAATTTGAGGACCTCCAGCTGCTTCCTCTGAGAGACGTAGCTCTGATGGGAGGCGGTAACGTCACACACCAGTTTGGCTTCACTGTTGGACCCGTGTGTTTCAGCTAGAGGTGCTACAAAGCTGTGCCGTCCCAGGACACAAACCTCTGTTCAAATCATGGACACCTAGAGGGACAACTGGAACATCTCTTCCCATTTCTGAAGATGTTGCTTCCTTTTCCTCTTGTTTTGGGGGATCTCTCAATTTGAGTGACTATGATATTCATGAATTTGAGAGGACACAAGCGTGTCCCTGGGCTTTTTTTCACAGAGAAGTCAATTTTGTTTACAGAGACGTTTATCTTGTATTGAATAATTTAAAAATGTATTTTTTTTTTTTTTATCCTTTTATATACAATGTTTTTTTTGCCTCCGTTTGATTTATGTGAGTTGTGTATTTTGGGCTTCAGTCATAGCCTGCCCACAGTGTGTGTATATATAAGCCAGACTGTCCTAACTGACCTCCTAACAATATGTTCTGCATGGAGTCACAGTTGCTGTGGTCCCATTGGCCGAGTGTGACCAGGCCAGTAAAATCTCACTGTAAGGCCTCGGCTACAGTACTGTCAGTGACCTCAGATGTGTCACTTTTCTCAAGGTGCTGATCACGTTTCATTTAAAAGATTTCTTTAATCCCCAAAACAATGGAAGAGGACATTCACATTGTCTCATGCGTACTTGATGCTGTCTGTGGTCAACAGCAAATTTCCTCATTTTGATAAAACATAGTTTGCGTTTTTTACAGTTTCATGTAATTGTATGGGGTACTTATTTTTTACGTCTCAGGTATGATACACTAATGATATACACATGGACACTGAAGCTGCTATCTTTTGTAGTTTAGCATTAAAACAAGTCCAACATTAAAAGACCAAAACAACACTGAATTAGTTCTACCAACCTGATATCACCTTTTCCTCTGAGCTCCTTTATTGTCCAAAAAATGTTAACACATCAGCGAGCCACACGGTTGCAATGGGTGACATCTTGCTTTATTACCATGAACACACACATTTATTTTGACTGAATCCCACACACACCACCCTGCTGATGGAAATACTCCCCAGAGCAACAAATTGATTAATCCGCAGCTGAAAATAGTCCCCAACAAACGCACTATTTCTTCCTGTTTGAGTGATGTTTGCTAAAAATGTATAGTGCCGAATGTTTTATGAAATCACTGGGCCATTTAAAAGATTAAGCTTTATATCATGAGCTGTATTTAAAGATTTACATGTTCAGGTTCCAACCAATGAGCTTGGAAATGAGAGACTAAATCATTGTTGGTTTTGCTCTTTTCAAAATGATTTGTGGACAAAAACACCGGCCTTATCCTTTAAAGTTGTGAATTCCTGCACACTGTTATCAAAAAACACTTAAAAGAAGTTTCAGTCGTTGATATTCATTAAGGTTTAAAAAAACAGTAGAATAAGCAACATATTTATAATACCACCAACCGATCACACCTGATACGATAATTCCGGCAAGTTTCAACAATCCATCAAAATACAAAGAGATTAATAAATGCATCTTGTTGGAAAAAGAATGCAATGAAATCCTGATATCGGGGGAAATGGGAGGAGAGTATTGCCTTTCAAACAAAAACTGTCATGACCTCTGATTATCAAGCTTCTATTTTCCCCATTTCCCGGCAGGTCTCTGACATAAACGTTGCTGCTGGTTTATACATTTTGTGCTGACTGTACAAAGTTTACCACATTTTAATTAGATTTTAATTCTGCTACGCACCTGTCTAACAGGTTTACATTAGACTATTTACGGTTTTGACATTAGAAATGTGTTCTTGTCATGCAAACCAAAGACTGAAGTTAAGCAGCTCAGAGCTTAAAGATCGACCTACGTCCTCCCAGAACAATACTGTAACTTCTTTCACTGTACTGTAAAGAATCATGCATATGTTTGGTGCAAGAGTAGCACCCCTGGCCCTGCAGAGCTTTAATGGCCCCATGGTGAAAAAAAAGAAAAGGTGCCGATTACCACCCACTTAGCATTGAGTAATTGCTGTCAACCTGAATTTCTGCTTCATTCAATCTGAGAAATGCTTGGGTCCAGAGAAAAACAGCACGCCTTGCATCCTCTCAGCAGAATCAGGATTTGGTGTGTGTGTGTCCCAGAGTTGGTCAGCAGTGAGCAATAAGAGGTGTGCACTATCTGCGGTGACTACAGGAGAAATCTCAGGATCTCAGGGAGTTTGTGGTCTTTGGGTTTGGCCAAAACAGCTGCTCTGCAACGGCAAAACACCGAAACTTCTTTTGCATGATTGTACCATATTCTCAGCTGTGGAGAATCAGAGGACCTGACAAGGCTGAGGCGTGCCACCGCTAAATAACAGGGAAGAAATGTACTTATTCTTGATCTCAACCAGACAAATTGGATTGGATTAAGATTGAAGCATTTCAGCCACCGGATTGCAATTCCCGCCTGGTGTTTAATATTTCATGTTTTCTTTTTATATTTAGATTCGTCATATCATCATTCCATATGATAGCCTTAGCTGGCTGAGACTGATCATTGTTAGTTGTTTTGTACAAAGTATCATTTTTGAAATAGCTGAGATGACATGCTGGACATCCGTCTTGTGTGATCCCACCATCGGCTCATTCAAAGAATTGTGTCGGCTGAATAAAGAAAAATACATAACCAAATATTGACTCAGTGTATTTAATCAGAATTAGTTTAGCAATGATTTTTATTGGAATTAAGTTCTGACCTGATGGCGAACATCTCAATATGTTGCACAAAATATTGACCTGCTGTTGGTGATAGATGAAAAGTCAGAGGAGCATCAAAGTCAGCAGGATGCAGTCAGGAAACTGTGAGGATATTATTTCTAATGTGCAGAGGTTGGAAAAAAATTAAGTATTCTTCTAATCATTGATTATAGGTAGACGATTAGTTCATTTTGTATTTTCATGTATTTATTTACGTGGGTTGTTCCTGTTTTTTCATGCTTATCTGTAATTAATTCTTAGGAAAAGTCTAGGAAAAGATTATGTGATCTGGTCCTAATTGTTGGGGAAATGTAGACAATGTTCAAATATCACACTTTCAGTAGATTGATTCCATTTAAGTGACAGTGTAACCTAGAGTAGCCTATTTCAGTCTGCTGAACATGCAAAATAAGATTTGTCTACAGGCAAGGATGCCAATTAACATGAGAAATAGTTTCCAATTCTATTAATATGTACATGTGTGTGAATGGGGCTCGACATATAAGGGTTTATAAAGAGGCTTTTTGAATTAAGTGAAACAAAGTTGTGTTAATATCTCAGCTGTGTACACAGTGGTGAATTGGGGTTGTTAAGGGTTAACGCTCGAGCCGTCACAGCACGTGCACACGTCACCTCTCTTCCGCATCTGTCTGTGTTCACTCGCTAACATTAGCCATGTTCCCCCCCGGTTTCATTTGCTTGACATTTCATGCAACAGTCGGTCGTCGTGCGTGACAGTCGGACGGACGTTTGTGTTGCATGTTGGTTCTTCTGACTGCGGAACAGTTTCACTTTCCCTTCAGAAACACGCCGGAAATAACGAACAAGCTAGCCTGTCGTAGCTAGCCAACAGCTTTCAGGAGAATAACGTCGCTGTGAAGCAACCGACCAGGCACAAAGGTGAGGGGGAGGCAGCTCAGAGTGGGACTTTTCTTTTTACTGATTGTGTCTGTGGGTTCAAACAGCATGTCAGTGACGTGTGGAAGGCTGGGAGGAAGGTAACACATTAGCTTACTTAGCTGAAATAGCTGGTTGCTGTTATTGAGTAATGCAAGCTAGTTATTTAGTCTAGCGTTACAGCAGCTGTCTTGCCTTTTTGAGTACATGCTTAAAATAATAATTATGTCAGCTGTATTTTAGATAAGAGACGGAACAGCCCATGCTTTATCAATCTCAGAATGATAGTCCATTTCATTCAGTTCAATCATTCTTGCAAAGACTACGTGACCACTTAAAGGGGCGTCACTGTTCTAGTCAGCCCTGTTTCCCGCTAACAATCGATATTAGTAGTTAAGACGTGTCCTAAAAGTCACATTTAGTGTATTACGAATATTGCACCTCCTGCGATATGAAAGTTGCAGTGGGTCGTATTGCAATTTTGCTAAAATTTCGAAATGGAGATATCTTTAGAGCTATAGGCAACTCACACACAGTCATCGTTGTGATGGTTGTATGCTGCACATTGTGTCAAGGCAATTGAAGAGTCAAAGGATGCAATACACACCGTTTAATCTGTGGAGATATGAATAACCGATATGATCATGAAGATAGTCATCATGTGATTTTTCTCTCGATCGCTTATTTAACCTTTTCTTTCAGTGCTATGCCGGCATGGACCCTACTTTCATATTTTAATATTAAAGGAAGTGGTCATAGTTAAGCTAACTGTGTTGTTTACTTCTCTGCAGCATCTATGAGCTGAGTTTGTCTGACCGGATCAGAGGATGTATCCGCCTTCCAGAAAGGACTTCATCTCTCTGACACTCAGTGATTCCCACAACAACACTTACAACAACGGCAAACACCGGAGACAGTCCTGCTGGAGGGTGAGTGGTCTCGTGGTGCGGTGTGCAGATCACGGCTCTAGACGGATTCACCATTTGGACACACAAGCCCTGTGTCTGATGCAAGATCATGAGCTTATGTTCAACTTATGTGTGAAAGATACATACCTGCAGGTCCATACACATCACTGCAATACCACAGAGTTATAGTTGACGGCAGTGGTGGAAGACGTGGATAACGTCATTTTATACCATGATACTGTTTGGAGAGAGTTCACTGAATGGTTTAAAGAGTATGAAAATGAGGTGAGTCGTGTGCTTTGGCATTCAGTCACCTGATCTTAAGCTAACTGCACACCGATGGTGGATTTTGGAGGCTTATGTTAAATAGTTCACCACCATCATCAAAATACCAAATGAAGTGAATACCTTTTTAAATGACTGCAGTAGAGACTTGCAAATACCTTAGAAATCATGATACTTTATCTATCGATGTAGCAACATTTGCAGTAATATCCATAATGGCCTAATATGATACAACCAGAGATATTATAGGAAGTGCAGCACTTGGTATGAAAACATCTCTGACTGCAGACTTATGTTGTGTCACATGGCCCGGTCCTAATTGATGGATTGCTTGTTTGCTTCTGTTCACATCCCCGAGATAGAGCATCTCTGTCTTTATGAAATGTATCTTCTTCTTTTTTTCAGACAAATCAATTTTCTAGGTTTCAGTCTTCGGGTTCTGAACCCTCCTTTGTTGTTGAGCAGCCAGAACTTTCAAACTTCTCGGATAAAAGCATCCCTTGAGCACATGATCACTACAACGAGATAAAACAAATTCAGCTCATCTCTGTCTCTCTCCCGTCTCCCCGCAGATTTCTCTTTAATCTGGTTTGCTTTGCTTTTAAGTTTCGTTCACATCTCACTCCTCCTCATGCCCTCTCACTGTGAGCCTCCTTCGTCTCCTTTTTTGATTTTTGATGCTCAGGTTTTACAGGGATACTGTGTTGCACTTTTCATTTCACATCTCATACTTTTGTTTGCTGCTCCTTCCTCAGGGGTTGCTGCTTTATTCACAGGTTTCCGCCTTCATTCTTGTAAAAGTGGTCTTCTAACCACGCTCATAATGAGACTACCTCAGTTGTTCACTCATTACTTCTGTGTTACTCATACAGACTGTAAAAGAAGTGGACGTAGCCTCCTGTTCTGAAAAGTGGAATTACCTTAAACCAGCTTTTTCTTATTGCCAGCAGGTGGCAACACCACCGGTGTACAAAGTCCCTTTGTATAGATATCTATGAGTAAAATAGATGATTAAGCAGTGTATGCATTTGGGGATGACTACCTTGTGATTGAACCTGTCAATCAGGATAGGTGCTTATCAATGCGTATCCCTCCCTAGCTCCACCCTCTTGTCCAAATATGGTCATCTCTAGCTCCATAAATAATGACGTGGCGATGGCTAAAATGCCAAACTTGAGGCTTGAAAATGGTAGTCCACAATCCAATGGCTGACATCTTACACAGTCCATGGTTACTCGGTTTGATCAGCTAACTGGACTTGGATGGGAACGCTTCAAGTGAAGGATTAGAGGTGTATTTTTTTTTAAATTTTTTTTTTACCATGCAATGAGAGATTGCTTTGCTTTGTACAGCTGTCAGTGTTGAGCAACATACACCAGAAGAGTTATTTACGGTCCGGCAAATGAACTGACACGCGTAGCACACACCGAACACAACGTACAGATGGAGAGAATTCAGGGAACAGCAGCCAGACTGTGCCATGCTGAGGACCAATAGCAATAGGATTGCTGCTTTTCTGGGGGGTTGAAATGTGTAGATGCTGAGAAATAAGACAGTGGTGTGTCATGATACACATCAACAGGTATGAGGGCTTACACAGAAGATGATGGCTGGAGGTGTTTTGTTCTGCGTTATAGGCTGCCGGTGTGTGTTCCCTATACTTCTATAATATGTGGTCTAACACGTCTTTTTTTTTTCCCAACAAATCTGCTTTATTTGAAATGCAGTTGGACCATTCCTCAACATTTAATTGTCAAATTACTTACCACTTATATTTTCCCCTAAAACAATATTTAGGATCTATCTCTGCATCTGTTTTTAATCCGTAAACTGATATAAAACACTAAGTAGTATTTATAAAATTTAAAAAAAAAAGGGTTTGCAGCTACCCTGATCATAAACAAAAAGGCATCTTTAATCATCATTAAAGATGCCCCCACCCGTAACCTGTGGGTCCTCATATTTGATTCTGGTTTATGGTCTCTGAGAAGACTATTCTCCGCAAGTCATGTTCCTCTGAGTGGCTCGCTGCTTGTGTCCTCACACAGCAGAAGGACGTCTCCGCATGCTGCAGCCCTTTACACACGTCATTGGTTTCCTTCAACATGTCCAAAGAGCTCTTGATCTCTCATTATGTACGGCAGTGTGTGTGATTCTTTCAACAGACAACCTGCCGAGTGAGCCTCCCTGACTCCAGCTCAGCTCAGTGCAGATGGAGTCGATAAATAATTGTGTCTTCTTCAGTGTGGAGTATTACCTGGTTGTGTTTATGAACTAAACCATAAAGGCCTGGTTGGTAATGTTTCCTAAACATTTGTAAAAATGCAGCCTTGGACTGAACAGAATATGTTGATGCTGTTATGGTGAGGGAGCCATTGGCGCAGTAAAAGTAAAGCGTCCCCTGAGATGAAGTCTGCTGTGTCTAGTGTAACAATGGCTCAATAGTTTCATGGTATTGCACGGGTGTTAATTAGAGCAGGTAAGAGAGTGGTGCCCCTCTGCCTGTTAGCTGTCTCTCCTGAGAGACTCTGCACTGCCAGGTACAGCTGGTTACTTGGATCATTTATTTATGAGCTGCCACTGGGCTGAAGCCATCAGCTGGAGAGACATGTTGACTTTACTCAGGGTAAGCCAGACCAGAACGGCCATCAGGCTTTTCCCGTTTTCACTCTGCTATTTTCAAAGGACCATAAACAGATTTGTGAGATATTTTAAGGGGGGGGGGATTTTAGAATCCGCTGACGGACTCTTGTGATTTGACTCCAGAGCTGTTGGACACGAGTCGGTGTAGTCGGCTTCATGTTTGTTTGTTTTTAATCTGCCTACAGAAATGGAAGCAGCTGTCTCGGCTCCAGCGAAGCCTCGTCCTGTTCCTGCTGGCTCTGCTGCTCATATTTGGACTGCTCTCCTATCCCAGCATCACAGAGCAGTGGAGAGGTAAACGATGCAGGACAGCAACACACACACACACAAAAGAGCTGATGAGTGTGATTGCCTGTGTGTTGCGTTTGGTGGTGATGATGAATTCCAGTGAATTGCTTCAAGGCCACAAGACGCTCCGACAGTTTCTCTCTGTTTAGATTCGTTTTTGTGTTTGTATACACCTGCTTGCTTTTACTGTTTTATAAATCTACCTGCACTCTATTTGATTTTCACATCACGTCCACACTAAGGTGGATAAATTGCTCTATTGCCTTTGTGTTTGGGGTTTGTGTTCACACTTAGCTAGCATTTTTTCACACTGGGGAAAGGATGATGTATGCCTGCTTAGACTCGGTCTGAGGCTAAAAGATGATGCATGTATGTATTGTAACTCAGACTCGAGCGAGGGTGTGTGGGAATGGAGTTAGGAAGACAACTTTGTGTGACCATCTCTGTCTTTTTTTAACATTTATTTTCAGATGAAAGCTATATAATTATAATAATAATATAGTCAGCTGGCATAGTGTGGACTTAGTCTCAGCTTATTTTCTCATTCTTTCTGTGTTCAGGGGGGTCTGACAGGGAGGACTGGCTGGAGCTGAATGACAGAGACGTGAAGGATCTTCCTCCAGGTGTGAAGTCTATATTGGTTCAGGCAGAAGGTAAAGCTCTGCCTCCTGTGGCAGAGCCACATGTGCTGCCAGCTGTGGATCCAGATGCGGTTGCAGGTGCTGTAGTGGAGCCCAGAGGACCAAACGTCCCCATTATGCCAAAACCTCCCATTAAGGTGGGAGTTGTGTTTGTATTATTTCCCATCAGTCAACATCATTTATTCAGTATTCACACTGAAGTCGGCCGAGACTGTTGCCAGATGTTAATTACAGTCGGACACGTTACACTTGCATCAATGTCATGATTAAAAACAGCTGTACTTGTTTGATGTATTCTCTTTAATTCAGTGTTGCATGTACGTTTTGAGATGACTTGTACAGCGGTCACTGTTTTGGTCAGCATCGTGCTTTTGTATAGTCCCTCTTACCCCATTTGGATTAAATATGTAGACTCTTATTATTTTATTTATCCCCAGAATAAGAATTTCCCAAACAAGAGAGGTCCACCGAGCCTGCACAAAGATGGAAATATTTCAGACACAGTCGGCAGGGAGAAGGAAGTGCAAGAGGTGGTTCGAGAAGAAGGAGAGGAGGAGGACAAAGAGCAGAAGATTGTCAGGTAATCTGTTTGTTGTGTTTTTTCCCCCAACTGAGCAGAAAGTTTTGCAACTGTTTGCCAAAAAATTCAGAAAATGTGCCACCCTTTTATGTGCATGACTAATCAGTGTTAATGGTGAATGTAGTCAATTGAAGCAATACATTCCTCAGTGCGCGTTATATTGACTGAGAAAGCTGAGTTTGCCTGCTCGCCAGGATACCAGGATGCATTGTGCGCGAGCTTCTGGCGCCTGGAGGGTCCCAGCCGGCCTTCTCCTCGTGCACGGCTAACGCAGCTGCAGCCACAGCCTCGGCCTCCCGCCACTGCATTTCTTTCGGCCGTATACACTGGCTCGAATATATAAGATTGAATATCCGGCCAAAACACAGTAAAGTACAATGCAATGCAATACTGTTGGTTTTTTGCTGCATCTAGAGCACAGCCCCCCCAGGCTACCCAGAGGCAGAGACTAGAATACCAAGCTGAAACAGCCTGTAGTGCTTCCTCACCTCCAACTACATCAGTCATGAAGATGGCTTTCTTGTCCATACAATACAGCACACACTGAGGAATTTACTGCTTCATTCGACTACATTTACCCTCAACACTGATTGGACATCCACATACAATTTGTGACAATCTTTCCCTCAGTATAACTAACATGACATGTTAACATGATATTACTCAGATTAATGGAAACAAGCATTTTCCAACCGCACCCAGGCCCTGTAGCCTTCGTTGCGGTACATGAATCAGAAGCGGTTGTAAGACGGGTTTTCACTTTGGTCTCGCAGCTGGAGGGGAGCAATGATCGAAGCTGACCAGGCCACCGAGCCTCCGCCCTCAGCCAATGGGAGAGAAGCTGCGGCTCCCCCAGCCCCAGCCGACCCCGCTGACACTGTCCCATCGGAAGGTCTGTACTGGATTCAAATTGTTGGCATTTTCCTAAGGATTTTTACACAAAGGGAACATGAGAAATGAAGGTACGTGGTCTTCAACAAACGATTACCCATTCATTTGTTCCTAAAATTCCAGTCCAAAACCCAAAGATTTTCACTTCTTGATGATGTCAAACACAGAAACCATAATATTTTCTTGTCATTCCTTATTGTTCTACAGCCTCGTATCATTGAGTTCCTACTCTCTCTTCCACTTACAATCTTTTCCCCACAAGCATATTCTTTAACACAGCATTGTCCAGGTATATGCTGTTCAAAGCCCTGCTTCTGTTCTTTCTCAGTTATAATATTTCCAACACGCAGGATGAAACCTTCGCTGTGCTCAAAGCAGCAGTATCGGAGCATGGCACAGAATATTCCTTCTACAGAAAATGAGAGAGCCTCCTAGAGGAAACACAGACTCTTAAGGTTGCACTTTCATTTCTTATTCATTCCTTTTGTTTGTAGTTCCGACTGTAGCTGTGGACAGGCTGCAGGCCGTGTGTGATGCCTTCAGACATGCGTGGAAAGGCTATAAGGACTACGCTTGGGGTCACGATGAGCTCAAGCCCATCTCCAGGTCCTTCGGCGAATGGTTCGGCCTGGGTTTGACGCTCATTGATTCTCTGGACACAATGTGGATTTTGGGCCTGAAAGAAGGTATTGTACTGTATGTCAGTCGTCCCCTCTCTCTTGGGGCTTGGTATCATTTGACATGTTTTAAAACCAAACAAAATACAATACTGATATAGAGTCGACGCGTCTGTTTGCGTCCACTCGCATCTTTCCATTTTGTACCCTATGTACATACTTGTGCCATCTCTAAAAGATAGATTTACAAACTTTAAAAGGGAACTCCATTGATTGTAGACATGTATGTCTGTTTACAGGTGTTGGGGAGTACTACTACATATGGGAAGACAAGTTGTATAAAGCCTTTTGTGGCTCCAGAGGGAGCTGCATGAAGTCTGGTGCTTTGGTGCTGAAAGTTCATAAAAGCTGATGTCACCAGATCTGTAGCCTGCTCTTTATCTCTGCCACATTAGCCGCTCCACTGGCAGTCAAGGTTGCATGTAGGCTCCAAGAAAGAACGCAATATCTCCATAAAGTTTTATCCGACAATGTCAGGAATGTTAAGTTTTCTTTTAAAAATCTGACAAAGCTTTGGTCGGGGCCTGTCTGACATCTTTGATCCACCATGATGTTAAATTGCTGTCATTAAAATGTCATTATTTTTTTCCCCCTCTTTCTCTTTCTTGTCCTCCGACTCACTCCACACAGAGTTTGCAGAAGCAAGGGACTGGGTAGAGAAAGAGCTCTCTTTTGACAAGAACGTGGACGTAAATCTTTTTGAGACAACCATCCGTGTCCTGGGGGGCCTGCTGAGTACCTACCATCTGACAGGAGACCAGCTCTTTCTAGATAAAGCTGTGAGTCCGTCCATAACGGGCACTCCTGCTCTCCTGTCTTCTTCTGTTGTCTTGGTATGCAGGTTCAAATATGAGAATGCAACTCATGTAGCTTCATAGTTAACTATATTGTCGAGTTGACGAGGTTCAGAGTCTCCTCTGTCACACTTCAGTTCCATTTTAACAGGTGACTTCAGATTTACTGGTGCGGTAATGTTATGTGTGAAGCGGTTGCGGTTTCAAAATGACGCCAATGATTATCAACTCTTATAAGACGGAACATGTGACTTCCCCCATACTTGTGTTTGCTCTCTCCACTTAAAGAAAGATATCGGGTCCCGGTTGATGCCTGCCTTCAAAACTCCCTCAAAGATCCCGTTCTCAGACGTTAACATCGGGAAGGGTACCGCCCACCCCCCTCGATGGACGTCAGACAGCACGCTGGCCGAGGTCACGAGCATTCAGCTGGAATTCAGAGAGCTGAGCCACCTCACTCAGGACCCACAGTACCAGGTCAGGGTACCAAGAGGGCCTCCATTGTTTTCAGACATGCTCCGGTGTGCGTCTCCAATCATTCTGAGATGGAGGGGGAAATGATTGGAGGCAATTCATATAGATTTTAGATGGAGGGCTTCAGTTCAGTTAAAATCAGACTTTAAGTACAGCGTGCAGACACTTGTGTGATTGAAGTGACGAGCATGAGCTCGGATTTGCTTTGAATCCGTCAGGTTGTCAGTTTATGAGTGATTCCAGAAACCGGAGGTTTCCCCTGAACGACATTTGAGTCATTTCTGCCCTACCCTCGGCCAGCCCTGTGAGACGTAGCTTTTGATGAGCCCAATTTCATCAAAGTGTGAAATTGCAAATAATTTCCCAATGATAAACTGCAGTATTTTTTAAGCGTATTGGCCCACACACCGGCAGTATGTAAAGTGAGGCTGTTGGGTTCATCATCTCATGTCGAGACACTAATGGTAGCTCCTTTTTTTCTTTTTTTTCTTACCTCACCAGGAGGTTGTGAATGAGGTAATGAAGCTGGTCCACAAGCTGCCAGGCAAACATGACGGCCTGGTGCCCATGTTCATCAACACCAACAGCGGCCAGTTCACCCACAAAGGAGTGTTCACGCTGGGTGCCAGAGCAGACAGCTACTATGAATACCTGCTCAAACAGTGGATCCAGGGAGGCAAGACGGAAGACGAGTAATTCACACTTCACTTTCCTCAGTTCATGTTCTGTGATTGTGAGAAAAAAACACTGGAGTAGTTAGACTGGAACCACAGAGCCGGCACCGACACACGTTTTGAGAATAATATGACCTGACCTGACATTCAGTGCACTGTTAGTAGTTAGGCTGCACCAAGTCAGAGCTGGGAAATCATCTGATCCAATGATGTACATTTAAGTGAAATACTATTCTAATCATTAGTTCATCTTATGTTATCATCTTACAAGATTCTCTTCATGTTTTCAAATTGATGGGTTTTAAAAATGAGATGGCGTGCACAGTCAAAGCTCTGGTCTACACGTGAAGAATTTGAGGTAATGGTGTAAATCACTGCATTGCACCACTTTAAGTACGATGTAGTCGACACCAGAATATTGTTCTTGTTTTAAAGATAGTGCTGATGACCACATTCATATTGCACAGCCCTAAACGGAGTCACTAGAGGCTGACTAATGTTTCTCTCACATCCTGTCACATGTCCAGCCTGTTGGAGGACTACCTTCAGGCTGTGGAAGGAGTGAAGAAACACCTCGTGAGACAGACGGGGCCCAGCAAACTGACCTTTGTTGGAGAGTTGTCCCACAGCCGCTTCAACCCAAAAATGGTCAGTGTGAGAAATACTTGGGGTGTCATGGGGTCACGAGACCTTAATTAATCTGGGAGCTGCTAGAAAACGCTAAAGCACATTTGGTAGTGTTGTGTATTATTTAGAAGGACCCCTGATTGTTGTAGCGTAATTCGCACACTGCCAAAACTCAATGCACTCGGAGACAATGACCGCCGTGTTCAATCAATCAGCCTCTGTGCTCTGTACGTTGAATCAGTAGCTGTACAAACTCATGAGCTCTTCTGTCCGTCAGCCAGTCCGATCAATTCCATCTCCCATCAGTCTCGTCCTCCCTCATTGCTCTCCTCTCTCTCCCCCCTCTCTCTGCAGGACCACCTGGTGTGCTTCCTGCCAGGAACCCTGGCACTTGGGGCCCACAACGGCCTCCCGGGGGACCACATGGATCTGGCTGTGCAGCTGATGGAGACGTGTCACCAGATGTACAGACAGATGGAGACGGGGCTGAGCCCAGAGATCGTGCACTTTAACATGCAGGCCAGCGACGGGCAAGATGTCGTTGTCAAGGTGAGGCTAGTAGCTTAAAGCTGGTGTTTGAGTTATCATGTTATCATTCATATTTTCCTTTTTTATATCTTTGTGTGTGTGTAATTTTATTTTAAGCTGCAATTAAAACGAGCCAGAATGCGTGCGATCCCTCTGCTGAGTGAGTCGACATGAATCATGGGAGTTGTGTCCATAACCTTCCTCAACGCTCATTAACTGCTCCACGCTTATCAGAGCAGCCAGTGTTTTTGTACTTGTCTCCACCGCTGCCTTCATTAACCTCAAATACAAGTATAAAACATTTTAGGAGTTAATTCTAGGATTAAACACTAAGGAAATAAATGTCTACAGGATTTATTCATTTATTTCAAATGAGTAACTCACTTGTTACACTTTGTTCTATAGTTGCATATCCTTGGATGTTTGGATTTCAATACTGTTTACATTTGCGGTTGTTTACAGGCTCTGTTGTGTGGGTAGCGTAAAGTAAAAGAAGAGGAATAGAAATGATGCCTTGAGTACAGAATCCTCCTGATAAAGGTTGCTCCGGGGCTCCGGGGCCCGACTGCTTGTTACCGTGGACTTGTGTTATTCGACAGCAAAAGGATTACACGTAAACTCATGAATTCTTTTATTGTGTTATTTATGGATTCTGTTCTATTTACATAAAACATTTGTTGACAAATCCGTAGCGCCTCCATTAATCAGATCCTACGATAAGGCACCTTTTTATGGTTTGTGTTTTAAAATGTGCAAACTCGCGTCGTGCCTTCTTCTCGTTATTTGTGCTTTGAGCAATAACTCATCTCTTCTTCTTTTTCACTTCGTATTCGTTTTTCTATTTATTGGCCTTTTCTCCTCCAGCCTGCAGACAGACACAACCTGCTGAGGCCAGAGACGGTAGAGAGTCTGTTCTACATGTACCGGTTCACCAAGGACCCCAAGTACAGAGACTGGGGCTGGGAGATACTGCACAGCTTCAATAACTACACCAAAGTACAGACAAGATCATTAACTGTCCTTACCATCACATTTAGTGTCCTTAAACCACCTGACCGAACGCCTCCACTCCTGCAGGTCCCCGGTGGAGGCTACACGTCAATCAACAACGTCCGTGACCCCGTGAACCCGGGGCCCCGGGACAAGATGGAGAGCTTCTTCCTGGGCGAGACGCTGAAGTACCTGTATCTGCTCTTCTCCGACGACGCCGAGCTGCTCAGTCTGGACAAGTACGTCTTTAACACAGAAGCCCACGTCCTCCCCATATGGCCCTCCCCACCCAAGTGATGTCCCCGTGCAGGAGGTGCGTCTAAAGATCCGACCCACAGCGTCAAAGACTGTTATTGCCGCTCGGTCCGGCAATCCTCTTCAGCAGCCGCCCAGGCTCCACTGCTGCTGTTGAGCAGTAAAGCAGACCTGTGCTGTCTACGTTTCCATGTGGAGGGTTTGTTTCATTTTCTTCTTCCCTGTTTTATTTTTCCTAAGGAAAAGGTTTGTGTTAGAGCTGGTCTCTAATGTAAAAAGCTTCTTTTTTTTATATCAGCTCTGACTAGCTTCCAACAGGAGACAGGAAGGAAGATGGCGGGGGGCTTTATTACTTGGGGGACTGTGTGTGTGTGTGTGTGTGTGTGTGTGTGTGTGTGTGTGTGTGTGT
>NW_022280046.1:5832474-5945302 GCF_004355925.1 Anarrhichthys ocellatus
TGTGTGTGTGTGTGTGTGTGTGTGTGTGTGTGTGTGTGTGTGTGTGTGTCAGCGATCCTGTCATCCCTTTGTCTTCTCTATGTGAGGTGAACATCCTCAGTCAGGTGTCACGGCTGTGAAGGAGTCCACAGATTTACTCTGTTCACTCTCTGATGTTTGGAGGTGCAGTCACCAGTCATGGAGCCTCTTCAGCTCCATTTATATTTAAACAGATTGCTCTAGAGGAGGAGTCACATGTTTGTTTAAAGTCTTTAGTTTGGCAGAAGCCAGCGCACCTGCTCATGTTTCAGAATGACATAGAATAAGTAAAGTTGTAAATGTAACCCCCTTTGGGATGTCTGTCCCCTGGATCCTAAGTGTTTAGGAGCCATGGGCAGCTACAGCGCAGTCTTTAATTACATAAGGTCTTAAATTAAAGTATACAGATGTTTATGGCTGGTAAGCTTGCCATAGCCCAGCGGTCACACAAATACAATTATTCCAAACTTTATTGATGATGTGTAATGCATCTAAGCCTGTTTTGCTGCTTTCTGAGTCGTCCAGCTTCCAGGTGTTGAGCTCAACGGATTCTTGTTGCATAAACAGAGTTCACCAGACTACGGCGGTCTCATTCGAGGTCTCCAGGTTAAAACTCTGGTGGGTCGTCTGATTGGTAATAAGTCATGTGACTTGTTGCACGGAAGACAACGGTGGAAGCGTGAGGAGAGAGGAGAGTTTGTTGTGTTGGAGTACAGAAAGCGTAACTTCGTTATCTGAAAGATTCTCAACATTCAGATGATTCTACGGTAGGGATGAGATGTGAGAATGAGACTTTTCCAAAGCGAACGTCTGCAGCTCTCTGTCTCTCTCTCTACTGGACTCATTGAACAAGTTGTTGTCCCCATTAGTCACTTGGACACTAAAACATGGTTGAAGTTACCCTTTAAATATGATAAATGAAGTCCTGTTTATATGACCCCAACGTTAGAACGTTTGAGTATACAGAGGTCTATTTAAGTGAGTGATGTTCAGTTAAAGCTGCATCCATAATGAGCTCTTGTGTTGCTGATGAATGTATACATTGTTTTATTATTTTATTTAGATTTGGTCATTGAGCACTTGTTAGTAAGGGTCTTAATATGAACTCTAGTCCTCCGGTTTTGGGTCTCATCCTGGTTTTGATTCAGTTTGCGATTGTATTCCCACTTGTTTAAGATGATATGACGGCTTTGATGCAGTCTTAAACTTGCTGTGAAGTTATCCGAAAATGACGTCATCATTTCCTGTGTCGGGGACGATACACATGCAGCCGTTCATCCCAAAGACGCCGTGTGTTGAGTTTGTTGTCTTGTTTTCGTCACGCCTGACTGCGGAGCGACCCCTGACTTCCTGTCACATGTGATGCTGAGCAGTGTGGCAGCCCATGGAGGACGTATCAGCTGTACTCTCGCTGCTCTACTTTGACTTTCAATTCATTGAATGTGCACTACATTACATTTGCCAATGCTCTGCTGTGCCTACTGAGATGTGTCTTGTGCTCCGTGGTTTGGTTGTTTGTTTTTCATTGCTGCTGTATCAGTGTTATTTGTGAAGTATGACTCATGGTTTCTACTTTGACTCTGGATGGGTGGGTAACAAAACAACATGGGTGTAAATATTTAGTGTAAATTGTTTCTAACTTGTGTGTGTGTCCGCTGATTATTGATTTGTGGTTTTGATATTCCATGTCATCATGTCAAATGCGTTCTGTTTAAAGCAGATCATTGTTTGTGTCTGCTCTTCTTTTTACTCTGGCCTTCTGGAGATCAGTGACGGTTCCATCTTTTATTTTCTGAGGGTTTTGCTTAATGTTTTTTGTTTTACGCTGCAATTAAATATCCTAATTAGGGAAGATGTATAAAAGAAAAAAGGCTTACTTGATGTGAGAAGGACAGCTGTACTACATGTTGTACTTGGTTCTTTCACAGTATTTTATGGTTCATCCATCGGCCCATTAATCCGATTTTAATCCCTGGTGCATATGAAATGATGATTAAATGAGAGATTTATGACAATGCATGCATTAATGTTTCTGTAGTCACCTTGAGTGTTTCTGTGACCACATTCAGACCAGACTTGACCTGGAGAGGCTGCAGCTATCATGAGGTGCTATCAGAGGGTTTGTGTGACTCTCAGAAAACCACTCTTGGTGCCTTTCAGACATCACGCTGCCGTGCAGAGCTGCCATGTTTACAGAGTGAAGTCCAAGTCTGACAGCGGCTACAGGTGCTTTGTTGGAGATGCCAGTAAATACTAAAGCTGTCCCATCAGCAGGTCACGCATGTGGGTGAGGAGGACGGACTGGATTACTCAGTGGAAATCAGCCATACCTCTGATGAATGTAATGTTCTAAATAATAATATATATTACTAAATCTGCAAAATGCCTTACAGACTTTAAAGGATAAGGCTGGAATAAATCAAAAAGTCTTATTGTCGACAAAGACCCAAAACCGATAATTACTTTAGTCCGACTTTTAATACTTTGACTTCCCCAGCCTGCTGGAGGCACTCGGACCCAAGGCCATTGGTTACTACTGAAGATGTAAATCTCTAAAAATATAAAATAGTTTATTTTCATTTTTTTTATTTTAAAGGGTCAATAGTTTTATAAATTGCTGGGCACTGTAATTTCTAAAGGGTAAAGGAGGAACGTGTCACCCAGTGAAACTGTGGCTTTGGATAGTTTTTGAGCAACAATGGAGCTCTGTTTGCTTCACCTGTATGTTTTTGTTGAAAATGAAACGGCATCATAAACCTGAGACTACTGTTCTGTATCCACCGAGGGATCTGGAATCTGTCAAGTCGAAACACAAAAATCTTAAGATGGTAACAGAACAGATACAAGACCAGTGATCACTCATTCAGCTCCACGATGAGCTCTGACAGAAGCTGCCTAAGCTCACTCTGCTTTGTCAATTTATATTCTCGCCTGCTTCTTCCACTGAAAGGAAATTGGTCTATTCCCTGTTTTTCAAACATTTAAAATTGATTCTTGCGGTTGTATTGCAAAATTACAATTGTCTAGAATGTTGCGGTTGTGTGAAACAAATGAGGGTGTTTGGTTTTGTAGCATTTTGCCCTTTCTACACTCTTACATTACCTGATTGGCTGAATCTTCACCTTGTGGTGATAATTATTATAAATGTGATTATTATTGAATCGGAGCCATAGCAAAATGCCAACTCTACTATTTCATGGATGACAAAACATCAGCGCAGTTCATCGGTTTGCCGGCTGCAGGGGTTCCTGCTGAGCGACTCTGACCGTTCACTGATCGAGCACTTTGTAACTCAAGTTGTGGCTTATTGTAATGTTCTTTGAATTCAAACTTCCTTCCTGCCAACTTAATTTTTGAATAAATCTTTTCAATTAATGTTTTGGATCTTTTTAATTTTTTTTTTTAAAAGCCTGAAGAAGATTCAAAGTTTCATTCTACTTGCAACAACACCACGTCATAGCCTCGTCCTCCTGCTCTCCAGATCTCCCTCCAAGAACTCTGTATGTCTTCTTCAGGAGGTCTCTCCTTGAAGCCATCCGCAGTCTAAAGTTGCATCCATGCAGAACCGGTTTTCCCAGCTTGGAGAGCGAACACCTCTTCACTATCTGATGACAAGCCTGAACCCAGTGGTGGCCGTTAGAGCAGCAGATTAATGCCCATGCTTTTGGAACGACACGTTCAACAATCACTAAAACATCAACTGCAGCTGCCTGTGACTGAATGTTAAATACTATATGCTGTCAGTGCTCCACCAGGGGGCAGCAGAATCCATCTATCACAGTCTACACTTCCTACTGAAGCCAAGGCTTACAGGAGATCCAATCACAAAGCAGGGCTCTACCCATGAAATGCTTTTCATCTTCAATTAGTGAAGTCACAGTTTGTGATCCTGGAGACTGCAGCAGGTACAAAAGGAAGGTGATGAACAATAGACAGAGATGACTCATGCATGTGCTGCTGGTGCAATACAGTGCGGAGGACAGTGTTTACACTTGTCATTGCTCAGCCTGACCTGTCAGACACACTTTTGATGAGTTGCCACTGTTTAGGAACGCATGGACAGTTTTTGCCTCCGCTACAAATAAATGCCCATTTATTCCCATTTTAATGTGGTATTAATGATCAATTTAGGCAATACATAAATCAATATTCATATATTAAATATCTACTTGTGTTTCACAGTAGGATTGTGGTGAAGTCGTTGCTGCTGCACTCTAATAATAACAAATAGGCACACTGGAGGCCATAATACCATTCAAGGCTGGCGGGGGAAGTGTGCTGACAGCATTTCACCCTGAATCCTACTGTACAGTCTCTAAAAGAAACAGGTGATTTCCAGCCTCCTGACATTTATTGCACTTTCCCTCATAACTGCTGCCACAGGAACATGACTTGTGTGACATTTTGATACATGTACAGTGGGGACATGACACTTAATACACATGCATTGTTTCAGGTATTTTTTTTCATCTCAAGCTTCAGAGAATAAAAAAAAAGTGAGTTCCTATCAGAAAATGGTTAAGTTGTCACGTGTTTTGTGTCACATATTGTTAAATATAATACATCTGGATCAGAATACCTGGAAGCTACAGCTTTTTTTATTATTATAATATTGTATTTTCTTATAAACGTCATTTCTCCGTCACTATGTTTTGTACCAACAAAGGATGGTTTTATAAACCTGGATATTGTGTTTACATGTAACATTACACTGGTTTCTATTGGTGTGCTCCAGATAGCGTATCCAGGTTTCTCAAAACCAGAATCAGGGCCTTATATTCCAAAATCCTGATTGTGACCAGGATACTCATAAATACACTCCAGGACCCCCTGGTGAGAATCAATTTGGAATATGTCAGTATTTAAATACATTGAAGGATTTAATTAAAAACAAAAGTGAATGCCAACCAACCAGCAGAAGCAGCACACACCCACACAGAACCATTTTGCATTGATCCCATTAGAGTTATTAGCAGTTACCCGTGTGGGATTTACTGCCACCGCCAGATGGTTTAAACTCCAAATATAATCCAACATTCTTTAAATCTTCTGTGCATAATTAGATTTGGGTGTTTCTCGGGTTTATCGTGCTGTTGACGTGAGGGATGCTGCGTGGAACTACTGCTGTGGTTTGGTTCTGAGAGTTAGCTCGAGGCCTAAAGCTACATCTCTCTCCCGAAAGAATATGAAGAATGTGTTTTCGGTAACTAATTGTTGCCCGAGGGGGAAATTTAGAGATTTTCCCCCTGAACTCACCAGCTGTCAGTCAGCTTTTTGCCAACAAATTGGGTTGAAAAAGTTGTAAGAATAGCTTCACTTTGGCTGCAATTTATTCAACTTGGTGAGTGTTGCCTTGAGCAATTGAGCATGTTGCACACTGTCTACAGCATGTGTATAGGTCCCTGCCTGTGGAGGATGTGTTTAAATAAAGGCTGGATTTAAAACCTCAGGGGAAAACATGCCTTTCTGGGTAAATCACAAGACCTTTTGTGCAGTTTTTAGTGATTTTTACTTCCAAAATTTGCAAAAACACTCATGTTTACGGTCCTATTTGTGATGATTATGGCAAGGGTTACATGGTTTATTTATCGTCAGTCTACGACTTAGGGTTCCACAACGAAATGTGAGTTATTGTCTCTTCGTGCTGCACGAGAGAAACAAAACCAAAACAATTGTCCTGGTGTGGTACAGAGCCTGAGTAGAGGAGTCTCGCAGCCTGAGGAGAGAAGCTGCTCTGAAGTCCGGTGGTAAAACAGCAGATACTTGCCGGCTTGCCAGCTGGCTGGATTCTGTCTTTTAGTATTCTTTTGGGCACCTCGCCTCACTAAATGCTCGGTACCGATCATGTTCTGGGGCAGTTTTTATGGACCGCTGCAGAGCCCTCCTGTCCTGGGCCGTGCACACCTCCTCTAGTTTGTAATGTTTCCAGTCAGAGTGCTTTCTATTGCCCCTCTCTAAAAGTCGACCATAAGTCCAATATCTAGCTGCAGAGTGTGGAACACCAGCCCTGAGTGCTACGTATGCCAATCAGGATCAAGACGTTGCTGTTGACTGCCATTGACTGATTGATGTAAAGTGCACTCCAGGGTGTGTCGGCACACTTCTGACTGTGCCCAATAACCAGCAGCAAAGTAGGGTCAGCTTTAAACCGTTGTCCTGTGCTAGCGCTTCTGCTGGCTGTGTATGCAACATCTTTTAAGTCCAAGTCTCAGTTAGAACTGGAGAAGCTTTTCGGATGAGAGGTGGTCAGGAGTGCTCAGCTGTGAAAGGCTATTCGCCAAAAAAAGGTTGTGGATGAGTGACCTTAATATTTGATTTGGATATTATGTTACACAATACAGCCAAACCCAGTAAGCTACTAAAAATAACTTAACATTCAAATGATTAAAAGACAGAGACCTTATGGTTTCTCTATTCTGAAAAGATACAGTTGATTATCTTTCTCCATCTTCCTTCCTGTAGGTGTCTCCTCCACCTCTGTGATGATCCATGGGTGGTGCACACTCACGCTCGCACTGTGTGACTCCTCTGATCTCTCTGAGCTGAATTCATGTGAGCAGCCGCAGATCTTGGCACCAGGCTGTGCTGTGAGCTGTGATCTATCAGCCAAATGTCAGCCGCAACCCTGTGGTCTCTCAGATGAGACATTAAAAGAAAGGCAGGGGGAACGAAGGAAGGCAGGGAGGAGAGATGAGGGTAACTGCTCTTACATTGCTAACATTCACCTACAGTGTGTGATTGTGAATGACTTCCATGTATTAGCTGAGCTACCTCTTTCTGTTGTTATTGTTTGGAAAATGATTTCCAGAAGCATCATTATGGGGACAGCACTTATGCAAAGTGTGCATAAACAAACTGTCCATTAGTGTGCATAATGTAAATACATGCTTATGGTTTGTTGTGTGATATGTTTGATGGTGCATGGCTATCAGAACATGTCTCTAACTACCACAAGTAAGCACCTTTTCTGTGTTCTTTGGTTTCTGTTATGCACTGATCAAGACAGAACAGAACATGTGGAGCTTGAACCAGTAGGCTGTAATCAAAAATCAACCCACGACTCTGGACTGCAGGTCTGTGTGCACATTCTGGTCATGAGTGGTGCTGCAGAGCTCTCTGGGTGCCTGGCAGCCGTTTACAAAGCCAGATCAAGATTGGCACTATCTGCTCTGCAGTCATCGGAAAGTCCAGATTTGACAAGGTCCATTAATTCATGATCGATGTCCATCTTATCCCTGCAGAAGATCTGACTGGTCAGTTGCAGTGAGCTAGATGATAGGCCTGTACACTGCCCGTGTGTGTGTGTGTGTGTGTGTGTGTGCGCGTGTGTGTGCGCGTGCTCCTTTTTTGTTTTTTTTCCGGATACTGTGTCATCCATCCATTCACAACTGCCCTTAACGCAGCCGCTTGGCTATCTGTCATCCCACGTCAGATCCAATAATAAATCACAGGCAAACACTGCGGGCTATTTTTAGAAGTGGAAGATCGTGGTGTTGTGAAAGTGAGGCGGATCAGGAGCGGATTGACGAGGGAAAAGTATTCTTCCGGATGATGCTTCGTGTTTTGGTATCACAATGAGCTCAACAGAAATGAGCTGCTTTGATGCCGTCAGTCTTTTACATATCACACATCAAAGTTTTGCCCCCAACGAACAAGTTGTACCTCTCTCGTCTTTGGTGTGTACATTGTTCCACATCAAACAGACCTCCTCTGTAGGTGGGTTATAGATCATCTTCATACCGCCACCTTGTTAATAAATATAAAGCTGAACCCAAATACTAACGCATTCTCACTGTCTCTGGTTCTCCATGAAAAGCTCTCCACGGGTGAGCTACTCACGGAGAAAATTGGATAGACTGGAAGGCAGATTTACTCAAGTGCTGCCCGTTTTATCCTCCACATCTGTTTACAGAAATCTAAACCATATCTGAGAACTAAGGTGTATCAAATCACTTTATATTTATATTCAGGGCAGGATGACACAAGCCTTTTTTCTTTCTCCCTCAAACTGCATACACGTTCAAATCAAAGCATTTTTGTTTTAGTACATGTCACAGAGGCATGTCTCATTCATATCAGCCTATTTCGGACACGGCGAGATTGTGACTAATTTCAGTTGAGACCTTGCTAAAAATGGATGTGACGAAAATGCTTGTGAATTAAAAAATGAAGCGGTAAAAAGGAAGTGAAATGAAAAATGGAGAGATACATTATCGGGGGATTTGATCTCTTTAAAGCCGATTTGATTAAATCAGTTGTGATGTGATAAAAAACAGAGCTATGTTTCATTATTTCCCCTCTTTCATTCGTCATTCATCATTCACAACACAAAATTGCCAGTTAAAGTGGCCTCAAGGGTGGGAATAACAAAACATAATTGAAACAGGAAGTGGTAGTGATAAAAATGCTGAATAATTAATATGGAAAGGATGAAATGTATGTGAATGGAAAAACAGAGTGATACATTGCCAACTGATTTAATGAACTTGGTTCACATTTAATTTGAAACAGTGTTTGCTCTGATAATCAACTGGGCTGTGTGTTACCGTCTACTGTCTGCCACTCATCATTCATAATCTGCTACTGTCATTTATCGTTTAACAGGATGCAATTTTTGTCACTTCCTCTTAAAATGTCTATCAAAAACCACACCCACTGACTAACTGATCGAGTCCTGAATTTACTGTTCATCAGACCACCAATGAGACAAGAACTGACCCCGGACCGCCCAGACTCACCTGCCGGGCCTCCCTCCCCAGCCACTCCCCCAAAATGATCACTATGACCATAGCAGCTTGTGGAAGACTCCGGTGGAAGGCAGTGAGTGAGTGCACAGGCAGAGTGCACACACCTCAGCCAGTTCAGCACGCTAACACGCTAAACAGAGACGGTGAACCTGCTCAACCATTGCTTGTTAGCATTGCCACTATGAGCATGTTAGCACACCAGGTGTTCACGTTTGGCCCAAGACACCAATGTCCCTATTTGATCTCTGCAGATATCGCAAGTCTTGTGACGCCTCATTTCTTCCTAAATGGAGACTGATGGGAAATGATTGAGGGAGTATTTTGTGGCACATGTTTCAGCTACATCATATTTCAAGTATAAACAGGTCTAAACACTTTAATTGAATTACCTCTCTAATAGATATTGTGCTTACCATAGAGGCATTATACCGTTTTTACATATAGTATTATTAACACATTAAAGTATGCCAGGAGTTATGCTTATGTCCTTAAATGTCCCCTGAAGCACCGGCGTCTCCTACTAAAAAACAAATGAGACACTCTTCCTGCCAGATGAACAGTCACGGTTGTATTTAAAAGTTAATTAGTGGGAGATGCTCAATGTTGCATGACCCATTAAGGGGCGATCCCTGTTCTTCTACAGCCTGCTGAGCTCAAATCCCCTCACACATACAGTTGAAGGCCTCAAGTATACACTGTGCGCTCTGCTGATTGTGATGTGATGATACTTTTTCTTCATGTTGAATGTATGTTCTACTCATAGACTGTACATAAGAAGTGAACTCAGTCACCATGAATTCAACCATTGGTTTGTGGAGTGCGGTTTTGAAGCCTAGAGTTAGTCTTTTTGGCCGTCGCCATCTTGTTTTTGTGCAACCAGAAGTGACCCGAGAGGGTGGAGCTAAGTACAACTGAATAAGACATTTTGTTTTCATGAATTGAAAACACACTGTGAAAGGATTAAGTTGTAAGAGGAAAACACGGACAACTCCCAGACCGGACAACGCCATTGTATCCACCTGTCAATCGCAAGGTAGCCACGCCCTAAAGCGTACCCTGCTTTATGGTCTGTTTGACTCTAAATGGATCATAATTTACTAAATGAACATCATGTATTGAAGAAGACTTGAAACTAGCAATTGAGACCATAAACTCATGTTTACAATGTTTACTGAGTTAATAAATCAAGTGAGAAGAAGTCACTTCTATACAATCAGACTTCTTTTTGCAGTGGTGTCGCCCCCTGCTGGCCACTAGGCAGAATGCAAATGAAAGGCACTTTTTATCTCTTGTCAGACCTGGCTGCTGCATGATTCAGCAATGTGTGAGTGTGTGAAATAAATACAGGATACATGTTCTGAATTGGTCCAGTTTTATTTCTCGCTGTTGGATTTTTAATAAATTCACAAGGAATCAATTTTAATTCTTTATAATAAAAAACAAACTGGCGACGGCCAAACTGAAGGCTTCATAACGACAGTCCACAAACCAATGGGTGACGTCATGAAGACCACGCACACTTCTTATACACAGTCAATGAGTGCAAAAAACAGCAACCGTGCTGACACAGCAAACAGTGTTAACCTGGGGGGGACCGGAGGTCGGGCGGTATATACAGTAAATATCGTATAAATCACATTTAAATACAAATGGCTTTTGTTTTTAATGCCCACCATGTATCTTCCATTTGATGAAAACTGATGACTCTGCTAAGCTTTTAGTCATACACAGACAGTTAAGCCTATTAAGTGAAGTATTTAAGCCTTGTTAAGCCTTCAGAATGATTAGTTAACCATGAAATGTGATAATTTACTAGGCAGCCTTCTTTATTTTCTGAAATCTTTACCTTGGGCAAAGTGCCCTGGTCATACTCATCAGCTAAAAGGAGTAGCCATAATCTCACAGTAAAGTAAAGCTGCAGTTCTATATCAGTCCGACAGCACACAAAGTTAAACCCAGAGCTGAGCTGTAATGCAGTAGTTCATCTTACAGCGGTCATCTCTTCATTAACATGTTAATTGTCCTTCCACCAAGAGAGAATACGTCCCCGTCCGTAGCGCTGGCGTTCAGCGAAGAGCTTCTGCAGTTCAAATTGAAAACTGAGATAATAGCCATAATCATTATAGCTCTGCGGGTGTTCGTGAAGAAGTCATTGTATTCATTGACTCTTTTTCTGTCTCAGTCATTCACTGGCTTCCACACACAGTGAACTTCAAGTAGCTCTTCTCTGCTGCTCTGATTGTTGTGCAGCGTGTGTCTCTCTCCATTATAATACTGTTTGGCTTTTCAGTGTTTCCCATTGGTGAACTCCTCTAATTACTGTCATCGATCAACTTCAAACACATACACACACACACACACGCACACACACACAAGTGCACACGCATGCACATAGAGTCTGCTCAGCCACACTGACATAAAGAAACTAAATGTTTGCTGTATCAAGGTTTTTCAGTCGCAGAGGTGAACACGATCTCTCAGTGTTGTCTCAGTGTGTCTCTGATGAACAGGTCTGCTTTTCTTTACATTTACTGCATTCACACGTTTCCATGAACACATTGTTGTTCATAGAATAGATCATGAGCAGCACCATCATCATGCAGTTGTTGACATTACTTATTGGGTGTTGCCCAGTAATACAGGTATGTCGAGTTTTGTTCATCTTCATGAATTCCATTCACGTTGTATTGGTTTGGGGGCAGACGTAATAAAAACCATGGTCACATATCACTAAGTCCAGAGAAATAGCTGCTTTTTAACCACGCGATAACCTAAACCACCTTCTGCGCTGTGAACGGAATTGTTGTAATTGTTCTTGAGGATTCCAGCAGTGATTCTCAACTTCTTCGAGTCATGGCCCCCTCAGAATAGTTGTTATAAACTGTATGAAGCTGTAGTGTACTGTGTTGTACTCTATTTCATAGCAATCAAATACTGCATCGGTATAATATAGAACCTGCAGAAGACGACACCTGTGTATATAATATGCAATATGTGTAATCTTCGGTAAACTGCTTCAAGAGCATGGCTTTTGTTCAGTTAGAAAGCAGAGACAGTCCTAACCAATTACAGGCTCAGTGACCACAAACTGGAAATCCAAATAGGAAGACACAAATGTTTCCGGCAGTTCTTGTACAGCTAGCACCTATAGGCGTTATCCAACAGGCTCGAGGGTTTTTGATGCGTCCTGTGCCCTTTTAAAATCAGAATCTCATGCATATGCTCACTTTGACTCTCACAAACACACTCAATAACACCTATTCTGAGGCAAATTATACTACAGACGACTGTAAGAAACATTCCTCAGTATAAAATATATTTTATTATTGATATGTTATTTTATTTTTTTCTCAATGACCATCTGGCGACCTGACTCAGACTAGTACCACAATGATTCGTCAATTAAGGAGTTACAAATGTTTCGACAAATGCAATATTTTGCTCATCAAAGAATTTGCTTTTCTTCATTTTATATCATCGTAAATTAGAAGGGTTAGGGTTTTAAAATATTGGTAGAACACAGCAAGCAATTTGAAGACATCATGTTAGGTTCTGATAACTTGTGGTGCATGTTCTTCTTTTTTATGATATATTGAGACAAGATGATTCATCCGTTAATCCAATATCAAACCATTTTCACTACAGAGCTGCTTATTCAGAAGAAAATTAAAAATAAAGATTTTGCAGAGGAAATCATGAAGCCATGAAGCTCTTCCTCTGACACCATGCACATGCTATCAGATGCTGTTGATTTGATCTTTGCCGTGTCACTTTCAGGACGCGGAGTGCTGACTTCATCTGTGATTTCAGTCAGCTCTGCTCTAACCTCCATTGCTCCTCTGATAATCAGTGCATTCTCTGTCTTTTTGACTCATTTCCAAAGATCATTTTCAGTTTTCAATTTTCCAAGTGCATCGGCCCATTTTCAACCTTGTGAATTACTTTGACATTATTAATTATATCACCCAGCCCACACTTAGTCACACTTTCAAATTAAAACGACACAAGGGTTCCTTTTCCAAGAGCAGAGAGTCCTCAGTTTGCCCTGGTCAGCCTTTTAAACGCTTCAGTTACTGGTTAATACAGCAGAAGGAATATTTGCCTCCTGGATGCTGCAGATATTAAGGAAGGCCCAGCGTGGAAACTCTGCCAGCACTGCACAGCATCATTTGTCAACACAGTGACCTCAGACCACATGTCAGTTGTAGTTGCTGTCGTCACCGTTTTGTGCTTGTGATTGATCACACGGGCAACCGAGTTAGCCCGTGTTAGCCTCCACTTTGCTCCTTTTGGCTTGGATCAGGGATTCTAGCAGATCAAACTTTCCACGACCTGCAGGCAAAGATTGATGTTTGTCCAGAGAAAGAAGGAAATGATCGGAGTAATACACACTGATGCACTAAATTGATGTGACACGATATAGTAAGGCTTCACTTTTACAATGTGGAAATGAGGCATCAAAACCTGCATTACTTTCACAGTGGACAGTTATCTCAGTACAAAGAGACTTGATGCTACAATGCAGAACACTGAAATGGCTTCAATTATCAGACATCATTGAGACTCATTGTCTTTCTTAATCCATGTCAACGCTAAAAACAGGTTTTCTTCTTCTTGATGAGGCTGACCTCTGCCTTAAAAGTTGCTGTGGTGCCTGTTAGAGGAAGACTGGAAAATGTCCTCTCAAGCTATTATAATAAAGTCATGATATACAGTAACATTGTAGCACTCAGTGGTGCCACTCTGTGGTCAAGATGTGTTCATGTATTCCCTTTTTGTTTAAGCCTACTGCAACTTTTAAAAAGCAGAACCAGTCAACAAGTGAAATACCTCACTGAGCTGCTGTGCCACCTGTTGAGACACAACCAGCCCACCCTGGATTTGTTTTGAATTTTTCCCACTTCGATTTTTATTTTCTTCGGAATTCTTCATAGGGCAAGCTTGTAGAAAGACAAACTGTGAGCTAAATTGCGTTTTGAAATAGTGCGTGGAAAAAAAAAAATTGAAACTGCAATTCATCTTGTGCTTTTATAGAACATGGGCTTTAAAATACAGATTTAAACCATGAGAACCGAAAACCAACTACAAAGCTGCACAGTCAAAGGCAGGCTATTCTATAATGTTTAATTGAAGTCCTGTTTAGTTACTGGTCGCGGAAGTGCCGTGGGAGCGCGAGCGCGAGCGCATGCTGTTGGTAATAAGCAAAGCAATGTATTGGCTGCACGAGGCTGCGTCACTTCCTGACGGAGGACAGTCGGAGGCGAGAGAGCCGCCAGTCCCCACTCTGTCGTTGTAGTAACGGAGACACCGAGCAGCAGGTCACCTCAACACTGCAGCCGGACGCATAACAAATGCTAAACCAGCCAACGAACAGCTGAGTACACGTCGCTTGCTCCACGTAACACTGCTGGATAGATATTTTTGTGAACTTGACGTCGTTTGGACCTAGAACCGACACCGGAGCCGGATAGCGTGGACTCGTCGGGACACAGAGCAGGAGCACGAAAATAACTTTTTTTATTTTATTTTTCTAAGTGGAGGAAATAGCTTTTCTTTTCTTGGTCGCGCGCGCAACAGTGGACCAAGTACAAATCGTTTTAAGTTCTGGCGTTGTTTCATTCCGCCTTGCTCGTGGAGCTGTTGACGAGGGAGGCGGACACCAGAGAAGCGGCGGCTCAGCAGCCACCTGACCTCCTGGAAAATTACACCGCGGCTAATGACACGCAGGCTGAGATCCTTACGCGGCTCATTACTAAGCTCTCTGACGGAGCGGGACGAGTTTCCCGCGAGGCTGTTGCATGTCCAGTCTTGACGCACCCTTTCGCATGGGAAGTTTGTAGAATCCAATTACTGATATCTAAATCATGGTAAGTGATGATTAATTTGTATCAACTGTGACATCGAATTAATTTGACTTAATTGCCCGTTGAAGTTTCCCCCTTTAACCGCTCTGTCCACCCAAATTGCAAGTAATATGCGGATCATGTGTCGGAACCAGACAACATGGATTTAATCGGAGTGGACGTCCTCCAGCGGTCGTAATGCCAAGCGCCGGTCTAATCCCGCGCCGCCAGCCCGCAATGCCTGCACTCTAACCCGCATCAGTGTGGCGCCGTGTCCCGGTCACACCGCCAGGATGAGCAGCACCGACCTGGAGCGCATGTCGCTCAGCTCCTCGGCCAACTCGGTGGCCTCCAGCGCGCGGACGTTGTCGGCCAACGTGAGGAAGCTGCACAACGCGCTCAACCTCCTGCTCAACGACTTCGAGAGGGAGCAGTTCATCCACTGCCTCAACGTCTACCACTCCAAACGCAACGTGTACGACCTGGTTCAGACCCTCAACGTCATTCTCAACGCGCCCAGCAAGCGGCAACTTCTGCCCATGCTGCGGTTGGTCATCCCCCGCTCCGACCAGCTTCTCTTCGAGCAGTACACCTCGGAGGGCCTCTATTTAAAATCGGATTCAGTCGCAACAAGCAATGGCAACGCCGAACCCCCGCTGGGCGACTTCCCCGGCGCCAGCCCGACTCCCCCGGGGCATTTTTCGCCGAACAACCCGCCCGACTTTCAGGTGGCGTTGCGCGGCTCGCCGGACAGCTTCAGCACCAGCAGCGACGGGACAGCTCCCCTGGTGCCGCTGCTCGGGAGGAACTTTGTCCACGAGCCGCCGGGCGAGATCCGGCAGGTCACCATGAAGCGGCACAAGAGCAACGAGGGCCTGGGCTTCAGCATCCGCGGCGGCTCGGAGCACGGGGTCGGTATCTACGTGTCCCTGGTGGAGCCCGGGAGCCTGGCGGAGAAAGAGGGTCTCCGGATCGGTGACCAGATCATGAAAGTCAACGACAAAGTCTTCGACAAAGTCACTCATGCCGAAGCAGTGAAGGTAAGTTTATTATTATTGTTTCACTAAACCTGCACACATGCAGCTCTTACAGAATGCACATTCATCCTCTCATTACAGGGTGCAGATTAGTGAACTGGCACGAATGTTACCGTCATCGGAACTATTTGCATCGGTCTTGTCCTCTTAACGATGCTACAGCTCCTGTGCATTCCCATATGTGTTTGTGTCTAAACTCAACCTCTTGGAAGTTAACAAGCTTCGATTTATTGAGGGGAATCGATTTTGTTGGCTGGAAACAGCTTTGGCAATTTGTTAGATCTGCAAGAAATGTAGTGCAACAGACATTACAGGCCTACAGTTAACACTACAACACTATACTGGTTGTAGTGTTAACTGTAGGCCTGCAGGGATCACTACCTCTAGGAGTGTAACCTGACACCTTCAATAGCAGCTGGTGTGTGTGTGTGTGTGTGTGTGTGGGGGGGGGGGTGGGGGCGTGTGGGCGTGTTGAAGAAGCTGAGTGTTGGCCCCAGTGCTCTGAAGCTGTAGACTGAGAATAAGGACTGGGACAACTTTAGCCCTGTGCACTGTTGTTAATGCCAATTAACAACATGTTAATAACATCTATTAGCAAATGAGGCGATAAAGGAGCGTGTCTGATTTGTGTTCAGGGAAGATTGATTCAGTAGGAAACCTTGTGAGGTCCTTGGTTTTATGAGCTGTCCATGGTGCTGAAAATTCATCGCTGCGTTTTGTTCTCTGTCTCCTAACCGCCCCCCCCTCCTTTCTTCACTCAATACTTAAGTCATGCTTTTCTGATCAATTTTGTGATTGCACTCATTCACACCTATTTGCCCATGTCATATACTCGCATCACAGGGATGCAGTTGTTCAACAAGGTTCCAGTCAGTTTTTAAGCATCTGGAAAATCACACTCGCGGTCAATGCTTTTGCTCCTTATTCAGTGATTTTACTTCATTTTAGATATATTAAAAAACGCATACCAGTGAAAGCGTATTAACTGGGTGTTATATATACTCTCTTATAGCATATGTCTCTTAAGAGTCTGCCTCTTGTGGGAATCACATTTTAATCTCAATGAGGCTTTTACCTCAGGGAAAAAGAAAATAGTTCACCACTCTGATTTTGTCTTTTTCAGGCATTCCTCATTGGCAGTGACATTGAGAGTTATTTCTCAGTAAAAAAAAAGAAGAGAGGAAGCAATACCGCCTGCACAAAGCCACAAAAAAGTGCCAGATATATATAAGCTGCTTTTTTGGAATAGTGATTGTATGTCTGTATTTTAAAAGGTCACTGGTTTGTTCCCGCCGACAACCAGGGATTATAATGTAGCTCAAATTGAGTCCTCTCTAACCTTCACTGATCTTGAAAAAGCTGTCTGTGTTTTTATCTCCTCTGGTGTGGACCTTTTGTAATTCACTTTATGCAGGGCTAAGCCACGAGGCAAACTCTTACCTTAAGTAAATCCTAAATACTGCACCTATAGGATTTTAGATTAACACCAAGAGATGAGAACATGTTCCCCCTGGTTTAGCCTCGATTCACGGGTTGGTTAAGAAACATTTTAGTCTTCACAGTGTCAATGTCCTTGATACATTTATACATAGATACATTTATCTCTTATCTTACGGCGCTGATCCTCTGGTTGTGCCTTTATGATTGGGGCTCCACGTTGGGACCTTCTTTAGATAAATGCATTTTTATGGTTTTATTGTTACATTCAGCAAGGTTCACAGGCTGCCACTGTAGGGTGCACCCCCGAAAGTGAAGCCAAAACATCTGGATTGCCCCTGTTGGATAGCTGTCAGTTTGGGAAGCGCTTTATTTGATATGCAGCAGAGATTTCTATGAACGGCCCACTTATTTTAAATGTCAATTTTGCCGTTGATCATGTTCATTTAATTGTGGGGTACCAAAATCGTGATGATGATTAATAGTCAATTAATTGTGCAGCCCTAACTTGAAGGGCTTTATCTGTCTCTGAGGAAGATGCATAGCCCCCATGTGTTAATTGAGTTTTCTATTGACGTGACAGTGATGATGCATGTTGAAGTGATGAGGTCATTGTCTACAGATCTGCTCTTCAGACTAAAGACTGCAGCAGAGCGCCTCTGCACCTCATATTGTACGTGATGTCAGACTGCTTTGGATAGAATACTAACTGCAGAATTAACCATCCATGTGTCTACAATCAATTCTCTCCACATTTAAAACGGTCTCCATCTGTGAACTGAAGGCGATCGCATGCTGCTTCTGTACTGTAAGTGAAGAGTGTTGCTGTCTAGGTTTCTTTGAGAGAGTGCACATCATTTGTTGTGTGAGGAGTTGGGTCGGTTGTGGGACTGAGAGGGAGTGAAACACTCCTTATATAATATATGTATCTTCATTCTTTCTTCATTTTCTTTATTGTGTCATTGTCAGCAAGTCCTTACTTCGTGCTCTGCTTCTCATTCCACTATTAGGCCATGCATAATGATTATGGTTTATGTCTAACTGTGAATACCACTAGTTATACTACGACCACTGCTGCTTGGCCTATACTGCTGTTATTAGTCTGACAGGCAGCCAACTAGGAGAGAAGCTGTCTCTGGAGGTTATTAATGCTTCACCTCAGTTATTTAAATGCCACCTCGTTTTAGTCTGAATGCTATTACAAGCGTTTATTACAACCATAATCATTTTAGCTGTCTAAACTCTGCCAGACCTACGAGTGAGCTCATCATTTCAAACTCATGATGTGCAGCCAAAACGTTGTACAAACACCCTTTCATATTCTGGTGCAGATACCAGACTTTAATATTTTCTCAACAACTATTGTCTATGTAAAGATATGGTGGAGTCATTCCACTTGAGCAGAGAATGAAGTCTCTCTCCCTCTGTTTGTGTTGTACATGGAGTTTCTCTGTGCTCAGTGCATGTTAGTGCACGGGAGTCCCAGGTGTCAGCCATCTCCATGTTGAGAGCCGTGTCCCTCACTCAAATTTATGCTCTGAATTTGGAATTTAGCAGCTTTTTAAATGATTGAATATTTGCATTCTGAATACAATTCATTTGTTCAATAATTCTATACATCAAAGTTTCTTGCTGAAGTCATTTTAACACATATTTATTGTTAACTATTTATTCTTAAAGGGAACTGCCATTTTACACACTACCAGCCAATCTGAAAAAAACCCGCTCAGTGACTTCAAGCGTCTGGCACATTGTGACCGATGAAATGTCACCTTTGAATGAGCTGCTGTCTGGATGCTCTTGATGAATGCAGTTGAGACAGCACATCTGATCTCGTCCCCTGACTGAGAACTGAACTCCCACAGAGCATCCAAACTCAAAGCTCCATCAGTCAGTGTTTTTATATTAAAGTGCAGTCGAATGACCGCACGTATTGTGAAAGTGGTCCTAGTGATGAACCCGAAAAGAGTTATCGCCCAACTCTGCACTCTGTACTCAACTTTCACCAAACAGCAGACAGACATAGCTAGCAGCTAGATCGGGAAGAAAGTGCAACATGTAACAGGCAAAGAGTCAAATGTTTTTCTCAAGAGTGGGTGGAGACTTAACTCGTAAAAAAGGAGTGAATATTGAACTTCTGTTCATCAGATGGACCGAAACGTGACTCCGCGTGAACGATAATGTTGATCCATGTCTGCTGGATGCGTAAACAGGCACTTTCTATTGCAAGCCATCTGTAAAATCTTCATCAAGTGATAATCAGTCAGAGTGGTTTGTTTCAGCTATGTTTAGAGTTGTATGAGCCAAAAAAAAGATTGATGCAGATTTGAAAGGCCTACATCCCTACATTATCATTTAAAAAAAGTGTACATTGAGTTGTGTATCAGTTACAGTATTGCTCTTGTGCTCAGCCCAAATTGTTATATAGAAGTCACAAAGCTTTACTACCATCACACGCACATAAATAACAAATCGGTAATCCTACACACACAACAAGGCTGGCTTTAAATACGTCTATGCAACTTTGTTTTCTACTCATTCACACTGTTTCCCCCCCGCTGTATGCCTCTACTTAGGCCTAATCCGCTCCACTTTAGCCAACCTGTGTTGCCTGATGAGTTCAGGGATGGCCTCTGAAAGCAATAGATTGTTGTTTACCCCAGGGGACGAGTCAAGGGCTTACAGCTGTATAACTCTCTGTCCTCTTCCTAAGAGCCCGCCTTGGCCCCGGTCCCTCGAGTCACTGCCAAGGTTAGCTCCCCTGTCAGCATTTAGTCTTCTCGTCATCTTCCCTGTGCTGGACGGTCAGGAGAATGTGACGTGATGAGTAGGGACATACATCGTGTTGTTTTAGAGCCACACTAGCATTGAGACAAGCAGTCTTGTCTCGCTGTCGGCCACAGACTGCCTGTCTCTGTGATTTTTTTTTTTTTTTTAATCTGATTTGTCTTAAGTCTGAGGAGGGTGTGAGAGGGAGAAACAAAGGCAGAAGTAGAGGCCCAGAGACAAACGGCTAGGGAATCAGAAAATAAGTCGCACGCAAGATTGGTCGACACGATTTCCTGTCTTCCTTTTTGTCTTAAGTAATTATTCCGAGAAAAACTGTCTTTGGGCAGTTGAAGCGGTGACCTTTCTTGCAAAAGGGACCAGAAGGAGAGGCGATTTAACACAAAAGAAGAAAAAAAAAAAAAAATTGGCTGGTTTGCTAAATTCGCTGGGTCGACACCTGGGCAGCTGCCAGGCACATTGACATGCAAAGACTTGGCCACAAGTCAGAGAAATGGGAGCTGAGCGGCACTGCAGACTGCTAATGGTTAGTGTGTTGATGAGATGGAGGGAGGCAGATAGAAATCTCGTTAAACTTGAGGAAGGTATTAATTGATTCATAGCTCAGAGCTGATTCTGCGCTTGCGATGGAGGTTAGTTTTGCAGTTATAAAATCCACAACATTTCTGTCTGAAGATGGCTGCACATCTGCAGCAGAATCCATTTGCATGTTATTATACCATGGTCAGAAATTGAGGCATTATTTGAACTTAAAGGACCCCATGCAGTGGCATCTTTGCTTCCTTCATATGGTTCCTTTTGAAACAGGATGTTGAAGCTTAAACAGAGAAAGGGAGTTGCTCTATTGGCCGGAATATACGGCAACCTTTTTTTTCTGGAAATTGTGTTTGTTGTGTTGTATTCGAGGAAGTGTTAGAACGAGTTAGCCTAGTTTAACCTGCGGGAGCTTCTGACGGCTTGTGTAACATGTTTTTCTATACCACGGAGGAAATAAATTCCAGATGAGTGAGAGCGAGTCAAAGTGTCCCCTGACGTCTTTACCGCAGAGACGCACCGGGGACTGAATCATCCGTCAAGCTGGCAAGAATTACCGCTCTCACAGAATGTCATGATGAGGCTAAAAGCTGAGGAAAAGGCAAAACAGTCGGAGGAAAGGTTTGCAGAGGCAGACGGGAGAGCTTGTGAATACTGTACGTGACTGACAACAGGCAACCCAAATGCAGGATTTCCATTCTGCCTTGATGAAAGTCCTTCATGTCAGTTGAAGGATGAGGACTCTAGTAACTGTGGGAAACTTTCCAAAAAGTGTTTCGTACCTTCAAAAAGTTTTTCTACAAAAGCGGAGGGGTGTTGTTTTATAATGTCTTATATTTGGGCCAGTATAGTAGTCTTGTGAAAAATGAAAAAAACATGTTTTTGTATTTTTCTATATATTCTATTTTTATAAATGAATTGCTTTGTTGAACTGAGTTCTGACCTCTGATTCTGCGCCCAGCAGCGGTTCCAGCTCAGACCACATGTCGTGTGTGGTAGCAGCAGAGCAACGTGAAGATGCACTGAACATAGCGCTGAGTAGCAGTATCACCGAAGGCGTCTCTCTTATAAACATGAGGCTGATTGTTGCCTAAAGGCGCCCTGAAGGTTTGACAACGCCACAGTAAAAGCGCACACGTGTCATTTTGGTGAAATCAAACAAACGACTGCTAACGTGCCCATGAGCAAGAAGACACTCTGATCAAGGACGGTGTTAAATGCTTGCTTGCTTATCAAACCTTCAACAAAATGATTAATAGATTTCTGCCACAGTTTCATCCAGTACAGATGGCATTTTATATCGCAAGACGCACTTCTTTCATTGGCGAATGAGTGCGCGCCTGCAAATAATTTATGTGTATACAAATCACGGTGCGCTTGCTGTGCCCTGATTTGTATGGAAGGTTCACCTTCTAAGTGGCTAGGACAATGCAGCAGCTGTTAGAGAAAATGTCACCTCGGTCTTGTGACGGCTACATCTCTTTCAAGTGTGCTGTACGGGCTTCACGATGATGGAATTCATGATGAAATGAAGAGAGCTTTGGTTCACTTTCCAATGTTTTAGGTTGAAAAGATTTGTGGGGCAACATTAGCAACCTTTCTTGTTGCTTTAGCTCACACAGGGTTCATTTATTATATTACCATTGGCAGTGTTAATGAGAATTCATTTTCAGTGCTGCAGAGACAGAAAGCACAACGAGGCTTAGTCAGTTTTCCCTGAAATATAAAAAAAAAAAATATATATATATATATATATGATTTACGGACTTTACAGGTACTACAGTTTTCCCAGTGAGGGAACCAGTGTATGGTTAGTTTTGTTGTCACTGCTAATTTCCTTCCTGTTTATGTTGACTGACAGTCAACAGATTCACGTGGACAAGTGTTGATGAATAACAGTTTGCTTCTCTCCAGTGCACAGCTGAGGCCCCAGTGATCTTCGTGTGGCTGAAGCTAGTGACTGCTGTATTATGATTTTTATATAGATATTTTTAAACATTAGTGCAACATTTTACATGTAATGTGAAACATTTGTTTCGAAAAGTTATGCACGGGGCATCCTGATAGCTCTTTTTGCTACACGTCTCTTTCTCTCATTTCCTGTCTGTCTATTTCTATGATAAATCTTTAAAAAGAAGAAAAGTCCTTAAATTAATAATTCAAACACTCACTGTCCAAGTCCCCACACTTCCTCCTAGCCAGCCCCTGCTTTGGATCTCACTTGTGAACAGTGCTGATTTGGTAGAACTTTGACAAAATCATGAACTGAATATTTTGATATAATGCAGTGAACTGGAAAATTGGACCGTTAAAATGCTTATTATTCAACTTGGGCAACAGCAGCTTGTAATAGAGAAGAGCAGATTGCATTGTTGGACCAGCCTGGAATCTCTAATTAGACAAAGTAAAAGGCTATTACTGCAAAAAACTACCCTCGTGGTGCCCTTGAGCAAGACACTTTGCACCTCTCCACTCTATTGGCCAACAGTTATTTGGCCATCGGCTTGTACTGGCCGGCCTCCAGTTGTGGCGGTATGAGTATGAAACCAGTCATGGCTGAAGTTTGAAGGGTCAGTGCTCATTCTTCTTAAATCTTTGGCAGCTCGAACTCTCTGCCTCAAGGACAGAAGGAAGTTTCCATAAATTGCAGCCCTGTGGTGTGAGACGCTGGACATTTGCCTTTTCCATCCGCTAACGGTTCTCATGTCGGCCAAAAGTTTTAAGAGAAGAAGAAATCCATAAGTTTGACTCAACCCGAAACAATGCCTCCCTTTCTCTGTTGTGTTTACTGCAGTTTAAAACACCATCTCAGAATTACCATATTCACACAGCACAGCTGGAGGCTCTCCTTCATTGTCCAAACATTTATCCAACCCACATTGATTGAATGTTTGCACATGCCTTAACTCTCCCTGACCCACAGATTTAACCAAAACATAAGTGCCTTTCGCACACGCATCCTATACCTGGATTGTTCAGAAACATTTCCTGCAAGGGTCGTGTGTGAATGGGAGCAGGAATCCGTATTCAGGGGAATCTGCACCGCCGATTTCCCACCTCAAGACCTGATTACATTTCAGGGGAAATACTGATGTGTTATGAATGACAGCAGTAATATTACAGGCACATGTACGTAAAGGGTTACGTCCTTCTGACTGAAGACACTTAAACATAGATCGAGTTAACCGGTCACAAGACCACGCTGTTGACCTACTTGAATCTGCAACTTGTTTTTGATTAAGCATTTCTGCAAACTTGTCAACTACTAACAGTTCCTCTGCGGCCATGTTCCTGAAAATATTAGGAGACGTCTTCAGCCACATACACGCACATCTGGCCTTGCACGATAATCTTCCTCTGTTGAGTTCTTATGTCGGTTGGTATGCATAAGTGTTGCATTACCGCCATCGGCCGGACCGTCCCTTGCCCCATCTATTCCGGCATTGCTGCGGCATGTGTGAAAAGGCACAGGACGGCAATGTTCCTGGATGTAGTGCATGTATGAATAGTGAAAATCACTAGCGGTGTCTGAAAGGATATTCTAGTAACATACCGGGAACTATTTGTGAAAGAGACTTTAGACTGAATGCCTTTCTTCCCCCCGTCCTTTACCCACATCGGCGCCTCTATATTTGAGACCATATTTCTTACTCACAGAAAGTGAGAGTTCTGTTAGTGAGGACTGAAGGTGGAGGAGTGAAAGTCTCTCAAGCTTTTAATCAGGAGGGAAGAAGAGATTTTAGTGCTGGTTAGATGCGTTGGCTGCAGGATGGGGAGTTGGCAGATGGGAAAGGAATCAGAAACGGGATGGATGGACCAAACGACGCATAAAGATGCAAAGCCCTCAGCGTGCATGCCGGCCAGTGGACAGTGAGGAGTGTTGAGTGAGGAGTCAGTAGGCAAACCGCCAACAATAGGTGTTTTAAGAGTGTGAGTCACCGCAACCACACAAGGTCCTTGAGCATGCCACCATAACGGGGCACCCAGCATATTTTACAGGTTGTTGCAGCAGAATGCAAGATTAGCTGTGGACAGACAGAGGTGCACAATAACTCACTCACGGATGCACGCACACTAATAATAATAATGATTTCAACCATATCGTCCAGCCCTTCCAGTAAATGTAACGCCTCAAAGATTCGTGTAGCACCTCAGCTGTATTCCTCTTGGTGATTATAATGTGAAATATTCATGAATTGCTTTAATTAAGTGGGCGGAGGCCATTTTGAAACCGGCGTGGTGTTGTGGCGTGCTACACTGATGAATATTGAAATGTTTACTGGCGTTGGAGGGTTGATGTCAAGACTGTGTGGGAGATGATGGAAACACACTGAGAGGACTCATGCAGGGCAGAAGACGATGTCATGTTCAGCATATTTAAGATATCATTTCACACTTGTTGACGTTGTATCCAGCTGTTCTGTGCCTCCTTTATGTTGACCCACACGCTCACCTTTAGTTGTCTAGGCTAAAGGTGATAAAGATGATAGCTTTATACCTTTTTGCTTTCACTCAATTCTTGTATACGAAGTGGGCTGGTACTCACTATTGAGCAGTACCATCACCTAATACATTTTGGGGCTTCTCACAAGCTGCCGGTACCCTCCTCAGCCCTCTCCATATCAGGTTATCTGGGTGATTCATAACGGCTCATAAACCATATGAACATGAAAACAATGTGGTGGGCATCAGAACGAGCCGACCCACAGCCTGTAGGGTGCTTTTATTTATTTATGAGCAATTATAATAAATTAAATGTTCTGAATCTGCTCTTTTGATTAACAGAATATGATTTTACAGGACAAACATTGCCAGAAAAGTTTAATGTTTAGCAAGGTTTGTCTTAAAGCCTTTTGGCTATTGTAATAATAGCCTATTGTAATAATAACACAAAATGATACAAAATTTTGTACAAAATTTTGATGTACAAAATGATGTACAATCTTATAGTTTTAAGTCAAAATCCTGAAAGGTTTTCTTTGGGGAGGACCCCTATCACAATGGCTTTTTTAAACTTTTGTTAGTATACATGTCCCGTATACAGTATTAATGCAAGCTCACACATAGAAACACACATTCAGTTCACTCTGTGAGCCTTTTCCTGGCACTAAATCGGGAACACTTCTCCTCTTTCCCATCCTTTTGTGTCAAATATCTCATGTCCATCTAAAGGCAGCGTTTCTATTCTCCTCTAGTTGGCCCACCTGGGGTCCCTCAGACAGATCTGCTGCCAAAGTGACTCTATTGTAACGGTCTAATTGCTTTACAATGGAGCCGCCGAATGCTTCAGTTCACAGCGAAGGTGTCCCCAATCTATCACCTGGTCTCCACAGCACCAGATCACCGGAAGCAGTCGTTAATATCCGGTCAATGAGCTGAATCCCTCCGTCTCTGTTCACTTCTGTGTGTAGGCAGGAAATTATTTATTCTATTAGACCCTTGGGTGCTTGGAAGTTTCACAGACATCAAATGTTGTTATTGAGGGCCCGTGGTGAGATTATTGAAACGCAATCAATTGTCAGTTTATTAGTACACCCATCAAAAAACTGTTAAAGTCTAACACAACAGCCCTGTAGTAGAACTAGTGCTGGGTATTGGTACTCGGTACCTCTAAGCTATCAACCAAAATAACTCTGCCTCTGACTAGATAGCACTTGTTGCCTGCATACGTTTTATTGGTTAGGGTTAGGGTAAGAATATCAGAGGTGGAGTAGGGCGGGTCATGCCTTTGCCATAGTAGGAAAAAAATATTGCATTGTTATTGTGATACAGCTATAATATGCAACACAACAGGCCACTGCCACAAAGAAATGGATGGAATCAGCTTTTTTTGACACAATTAGCTTCACAAAAATAATTTTCCTTATTTTTTTATGTAGTTACATTCCAATCTCATAATCTGTAAATCTCTATTTGTAATATTGTGTAATAGTCCATTGTACCAGCAGGCAGCATCATAAACCTTGACATAGTCGACTAACCTGAGATATGCTTTTGAATTAGTATGTGCTATAAAGAGTGGAATGTAAGAAAGAAGACGATGAAAACAAGACATTATTTAGAGTGAAGGAATAGTTAAAGTTGAGTTTTGTCCGTGATGATAGATGAAGGCGTTTCATTGATGCCCTTGAGACTTGTGGTTGGACTGAGCTTGTAGTTGTTGTTGTTGTTGTTGTTGTTGTTGTTGTTTTCTTGAGGCTCCGTCTCAACCATTGTGAGACTACAGGAGGTCTGCTCTGAATATCAATGAAGGTTTAGACGGTTCATTGTTACTTTGTCTGTTGCTCCTTGACACGTATAATTAGGAGCCGGGCACAGGCAGAGATGTGTACAATACTGTATATATGATAGCTATAGGAAAACCTACTGTTCACAGGGCATACAGGTATATTTGTTGTATTCAGCTCAGTGCAGTTGAGTTTTTCCACACTTCAGATCGATGTCTATGATTGGAAGCATCGTGGAGAAGCTGTCACCTGTGCGATCGATCGGTTGGAGTCACCTCCTGAGCTGCTCCTGTGTCTCATCTCATCTTTAATCGGCTCACTGAATGACAGAGTAAGCTGTAACTTCACTTATATATGACCACACACGGCCTTCGCAGTGTGATAGGCTATTTGTCCTGAGGTTAATATATTGAGAATTAAAAATAAATCTAATTCCAGAAAGCTGTCATAGTATAAAGAAAACGCCACCATATGCATATGTAAAACAAGTTCACTTTTTAAATGCAATCAGAACTGTGGAATTTGCATTTATTACCGTCACACTGTAATATTCATAGAACCCTTGTAATTATTTATAGAGAGGTTTAGTGTCACATATTCTATTCCTAAAAGTGTAGAAATGGTGAGATTGTATCTGCTCCCCAATGAACCTTTTTATTGCACAGATATTGGTCGTCTTACCAGGCTTGGTTATTGAAAGATGTGCTGTGTTTGAAGCTCTGTGGTTTCCTCAGCGGCTCGTACGTTCTGCTGCTCTTGGTAGAGACTCACACACTCACACTTACACACATTCAGGCAAATTCTCCTTCACTGCCTGACGCAAGCAGCCATTCAAATGACTGCTCTACTGGAGGAGGAGGAGGAAAATGGATTTAAAAGGGTGACGTAAGCACAAGGAGCCACGATTAAATAATCTCCTCCCCGAGAAAAAGACTTCCTGGGAGGTTGTGAAGTCCTCTGATGTGTGAGTTATCAGAGCCGGAGCAGAGTTCTAAAACTGGGAGTCCTCAGAGGAGAGACACAGGGTTGTTTTTAAATCCCTACGGTGTGATGGAGATCTTTATAATATGGGTTTAATCACTAACATATTGAGATGGTGACCACCAGCAGCACACTAAATCTTCTTTTGTTTGTCTGGCAGATTACATTATAGCCTTCCCAACACAAAGAGCGCTGACCAGCAGCGATCCGTTAGCCGGCCCAGATGTCTCTTTTATGATTGGGAGAGAAGAGCCCTGCAGGTCATTCGATACTGTGGAGCTGCCTTACCTATCTCCTACCGAGACACACACACACACACACACGCACACCTCCGTCTTCCATACCATCTGCTGTCTGACACTCTTTCAGCACCAGGAAAGAGATGCACAAACCTGAGGAATAGTGAAAAAAGGAATAGAGAATGTGGTTTAGGAGGTGGGAAGAAAGCAGAACTCTGTCGCGGTGGGTTGCACATTTTTAAGTAATGCATGCAATTATTTGATAAGGGGATGATTCCAAGCAGAAGTGATGCACGTAATGTACATTACCATGTACCCGTGTTGGCTGGAGGTACGTGATGGGCAGCAGAGCCCGTCGAGTGTTCCCGAGTTTGCATAATTTAAGAAGAGAGAGAGTTACCACCTCGCTGGGAGTACATGTCTGCTTTATTGGTGCACTTTGGTACTTATCGCTCGGTGTGGTAATTTAGCATTCATACAGAGGACTAGGGTTCCAGTGTGTTGTAGTGTTTAGCCATCCGTCACCCAAAAAAATACTAAAAAGTATTTAGAATTGATCGCCATATTTCATAGATCAACACAATTGTTCTGTTAATTATCCACTGATGATCTCATCAAAAGAAAATGTGATATTAAAATAAATGTGGCTTTATAAACATACGTGAGACATGTTTCTTTCTTTTTTTTAAATGACATTGTCCAATCCTAAAACCTTTGGCTTCCCTCAGAGCGCAGCAATCCATTAACCCTGGAGTTGTGGAAAATGATCAAAGCGTAGAGAAAGAAAGGCGGCAGAGCCATTTGTAGGCTGACTCAACTTTCTTTCAACATTTCCTCTGCGGCCATTTTAACAAATTACTCTCACTCTCCGTCTCCGGCTTTAGCTCCGCTCGCTCACTTTCTCCATCTCTTAATGTCTTTTCTCTCCGTGTCTGTCAGTCACTGCCGGTGATCTGAGCGTGTACACCTGCACATGTAGAATGCAGACAGAGGGCTTCTACGTGTTCTTCAAAGAAAGATGCACAAAGACACTGACACAGAGTAAACGCACTGCAGATGGGTGTGCATTCTTGTGATGTATTGAGGGCTGATGCAATGTAGTGTACTCCCGTGTCCATTAGTGTGAGGGTTGATGGCTGGTGAGGATGTTTTTTGTTCTGCTGTGGTCCGTCCGTTCAGCTGGTGCTGAGTCCCGGCTAACTTTTCCAGAGGCAGCCAGATCCAACATCTGTGTGTGGTTGCGCAACCGCTTTGCGGTCAGACCGATTGTTTATGACATGCACCACTTCCAATGTCTCACAAAGTGTTACAGTTATCTTTTATCTTTTGTGTGAACGATAACTCATTTTCTCTGAGGGAGAAAGGTCTCCGTCTAGCCTCAAGGCCACACTTGAAAACATGATGGAGTAATAATGTCTTTGCCAACAGAAGCCAATTCAGACTCTTGGAGGTATGGATCAAGGATCAAGGCTGCTGTTTGAAAAATCAAAGAATACATTTGTTCATCACTACATCTTTTTTTAAAATCAGCTGGCGGAGGCACGTAAAAGCAGCTCTCTCTCTCTCGCTCGCTCTCTCTCGCTCTCTCTCTGTGTGACCCTTTGCTTCCCTGTCTCTTCCCGTCTGTCTGTGGATTGCTACAATGGGGGGGGGGCGGAATACTACAGTAGACCATAGAGAGCTTTTTTAAAGCCTTGTGTCGAAAGCATTTACAAATAAAAAAAGGAAATGCTAGAAATGAATAAAAACACCTAAATGTTTTCAGAACATTTCCCATGCTTGCCTGGGGTGTAAATCTTGGAATATCGATAAAAAAAAAAAGACATTAATGTAGTTTAATGGAAACAGAATTTCTGGATAACTACCCTGTTGTACTTCTTCTTTTATTTGTAATAGTGGAGACACAGCATCGGCATATTGCTGCGATCAACCCTTATGTATTTGGATTTTGTTTAAATTAAGTTGAGTTTAAAAGTCGTATAACATTCCTGAAGGTAGTTATTTGTACAAAATCCACATCTTTTTCTCCCTTTTTTAAAACATGGTAGTTGAGGCTAATCTCGCTGCGATACAGAGCCCATTATACTGAGAGAAGGGGATGATCGCGAAGATTGAAGACTGAAGGACAATACCGGTGGCATCACATAATTCACCCTTATGCTGTAACACCATCTGGGGTGAAGCCTCGTATCTCTAGCTTGTCCTCTGTCAGACTATCAGACTTTGATGTCTGATAGCCTCTGTCCCGGTTGGTTCCAGCAGCAATATGAGGAGCATTAACTCTCCTGATATTGCCAGGGTCAAACTAAGCTGCTGCGGTCGCGATAAGTTCCGACTCGGCACAGACTATGATTCCCGACAATGTGCCATGTTTAAAGACTTAAAACCAGCCGCGCAAGGATAATTGACTCCATGTTAAGGGGGATGATTATTTTATCTCTGGGTTGTTTCTGCTCAAGTTGTGTTTGTATTAACGGATTGTGGTGATGGATTGAGCAGACGAGTGGAAAAAGAGAAACCAGAGGGATGAGAAGGAGGGGAGGAAAGGGGGGGAGGGAAAAGGGATTGAGTCGGACCTTTTCATTTGTCCACAGCTGGTGTGTTTGTCAGAATCCAATACACAATTATCACCAGTGTCCTGTTCAGTCCTCTGTGTGTCCTCTGCTGATTTGATTAATGTTGTAGCGAAAGAGAGAATTCAGTGAAAGAGAGAGAACAGTATGTTACTGCGCATGCAACACAATAGGTCAATACACCATTCAAGGCTTTCATGAAACTCATGCTTTTTTCCCTTCAAGTTGTCCAATCAACTTGTCCTTTTTAACTTGGCTTCTATTATTTATCTTTTTTTAACCTGTTCTTGCTGCTGAATGAGTTTGACCTGAATATATCCTTCAAAGAATATAGTAGACCCATCTGTCTGCTTCTTTCTGCTTCTTTTTCTCCCCACTTTTACCAAAGGTTCTCTAAACTTTCTTCAGCGAGTGCAGTTAGTGACAGTGTGGGCTCCATGGTAGCTCTGACAGCTTGATGGAGTAGCAGCAGGGTGCGGGGCTTAGCAAACAGTCAATCGATTCATTCATATAGACTAATCCTTTTGGTACCAATTCAATATAGAGAAATACGAGCCAACTTAGGTATGACTGTATCACATATATTCTGCATCTGCTGGTTCTGAAAACCATTTTTATTGAGTAAAATGATCAGAACACGAGATGCCATGTTTTGAATGGATGCATCATCCGACATACCCTGCTCATCATCTTTAAATGTGCCTCTGTTACTGTCAACTGAAGCAAGCAGCAGGAAACAACTTTTGCGTGTGCGGGGACCTAAACACCAAGGGAAAAACAAAACAGAATCCACAAATTTGCTTGCAAAAAACGGGTACCTTAAAATTAAAGTTCGGGTAATCTTCTTCAAAAGCTAATTTTTTGTTGTATTGTTGAAATTCTCATTCTCTTTCAAATGCTCTTACAAGAAAAAGACAAAAAAATCGGTAGCTCTAGCAGGACTATAATAAGCCGGTGCAGTTCGGAGACCTGAAGGGACAGGCTGTCATTGTTGCTGACTGGCGATTCTCTTGCTAGAGTTAGCAGCCTTTGGCGCTACTGCTGCTGGCTACTTTCATTGGAAAAGAGTTGGCGTCACTGGGCTGTTTTTTTTTTTTTTTTAATTTGATGATTTTTTTTAAATCAAGCGTACTCTTGCTGGTCTCTCAAGATTACCAACCCTAGTTTTAAACATGGCGTAGCTCTAATTGATCTTTAAACAAAAGGGTAAAGCTCTCATTGTTTCCACCAGGATAACACAGTGTGTTCCTCTCCCAAGGTTTTTATAATTCTTGTGTGTATTTTAAAGGTTAGTCAGCAGGCTAGAGTGTACCTGCAGTCCTGGATCAGTGTGTTTGTGCAGATGTTGTTGTGTGTGTGCGCGTGCGTGTGCTCTCGTGTGTGTAGGTGAGGGAGTCGAGTTCAGGTTCAGGACAGGTCAAGTGTTGGGGAGCTGTAACAGTCTCTATGGTGTTGCTCTCGGATCTGGGTGAGCACTCTTATGTTTTATTACCTTCACTCTCCAAGCCCAAGGCTATCAGCTCCCCAAGAGTTATCACACCTTAACCAGACAGGCACACATGCACACACACATGGAAAAACACTGCACTTACAGTACACTCTCACCATAGTCAATACCCAAAATCTTCATGACTGGTCATTCTGCTTCTGTCTCTTTGGGACATTTTCTCATTTGCGTCTCCAGCGGTCAGTCGGAGTGTTATGAAAGCAACTTGATGTCTCTTTTGCCTGCGGTTTAAATGCATCAACGCTTGATATTCTCCTTTGACCTCCGCCGTCTACCATTAGCGCCTGCTTGTCTGGAGAGCCCATCAGGCTGCGAGAGGCCGGGGCCTTCTGTCATCTCTCTTTCTCTGTTCGAGCAGGTTTCATGGGAGCAATTGCTCTCATGGAGGCTCTGATAATGGCTCATTGGACCTCCGATCATTGGCTCCCCCAGTAGAGCAGTTACGCTATTCACTGCCCATTACACCCTTTCTGCCGCGGCCCTGTATAAACTGTGGCCATGCACGCAAATGTGGGCGTCCACACTGATTGACACGTACCGAGAGAAAGCTGGTCCAATCACGTGAAGCCAAAAAACAGCTTGTGCTTTTGTACTATTGATTCTACGTCCCCATGTGCTAACCTGCGTGATAAGTTGTTTTGGCGTGACTTGCTTGGTTTTGGAGATATCGGCCGTAGAGATGTCTGCAAAACACATGAGGAAAAACTCAACAGCAATGTTTCTTTTCAGAAATCATGACCCGGGTTATCCCCAGTAATCCACAGACCTTGTTGTGAGCAGTTTCATGTAGGAACTATTTTCTTTCTACCAAACTACACCTGCCAACTGTATCCCCTTGCAGAAGGAAGCATGCAGCTACTAATGGACAAGAGGATTTTTACAGCACTAGATGTAAACGTGAATTGCGTCCTTCAATAACAATTTAAAAACATGAATTAAGGGCAAAGACACATGTATATCAAGGTTAGCAGTCCTTTTAACACATAATGAGGTGTCTCTCCTGCATTATTTATCAAAAACACATCACGCAGTTTTTGTTACAAATAATTAAGATAAGCATGTTGGTACAACCTACATTATTCAGAACATAAATCACGTGCATTTAAACTGATACTGGTGCTTTGCAAAGTTAATAACTGCAGAGTTGTTTCATCCGATAATGACTTGAGGTCGACAGTCACATTATTTTAGAGACTGGAGCAGCTTGCCAATGTACCCGAGCCCGACTGAGGCACTGCAGCTGCTTTATTTAAAGAAAAGAAAAAAAAACAGAGCGTAGTTGATTAGGTTGGCATCACTCACTACCAACAGATGATGCACATTCCGACAACACCTTCCCATTTCCCAGTATCGATGCCCTTAAACTCCCCAGAAAAGCTTTCGTTTGACCTCATACGCTCTCCAGATTGCCACATCTATCCTGACTACTTGTTTTTTCCATATGGCACGTTTAATCTGTTCTATTGACAGTTGACGAATGTCAAACGATGCGTTGATCTAAAATACGGCCTGTTTGTGTAGCTAACCATTAGTGTGAGCAGTATGTCAGCAGTACTGCGATCTATACACATACAACCAGTTCTTTGTAGCCTTCCTTACAGCTCGTTCTGCAGCTGATTTGTTTTGGTATTTTGCCTTCTCTTTGTGTGAAAATGACAACAAAATGAGCACAGAGATGGAAAATGAAGATTGAGAGAGAGAGGAGTACGACATGCAGCAAGAGTCCCCGTCTGGAAACGAACCGGGGACCTTGCAGCTACAAGGTTATGGCTGATCTGCAGGCTCTGGAGGCTTGTGTTGTGTAGTGCGGGGAGAGGCTGCAAACCTTTTGCTCTGTTGTTGTGGGTTTTCTGTTTGGCTGGATTCCTCCGTCACAGTGGACCTGAGGGAGAGCAGAGACAGCTGGGTAACGGAAGGCAGGAGCACCAGGCGGCTGTAAGCGTCTGTGTTCATGCCATGTATGCACACGCACACACACAACCGAAACACCTGCCTGGAAGGCATTAATAAATGAAACCTCTGGGGGGGGAAGGGAGGAAGAGAGGGAGAGAGGAAGAGAGAGAGAGAATTTCCTTGAGTCATACCTGACCCCAATAACAATCTCTCGCTCGCTCTCTCTGCAAAAAGATTGTATATGATCAGACTTTATTATCTGCTGTAGTTTATGATACTTGTACTGATTAATTTACGTGATTCATGATTGTGATCGTCCTTTCCTGTATGTTATGTATCTTACGAGTGCAGTATTCTTTGTGCTCTGGTTCGTCTTGAAAAAGAGATCTTGATCATAAGATTGATCTCAATGAGACTGAAGGAACAAGAAGGACAAAGCTTCCACATCAGTGGATCTAAAAAAGGGGATAAAAGATTAGAGGGAAATTGATGGGGGTACCCACGATTTTGGTAATTTACAGGTCAAACTGATCTAAATTTGGCCATTAGGGATGTACTGTATACATTCAACACCATTTCAATGTATTTAATTAAATTTGAAGCAGGTCCTAATTACATGTTGAATTACAGTCATTAATTCACTAGACGTCGTTTGACCTGCAAGTCACCAAATCAGTGCTTACTTGGAAATGGCAAAGAGAGGGTGGAGTAGAGGAAGCATGGTCACGGCATGCTAATTTTGAAGCAAAACGACCAGAATGAGGGAGGACAAAAGACAAAACCTAAAACAGAACAGAAGCTGTTTCTTCAAAAGGAGGTGTTGAATACAGACATTCCTGTTAAACCATAAACTCCGTAGAGATCTGCAGTACTACAGAGAGGCGATTTGCTGATGCATTTAATGAATGCAAAGTGATGCAGTCGTCAGCTTCATTATATCATAAAAGCTCCTTGTTGGCACTCAGCCCCGTCGTCACCCACTCCCAATACTGACTCATGGTGTCAGTCTGTTTCCCCGCCATCATGTACAATACCAGCGTTTAGCGTTCACTCAGTGGCTCTGTCATGAGGCTGGAAGTTGTGGGTGTTTGTGCTAATGCATTACGCTGTGAAGTGCCCTAGCTTATAAAGACACTTTCCTGTGAGGCTAACCTGTAAGTTATACATTTTGTGTCATTTCTGTAGTTGATAAATCCTTTCATCTTCCTTCTCTTCGTTTTTTCACTTTTGGCTGATTGGTTGGTTGAACGTCTGGTTAGATGTCATTGGTTGTTGTAGCCATTGACTCTTTTTTTTTTTTAAGTCAGACATTTAGACTTTTCATACCAGGAACAGCACAGGTGGAACCAGCTCACCTAAATGGAATGCAGTCATTTTCAATGTTATCAAATGACCCTTCACGAAGCCCCGCCACCCCGCTGCTACTCTTTCAAGCAGTCAGAGTTGCCATGGAGCCCGCACTGTCACTAAATGCACTCCCTGAATATCATCTAACTTTTGGCAAAATGATTTCAGAGAGAAGCAGACAGAAGGGTTGGCACAATATGTGTTTGAAGGACAAGAATGTTCTTCCAGCCTCTCCAGTCAACGAGTATCACTGTTACACAACGTTTAACCGCGACTAGCTCCAAATCCACAAAACCAGCCGCAAAAATGAAGAGAATCTGAAACGAATGAATGAGAGCCTTTGGAGGAGAGGCGGAGACTTGTCAGACCGTGGTGGGAGCTGGTCAATGCTACGCTATAATTGTCCAATCGAGGGGGCGGGACTTAGGGTCAAGTGCTTTATTCTGCTATGACGAGTCAGAATGTCTGAGGCCAAAAAGGTCTATTGTTGTCGCCTCAATTACGTGGGATCAAGACTTTTCATTGATGGACTGAATATCACGGCGGTGTATACAGAAGAAGTTCCCACACGCCTCATTAGCTTTCAATATGGAAGAGTTCTGAAAGTGGGACAAGTAGACTGAAATAGATGATTTAATGACGTCAATGTTGCCCACGGGCTCTACATACAGCTGAGTAAGGCTTACCTAGTGTGATCTCAGAGTGTGTGTGTGTCTGTGTGTGTGTGTGTGTGTGTGTGTGTGTGTGCTTTTAGTGCTTGTGGTTTAAGAGCCACTCAAAGTTAAGTGGTGCGGTATGAGGAACCTGTGGGGTGATCCAGACCTCCCTGTCTCTTGCTTCCTGTCTCTCTCTCTCACGCACACACAACAGCTCCGTCTCTGAGAGAGAAGCACGGAGTGCTTTAGGGAGCTATAAGTGTCAGAAGCAAAGAGATGTGCATATTGGTGCGTGTTGGAGAAGCAGAGGAAGAGTGTTTTTTTGGAAATGACAGCCCACACGTCTGTCTGCATTATTCTTTTTCTCCACATGGTCCGCTGTGGTGAAACGTAGGTGGCTTTGAAGCTTATCTTACAGGATTTTGGAACAAACCAGGGAAGTGTGTGCGTCTTTATGTCTTTATTTCTACCTTTCCTGTCAGTCACATGCATACCTCACATCTCATTTTCTTCTTCTACACTTTATATGTTTTAGCTCCTCAAGCTGCTGAATGCTGATAAATCCCTACTTTTAAAAGGCAATGTTCCTCCTCTACAGTATCCCTTTCCGCTCTGTGATTTGTAATCTCTAATTATCTGTTATTATATGAAAGTGCACCACATTTTGACCGAATGGTTTGCGATAGAGTCTTTAATGTTGATGAAAAAGGGCTCTTGTGAGGGACTAATCGACATAAAGATCCACTGACCCACACACAAACACACACACACACACATCAGTAATGGCAGACAGCTAATCAGCTTAACTCTTGAAACACTGTCTGGAAGGAGCTTTGTCTGGCACAGTTTTAATGTTTGTGGAATGATATCAGTGGTTGAGAATGGGAGGACTCCTCTCATAATGACTTCTTTCCTCTTGTAGGAATTACAAGTCTGAAGCTGCTGATAACTTTATAGTTTGTGTTTTTTTTCTCAAGGCTGGGAGTTTTGCTCTACTGCAGGATGTCAGCGTACAGAGAGAGGGATTAAAGATTTTAAAACCTTCATCCTACAAACGCATGCATATGCTCACACAAACATCAAAGCTCACAACCCAGAAATTCATGGAAAAAACGTCACTTCTGGGAAAACGAATGCCGACCTCATCCTGCACAACAAATTCAGACGAATAAAAACATCATAATTTGTTCAGAAATCGCGCCAGTCTGTCCTTTTTTTATCAAATCAAACAGCCTAATTCTTAAAAGTTGGTGGGTTATGATTCCTCATTGTTATCCTGTCACAACCAGGAAATAAGTCACATTAATGAAATAAAGCTACATTTTCATGGCTTTTAAGCATATCTTCTATGAATTATGCATTTGCTGCGTTTTTACATCAGCAATTACATTTTAAGAAAAACATCCTCTTCAAATGTATTTTTTCAGTTGCTTCTTGCTACAATAATATTTACAGTCTACAGTATTAAACGGCAATAATTCATACTTTTATATTTACATTGACTATTTGTATGAATGAATGAAACCTTTATTGCCCTTAAGGAAATGTGTTTTGCACAAAGAACATAAAATATTATGAAGACAACTTTAACAACCACAACAGCACATAATATAACATCAAAAACATCATAATAAAAGGTATCATTTGGGAAATCGATAAGGACATCAGGTACAAGATCTGTGAGAGGTGTTGCTTGAAGTGACGAATCATCGTTCTGAATCATGACTCGACTCAGCAGTTCTCCTCAGCTCTACGGAGTTTGTACCTCATTGTTGTGTTTTTCCAGCTTTACTCGGCTTTTTGTTCTTACTAGTCTGATCAGCCTTCAGGCTCTGAAACACCGGACCGTCAGGCCATTGTAGGCCCTCAGTGAGCTTCTGTGTCACTAGCTTTTGCGGTGTGTCACGTACCGTTGGCACTAGTCAGCCCTCGCCGGCAACTTTTCTTTGACAATTGAGCCCGTTGGTGAGAGAAATCACTCCGATTTGCCGTTCAGTTTATGTGAATCAGTGCAGGAGAAGAGCATCGGAAAGCAAGCGAACCAGTTTAGTCAAGAAGGCTCTTCTCATTTTTCATCTTCATCTCAGTATTCCAATACTCCTGAAAATAGACAAACACTGCTTTGTCTCATTTCCTTTCATGCAGGCGTAGAACGTACGCGTTAGTTGTCTGTAGTCCCCACGGTGTGTTCAAATGCAACTTTTTGTTTACACAAATGCGACATGAGGCAACGCAACAGTCGTTCTTTGATGTCGGTTTGGTGCGTGTGTGGGCCTTTAATTCAGGACTCGGCACACTTACATAACACAAGTAAACACAAAATGCAGTTTTTAAATTAAGGTTTTTATTATTAAGGGGAAAAAAAAAATCCAAACCTACATGGCCCTGTGTGAAAAAGTGATTGCCCCCCCCCCCTGTTAAAACATAAATTAACTGTGGTTTATCACATCTTTGGAAAGCTGAGTTCAATTTCTCTAGCCACACCCAGGCCTGATTACTGCCACACCTGTTCTCAATCAAGAAATCACTTAAATAGGACCTGCCTGACAAAGTGAGGTAGACCAAAAGATCCTCAAAAGCTAGACATCATGCTGCGATCCAAAGAAATTGAGGAACAAATGAGAAACAAAGTAATTGAGATCTATCAGTCTGGAAAAGGTTACAAAGCCTTTTCTAAAGCTTTGGGACTCCAGCGAACCACAGTGAGAGCCATTATCCACAAATGGCGAAAACATGGAACAGTGGTGAACCTTCCCAGGAGTGGCCGGCCGACCAAAATTACCCCAAGAGCGCAGCGACGACTCATCCAAGAGGTCACAAAAGACCCCAGAACAACATCCAAAGAACTGCAGGCCTCACTTGCCTCAATTAAGGTCAGTGTTCATGACTCCACCACAAGAAAGAGACTGGGCAAAAATGGCCTGCATGGCAGAGTTCCAAGACGAAAACCACTGCTGAGCAAAAAGAACATAAAGGCTCGTCTGAGTTTTGCCAGAAAACATCTCGATGATCCCCAAGACTTTTGGGAAAATACTCTGTGGACTGACGAGACAAAAGTTGAACTTTTTGGAAGGTGTATGTCCCATTACATCTGGCGTAAAAGTAACACGGCATTTCAGAAAAGGAACATCATACCAACAGTAAAATATGTTGGTGGTAGTGTGATGGGCTGGGGCTGTTTTGCTGCTTCAGGACCTGGAAGACTTGCTGTGGTAAATGGAACCATGAATTCTGCTGTCTACCAAAAAATCCTGAAGGAGAATGTCTGGCCATCTGTTCGTGACCTCAAGCTGAAGCGCACTTGGGTTCTGCAGCAGGACAATGATCCAAAACACACCAGCAACTCCACCTCTGAATGGCTTAAGAAAAACAAAATGAAGACTTTGGAGTGGCCTAGTCAAAGTCCCGACCTGAATCCGATTGAGATGCTGTGGCATGACCTTAAAAAGGCGGTTCATGCTCGAAAACCCTCCAATGTGGCTGAATTACAACAATTCTGCAAAGATGAGTGGGCCAAAATTCCTCTACAGCGCTATAAAAGACTCATTGCCAGTTATCGCAAACGCTTGATGCAGTTGTTGCTGCTAAGGGTGGCCCAACCAGTTATTAGGTTTAGGGGGCAATCACTTTTTCACACAGGTTTGGATTTTTTTTCCCAACTTTACTTGTTATCTTTGTCCAATATTTAAATTTGTTTGATGATCTGAAACATTTAAGTGTGACAAACATGCAAAGAAATAAGAAATCAGGAAGGGGGCAAACACTTTTTCACACAACTGTATGTTGTGAACTTTACACCATCTGTTTAACAGCAGACAGACAGAAGGAGCAGCTCTCTGGTGAAAATAGTGGAGCAATTAGCAGCTAAAGAGCGAGCGGTGTTGGTGTTGGTGTCGGTGGGGATTAAACCAGAGGTAAACGAAGAGTGAATATTGAACTTCCTCTTTGGGATTCATCAGGTGGCCAGAAACAAGATTCAAAATGAATGCCCTTGTTGCTCAATATCTGCTGGATGTGCAGAGCAAAGCCAGCAAGCAAAGTCTGTGTGCTTCAGAGTCAAGGAAATCAAATCAAATAGATGAAATATACAGGGGCTAAACAGACATGAGACACACATTAAAACAATAAATGCCACATGCTACCAAAATACATGTCTAACCTAAAAAACTGAAGATTATAAGAGAGCTGTGTTATTTTGACCGGCTTTGAGTTTCAGCAGTTTCGCCAAATGTTTCGTATACTTGCCTGCTGTTAGTAGTTGGCTGAAGACTGTAAATTTAGATTGTATGGACCCAGGTGTAAAGGTGAATTGCTGCATCCAATTTCTTTGGAGCAAGTGGCTAGACATTACATATTGCACCTTTAACCATACCGTATTGCCATGCACAGATATAAAGAAAAAGATAGATGTGACAATGTGTTGTTGTACAATATAGTGTTTCTGAGAAGGGTCTACTGCGGCTTGACAGCCTTCGCAGTGAGCTGAACAGGGGAAGTTGACACAAGTAGCTGCATTGTGTTGCTTCTGTTCTCTTTGTGCTGCTGCATATCCCCTATTGACTTTCCTCATGGTCTCACTTCCCTCATGGCCACACACACTCACTCTCACACACACACACGCTGAGCCATACCACTTCACTGTCTCTGCCTGACAAATAACGGACATTGGATTGTCGAAGTAAAGTATAGCAGCGACAAACTCTTGTGAATCCTGTGTAACGGGGGGGGGGGGGCAGGCAGGCATACAGGAAGTGGGAATATTTAGAGCGACTCAATCAAAGAGGGACTACATGGTGATCAGGGGAAAAGGTGATGCAGCTATAAAATGCACACTCTGGTGCCTGTGGTTCTTTTTAGTTCCTACTTTTATTCTCTCCCTTTTTATTTGTTGTACAATGAGATATGTTTGAAATATATTCTGGAAAGTTAACATTATTCTTGTGTGTGTTTATATGCTATAATGACGGTTGCCTTCTCCTGGCATAAAACATAGCTCAAATATGAATCATTTTTGGCGACTTGACAGAAGGTGAAAATCAGTTCAAAACAAACGGCTCATTTTAAAAAAATCAAATTTTTCTTCTGTAAACATTGCAGAACACAAAAGGCAATGAGCCTTGAATATACCATCTGCAGAATGCAGAGGAATAAAATACGTCTGTGCACACATGCCATGAATGCAAATCCCTGTTTTGTATAGCAGAGTCAGTCAAATGCTTCGTTGCTTAGTTTATTTATCGGCTTGCCCTGTGCGCTGTGTGGCGTCTCTCTAAATGCACCCAGGAGAAGTAGGCCAGGCTCCCGGGCCACTGTTTGTCGATGAAGTCGATATCTGTGCCGGGGCAGAACATCCCCTTCGCACCAACCGGCCTGTGTCGGGCCATTAGGATCCACCAGCACGGCGAGAAATGGATTAGGCTGCGGCAATGTGGGCCACGAAATCATCATCACCTCACCGCAGCGTGGAGCCACTCGTCAATACTGACAACAGGCTCACATGCACACAGAGGCACAGCACACGTCCGTTTATAGAAGAGCACGTGCACAAAAGCACTCTCAAGCGTGTTCTTGTTTTTTTTCAGGCAGTGTAGTCCGTCAGTAATTAGCTTATAGTGATCACTGTAATTGAATGAAAGGGAGGGCAGCAGAGAGCAACACAGATCAATGGCCTGAAATCGGATCACAACTGCGTGACATTGTCATAAAAGTAAGTTCTGGCCCCACACATCATCATTCTGCTACTGGGGGGAAACAACGCTCTGGCTTGTTTGTGTTTCTTTTAACCAAACACAATCGTGTTGGGCGGCGCTAAGCACAGAATGCGGTGGCGGTGCCATTGCAAAATAGGTAGCGCGGATAGCGGAAGGGGAGGAGAATGCCGGCTTATACCCACAGTCCACATCTGGGGAGTCACACTATAAGCCAACCCCCAGATTCACCGAGGATTCGTTTTAGCACGAGCTTTGTCGGCTTGAGGTTTCGCCTCGCTACATGCCGCTTTTTTGCGGCGCCGTGTCCGCCATTTTCCCAGCTTCCATCGGAACACGTGCTCGCGATCAGGCACCTGGTTGCAATGTTTTTAAGCAAGTTGGCGTTGATTTCTTTTGTATGAGTCCATACATTGTTTTTTAGGGAACTCCTACTCATTGTGCCTTTTTTAAATATATACAACATGTTGAATGTAGGAGTGCAACCAATGCTTGTTTCTACAGTAGCCTACTAGTACGTGGATACTTGAATTATTTATTTTAATGAATAGATGTGAAAAGAAAGTTTAATTACAAGTTCCCACAGGCCAATGTGACCTTTTCAAGTTGCTTGTTCTATCGAACCAACATTTAAATTATTTAGCCAAAGGTTTTCTAGTATTTCCTTCCTTGTTGTCACTTTTATATATTTTGGAGATTGCCTTCTTGTTCATGCTGGTCTCGGGTGTATTGTAGATAAGCCGTTTGTTGTTTCGTTGCTTCACTTCACTTTTTTTCTAATCTCAGTCTGCTGGACTATAGTTCTGCTGTGCCCCTCTTGATCCCACTCTATACTTTCTTAGTAGCAGAAGAGGGGCCAAGCTCAGGGGGGTCAGGGAACATGCCTCCGTTTCAAAGGAAAGAATCAATGTGTCAGCACAAACGCTCAGCTAAAAATGAGAGAGACACTCCAAAATGAGAAATGGCCTCTAAAATGGTCCACTTAGCAAAGTGATATTACACCCACCATAGAGTCTTTTTCTTTTCTTTCACTGTCATTTAACAGACATTTAAGTTGCTCCAGATAGCTGGATGAGTGTCTTCTCTGGCATGAAGTCAAATATTAATTGTCTTTGCTGAAGTGATCGGCAGGGTCGGTCAAGCAGGTTCTTTACTATTTACCATCTGAAAGATACAAGAAATGTAAACTTCTGTAGCATCATATGTAGTGTACTCTGCGGTGCAACAAGAATGGACCACTGAGAGCCTGGCCCTGTATGTTGCAAATATGACCTGAGGGTGTTCTTGCCCCTTGTGAGTACATTCGGTTTCCCTGTCGGACTCACCTCTCTCACGGAGACTCTGTATTACCAGCATGTTGCAAAATCGTCCTGCAAGACTCGGTGTTGGGAGCCGGCTCTCTTCTGGCTTTGGCCAGCTCGCCTTCTTCTCGATGTGGATCATGGAGGTTTTATTTTATGGGTAAAAGGGTGCATGGCAAAGTCTCCCACGGTCCAACAAAAACAAATCAAGTCCCCGTTGCAGGGTGACTTCAACTTCCAAACTTTTGGACTAACGACTAACACAGACTCATTAAGTAAGAGGTAAACGGCAGCATTTGAGAAATATACAATACTATACACTATATATTGTTTTTTGGTAAAGGTAAAATTCATTATTTTTGTGGATTTCCAGTTGTTGAAGCAATACATTCTTCAGTGCGTGCTATATGGACTGAGAAAGTTGAGCTCTCCTGCTCGCAAAGCCGTGCCGGCAGTGCCTACAAGTACCAGGATGCATTGCGTGAGCTAAACTGATGCCCAGCCTATATTACTTATGCAGGTAATAAACTAAAAACACAGATGCTCCGTGGTCCGAACCAGTGTGAACCAAGACCGCAACAACTCTTTCTTATTTCCCACATTGTCATCGGCAGCGCAGAACAGCTTCACTCCTTACGTTTTTACCTTTCACAACAAAGCCCAACTTAAATCACTCAATGGTCATCTGCTCTATCGGCCCTGTTGCTCTTGATTGTATTTTCCAGTTTATCTTCGGTCTCCAGCACATCCCTGTCCAACTTTCACACGCAGGCTCTCTCGGGCTTAACTGTTGTCGGCAACGGCATCCAATAACAACTGACATTTCTTACAGCGGAATGATTCTGTTTCTGTTGGCATCGAAGGGCAATTTGAGCAAATGCGTCACCGGTTGCCGTTTGGTCTTGGAAAAGCAGGTTGTGGAGGGCCCCTGCTGGCCATTTCCTCCTCGGCCTCTGTGCGGCATTTCTTGGGATGAATATCCAAAGAACAGCCTGTAGTTCTTCCTTACCTCCAACTCCATCAGTCATGTCAAATGACGGCACTGGATGCAGGAAGCAAGAGAGTTTCCTTTGTTAGATATAGCTGTCAGTGAGTCATTTATTGCTTCAATCGACTACATTTACCAACACTGATTGGACGTCCCTCTGTTCTTTTAGGTTATAGCTTAATTGGCTGTCAAAATCTGTGATCATTTGGTTTATTGTAAACTACAGGTTGTCTGCTAAACTGTTCCATTATTCTGCACCTCCTACCACCTGCCTGCAGAAAAATATGTGTCGTAGAGCGCCAGGCTTCTTCAGAATCAGTTCAAGCTACAAGCCACTATGCTGATTCGTGACACAGACTTCCTGCAGGGATTTTCCTTCGAGTCCAACAGAGCTGACAACTCAGATTTACTCAACACAATAGAATGTACTAATATCACGGATAGCACATATATAAAATAACACAAGACAGCGTTTGGAAAGTAAAACGAGAAAAAATAATGTTCTAAAGGGGAACACAACTAAATCCCACCTTTACATTATGTTATTCCCTGTTCTGTCCCCTGGGAGGACGATATAAGGGGTTTATCTTGCATTCTCTTCTGTACTGCTACTATACAAGATCCAACAGCCAAGCAGAGTAAAAACTGCCTTTTTAACAGAATGATGCCAGTTTGTATTTTAGACATGCTGCCAGTCTTGATGCCCCCTAATTCAAGGTATGTTTGCTTGGATGTAAAATTTGACATTTTATTTCTTCTTCACATCAAACTGCTGAAAGGCATAACATATCTTGACATTCTCCTCTGAAGTATGTGTTGTACCTTTGCTCTCTTACAACATAATGAATCAATATGTTTATTATGTTAGAAGAGAGCAAAGGGACATCAACCACCTTTTATGTACACAATATTTTCACCAGCATTAGGGCTGGTTATCATTTAAAAAATGTACCAGTACCAATGCCAGTACCCGGTTGTAGTTGCTATGTTGGTGGTCCAATCACACTTTGCATTTAATCCAAGCTTGTGGTGATTGGCTGCGAGCCAAACCATTAAAATAGTCCTTTATTTTCTAAATCAAAGCAGAAAAAGGACTGATTGCAGGTTCCGTCTGACTAGAGAGGTTTTGATACTACAGTACTTGGTACTGGGTCAATATCTTGAAGGTATTGAGTACTGATACCTAGACCTAACCAGCATACACACAGATATCAATGCACACACACACACACACACACACACACACACACAGAATCTGCAGCATCAGCAGCACATTAAGACATTTAATCACACAGCGTGGGACAGTGGAGCCGGCCAACGGTTTCCTGGTAGGGTAAATGATCCACATCATTCATGCGAGTTGTTTCAACATCATGATGTAGAGGAAGCAAACGGAGCATCTTTTGGTCCCTTCCTTTTGATTTACTCCGATTGATAGTGTCCTGGAATATATTTTTCCTTTCCTGTCCTATTAATCAGATTTATTTTGCTCCTCCTTTTGGGGTCCAGACCTTTACTTTAGGATGAGAGCCAGAGATTTAGCAGCCTCTACGTCAGCACAGAATGTATCTGAAGTTAAAGAAGCTAAAGCGTCCTTCAGGACAACTGCTCTGGTTGTTCCTGCACTCTGACCTCCCTGTGAAAGAAGGCAAATGAGAAGAGAATTTCCCAAATGGCGTCACATTAATCATCATCGTTAAAACAGGATCAGTTCCATCCTTTTGTGAAAGAATATCTTCTAAAGTTGTGTAAGTAGAGCTAATGGCGAATGGCTGCAGGCTGCCTCTGACTCAGCCTGGCTCAAATGTTCACTGGCTATTCCAATCAACCATTTGAATCAGATCCAATTTAAAATGGTCAAGCATTTGAATTCACAGCCTAGAGTCATTTGATATTGTTCCAGCCACGGTACAGAGTGCTGGTCCTGAGGCCTGATGGAAGGAGGCAGGCAAAACAACCACACTTTGGTTGAATAGATGCATGAGTATGAATCACATGCAACAACGGATTCAATCTATCAATCAGTTCACAACAATGAAATCAATAGCAGGATTTTTTTCATACTCTTTGGGATCTGCGACCCTGAACTGATTGATTTCAACCATGCTACTCACCTTTTTTGGTATTTCAGGCTACATTTCAAGTAAAACAGATTAGTTCCGAAATCTCACCCAGGATTCTTAGATGTAGCGTGAAGCAGCAATTCTCCTTTAAGAGATGGCTTTGACAGGCCTCTCATTACAAACACTGTCTGAAGCTCTTTGGGTCAATCATTTCGGTAGCACTTTATAATAACTACACACTATGAAGCATTAGTTAAATATGAGTAAACTCTTAATTCATCATTTATAAAGCATTGTTCCTACATTAATAATTCATTAGTATGCAGTTCATAACAGCTATAAATGTTTTATTCTTGATTAATAAGCTCGTCTATTACGTGTTTCATTATTGTGTTTTCATACTTTATAAATGATGGATTCCCCATTTGTAAATAAAGTATTATATATTTTACAAACCAATTATTCAGGAGTTGTAGATGATTAATAAGATAATTTATAAAGTGTTAGTAAATGATTAATAACTTATTTAGATGTATATTATTCATGCATTTATATATATAATGGTTAGGGACTATGTTAATATATGCTTTATAAACGCATATTAATACTGCAATTCATGATTAATTCATGATTTATTAAGGTAGTTACTACTCGTTAGTAAAGTGTTTTATGTGACCTCATCTAAAGTGAGGACTATTTATGCCTTACAAAGCATTTATAAATGACGTTGAAAGGCCAGCAGTGCCTCAAAACATCGTTTTTGAACAGAACAGGCAAATAGACACAATACAAAGTGATCAAAAACATATTAATATTTATTGGAAGATGCAAACAATATACTGTTAAATACAAACCTGTCATCCATTGACCAGGAGCTTTGCATATTAGTTTACATTTACTTATTTAATTATTCATTTCATACCAAGCATATCGATCTCATTCACATCCACTCCACATATAACAGCTAGTTAGCCATCTGTCACCTGGATTGCTCTATTTACAACGGACGTGACGCGTTAGCGTGCGCCTGTCTCAGGACCTCTCGTGTTAGCTGGAAGGCGAGCTGGATACTCATCCGCAAACTAAGAAATGAACAGACGGCCATTCGAGGCCCGTCAGCAGTCATTCTTTCTGGCCCGGATCCGCGAGCCCTTTCAACTTAGGTTGGAGTTTTCCATCGCGTAAGTGCACTTCTGTACCAGTTCCTGAGCGTAACGTTTGTCCTACGTTGATGACGTATGAAGCGGTTCTTTCCTTTGTCCGTCTCACATTGATGACGGCATATGAAAGCGGGATTTCGTTTATTGCAAACAATGACCAGATTCGGCCGGCTGCCATCGGGACATGCAACTGAAGAAAAGTACGAACAGTGGAGATCGATATGCTTGGTTAAAATGAATAATTAAATAAGTAAATGTAAACTAATATGCAAAGCTCCTGATTAGGTCCGGTTGTATATTTACAAACGTTTTATATACAGCCATGTTCTCCTGAAGGAGAATGTCTTTGTTTGTTTGTTTCTTACATGAATTAATGGATGAGAGGTTTGTATTTAACAGTATATTGTTTGCATCTTGCAATAAATATTGATATGTTCTTGATCACGTTGTATTGTGTCTATTTGCCTGTTCTGTTAAAAAACTGTGTTTTGAGACACTGCCGGCCTTTTAATGTCATTTATAAATGCTTTGTAAGGCATAAATAGTCCTCACTTTAGATGAGGTCACACAACATACTTAATAAATGCTTTATAAGGCATAAATAGTCCTCACTTTAGATGAGGTCACATAAAACACTTTACTAACGAGTAGTAACTACCTTAATAAATCATGAATTAATCATGAATTGCAGTATTAATGTGTTTATAAAGCATATATTAACATAGTCCCTAACCATTATATATATAAATGCATGAATAATGTACATCTAAATAAGTTATTAATCATTTACTAACACTTTATAAATGATCTTATTAATCATCTACAACTCCTTAATAATTGGTTTGTAATATATATAATACTTCATTTACAAATGGGGAATCCATCATTTATAAAGTATGAAAACACAATAATGAAACACATAATAGATGAGCTTATTAATCAAGAATAAAACATTTACAACTGTTATAAACTGCATACTAATGAATTATTAATGTAGGAACAATGCTTTATAAAGGATGAATTAAGTGTTTACTCATACTTAACTAATGCTTCATAGTGTGTAGTTATTATAAAGTGCTACCATCATTTCAAATGCTCACAGTACATTACAGCACATGGTCTAATATTCTCATAACTGGAAATCAAAGTGAGATATTCTCACATGGATTTTCCACAACATCACAGCACTTTGCAGGCAGCAGGATGCATTTATTTTTTCTCCCTCCAGTGATGTAATGCTGGAATAAGCATTTCGGGAGATGTCATGAATTGAATTGGAATGTCTGAAGGAGACATTCAGGAGTCCCACGGGGCATAATAAAAGCTGCTTTGAACTGACTTTGTGATCTATATTCTGTATTTTGTGCTTCAGTTTCAATACAGAGTTGTCCCTGCCATTTAACAGCTTACTCGTTTCAAGATTCCCCGGATGCAACTGCCTAAGATGAAGACCAAATCGTCCAGCACTCTAAAATAGCTAAATGACTTCTTTCTTAATGATATATCTCTTATGCAATAAATATAATATGTTTAAATACAGGTTGTTGTTTTTACGTGGAGTCAATCCAGAATATTCTGAGAGCAATGTCTGTATTATTAATGTCTGTATTATTACAAGGATCGATGGTATTGAGGATTTGACTTTTTGGTTGCTGGTTTGCAATGCAGGATCTTGCTGTGTGTGTGTGTGTGTGTGTGTGTGTGTGTGTGTGTGTGTGGCATTACATTCCGGAGACTATCCTCAGATGTTCACATGTCTCCTCTCAAAAGTCAGCGTTGGTTTCTTTGAATCCCAACCGTGATCTTTCCTTGACCCCAGTATCCGTGTGCTTCTTTGTTGCAGTGATACGTTGTACACTTGCGAAGCCGAGAAATTGTGTGTTAATGTCCCTGCGGTGTCTTCAGCGTACAGCATGTCCGGTTGGTGTGATTCACACTGGTGTCAGAGGTATGGTTTATTTGACTGCTTGTGTTCGTCCTGCAGTGAGTCACAGCGGATGACTTGTGTCCTGTTGAGTCACATCTCTGGACTCTAGACTGTAACCTCATTTCAAAAGGCCACCACTGACTGTCCGCATCACTGCTGCGTGCACATTTTCCAAATTGTTCTGAAACAGAAAGCTTGGTCTTTCTGAATCGATGGTACATGCAGCGCAGATCTCACAGAGATTATACAGCACATCCACTTTGTCAGTCTGAAAGGCTTAAGAGCTTCATACTGTACAGTATGTATGAGTGTGTAATGGCTAAAAGAGTTGGCCATTACTCTGATTAACACGTTCACATGGTTTGTTTATAGGAGCAGTCCATTCATTAATGATGCCACCTCCACATTACATCATCAGATGTTACCCTCTTTGACTGTTGGTCATATATACTGTCGTGTAACATAAACACCATAAGATTAATACCATATGGAAAATCGTGTCATCTGAAAAGGGACAGTGCTATTTTACCTCTTCACATTTTTGAAAACATAAAAATTAAATCATCACCACATCCTATAATTATGTTTGATTTAGGATTTTGGCGCTTAAGTTCACAAGGCACAAGTCCAACAGTTGTTGTAAATGTAAATATAAATAATCTAAATGGAAATTTCAATTTCTATTTCAAAGTATCATTCATTAATTCTGTCAAATATTTGTATTCAATTCTAATTCATACTATTCTTGCATTTATATTTAACATTTAACTTAACAGATCTCATCACTCAGCATTTTTTATTCACTTATTTGATTTGATTAATGAACTACATCGACATAGAATGTGAATGTAATTCAATTGTGATGAGCTGAGATGGTTGCAACCGGCCTACATCAAGTTTCTAAACACATTCAAGCCCTCATAAGTACAATATTGGTGAAAATATCTTCACCTTTTAAGATGATTAAAGTTACACTACGACTTTATGCTTGAAAGTATTCAAAGTAAAGCTTTAGAATCCTCTTCCATTTAGACAGACTGATGACATCCTTACCATGATGAAACCGCCTAGAAATCAGAGACTCTTTCTCCATGTGCTCTGCTTCAGCACTGACGCACGGATTTAGATGGAAATTAATTATTACGTCTACATCTGTGATCACATGATTCATGTTGTGGAGCTTCACAATTATGAAGCACAATCAGACTTATGAGTATGAAGTGTTCACATTATCCTGCTTAATCACTGTAAACCCCTGAGGGGAGCGCTTTTATTTGTGAAGCCATCAAGATAGCTCTATCGAATTTTAACTACCATTCCTATCAATGTTTTAGTTTGTTATCCAGAGCTCTTTTCCCCCTCTGCATCTCTCTCTCTCTCGCACACACACACACACACACACACACACACACACACACACACACACACCTGTGAGGAAAATAGCTGTTGGCAAAGCAATCTCAGCAATAATATGCTTCAACAGTGCTTTTAATTATGTGTTGATTAATGATGTCTCCTCACTTGATCGGATCCTTTCAGCTAATGAATCGATTGCAAGGTCACTTTTTGTACTTATATTCGTTGAAGTATATTTTTCGTACTTGTGTGTATTTGTCCTTGGAAGTAACACACGCTTTTATCTAAATTCTATGTTCTGATCTGGAAACGGCATCACTAAACATTTGCACTAGAATGAGCACAGAAGAAGCCCACAGCAAATACATGTTAGTGTTGCTGTGTGAAAACAAGACTTTTTGTATTAGAAACATTTCATGCCAAGTATTGTTTCCAGTAATTGGTATTTGGTCCTTGAGGTCTCGGTAGACTCAGAGGTTTTTAGTTGATTCGTTTGTTCTTATGGGGAAAGAGTGGAAACTGACTCTCAGGGAATGAAAAAGGCACATCTGGCATCACAATGGTACTCACAAATCTGCTTTGATCTTTAATCAGCACTGGAGTATTTAGGATCCTTCTGTACGCCTGCATTCATCTCATGCTGGCAATAGTATGGGAGAAAACATTTAGACAGATTTTTTTAATTGATTGCTTGGACCAGTCCACATTAAATACTAATTCTTAGTCACTGTTGGTGTCACATTACAAAAGCACAACTTTATAAACACTCTAGAGCAAAGTAATTCAGGAATGATCAAACTTTATATGATTTTGAAATAAAAAATGAGCATTGTGAAATTCAGTATTTGGATCAGTATTCAATATCGTACAGAAGTGTAGGTATAGGAACCATACTCAATGTGTAACAAGCCAACTAAGAATTGCTTCAGTCCAGGCCAGTCCTTATTGGTCAATTGACCCACATTGTGTAGAACACATTGTCATTATAAGATTAAATTCAGTGTATATCATTTTTTCATATCATGTTGTAAAAGTACTAGTTATATCACAAAGGCTATGAAAGAAACACCAGTGTAAAAAAGTCCAAATCTACTGCAGTGTACTTCCTAACCTTTCTTAATCCATCAAGGTGTCTGCTTTTATTGCTGTGAAACATAACACAACTGTGATGGATTATGATGATGATGATTTTCTGCTGCTGGTTCAGTTCTGGAGCCAGTTGCAAGTACAAACTACCTGGAATCATGTCGATAAATAATAATTATGTAATCTCACTCAATGTGATTCTTTGAGGTCTAGTACATATTAAATACTATATATTATAACTTCTGATAGTGTATCTATTTTTTTCAAATCTATATTTAGGCATAGATTTCTTACTGGATATAGAGTCAATAAAATGCAATTGAAACCCAACCCTCTTCTAAAATCTGAAATAATTGTTCTGCACTGAGAGGAACGGCAACCAACGGCAGCATGGATGAAGGGAAACACTGCTGTAATGGGATTTATGACAAATGGGCAGAAATCTGCAAAAACACAGGTTTGGTCCTTCAACACAGCCACTAAAACATAGTGTGTGTCCACCTGCATCAGAGGTGGAAACATTCCCACAACAACCACCAGATTTACAGTATAAACTCACACATTCGTGGAATCAAATTTGAGACCTTTCTTTGTTTCTAAATCAGACCGGAGGTGTGGAACACTTTCGTCCGGCCTGACTGTATTTAGGCGACAGGACATTTTATCGTCTGTTTGCTGAATTCATGTTTTGCCGCCGGCTATAGTTTCAGCGGTATCGGGCCCGCCCGTCCTCGACGTCTCTCTTCGGGCCCATTAGTGTCAGACTCTGGGTTTGCAGCTGGTGCTAGCAACCCATCTGTTTCTACATCCCCTGTCCTCCCACGTCTCTTTAGACCTGCCACTGCCACAGATGTGTTTGTGGTGGAGGAGGAGGAGGAAAGGAGCTCACAGTGATAGTGACAGCTGAAATACTGTGTGTGTGTGTGTGTGTGTGTGTGCGTGTGTGTGTGCGTGTGCGTGCGTGCGTGCGCGCGCATCTGCCCCGTCAGTGGGGACATGCCTGGCATCGCATCTCTACTAACGCAAAATATTGAAGAGATGATGTGTAGCAGTGGAGTGTATACAGGGATTGTGTCCTCACTGGAATTGTTCCAAGTTGAATCGGATTTGATGCGCCACTGGTTCTTGTCTTAAGTTATTTATTAATATTTGTCATTTAATGAATTAGCTAGCTGGAAGTATTACAGAAACAATAGTGTTCATGGCGTCTGCCTAATTACTCCACAGTCCAGTGCACCACAAGTCCACAGCATACCAAACTGCTCCACTAGCCCACTTGTGTTTTAGTGCCTTTAGTGCTTATAGATCAGCTGTGGAGGAGTAGCTCGCTATGCTGCTATCTTGTGTTGTTCTGTGGATGAAGATGCTGTAAATAAAATAAAGGAAGAAAAAAAAAAAAAAAAGTCTTGGACTGATAATACAGACCAATGACTTTTGGTGAGCAGACCTGGTGAATATTGAGCGGATTACAGCTGGTGCACAGCAGAGGGGCTGATATGTGCCTGCAAATGATATAGTGTGCAGGTGATGGACTGCTGCTGATGTGGAGGTGTAGACGGATGTTCTTGATGCAAGAGGGGGGCGGGGGGGACGTCAGCTCGATTTTGTGTCCTGGAGGGAGAGAGGAAGAGGGATGGAGGGAATTGATATGATGGACTGGAGGCAGAGACTGTGTTTAGATTGGCCCGTGTGGATGTGCTGTAGCTGCTTGGGTTAATTTTCTGCATAGCTGAGCACCGAAGGCATAAAAAAAAAAACCAGCCCCGGGTATTGCGGGGAGATGGCCGCTCCGTAAGACAGAGCGGCACTGCAGGATGCTGGAAGGGTTGCGTGACAAGATGCCCGGAGGGAGGAGGTTACTGCAGTGCTGCCTCCTAAAGGAGGCCTTTGAATTCCCAGGACGGTGTCATGGAGTGTGCAGAGGTGTATGTCAAACACGGTCGGCGAGGGAATTTGACAGTTTTATTTTATTTAATTTGTTTTACCCTCATGAAATATCCATGACAACGGGGCTCAGAACACTGACATACTCCATGAATATACGAATGTTCAATGGCAGGTGCACTGCACCGTATCAAGGGATTTAATTGTACTTTCAACATGAAGTGAGATCAATTTTCAAAGTGCAAGGTTGGTGAGATTATAATTCAATTTCAAATGCAGAATCTTGTATTTCCTTATGAATCTCTAGCTGGCGAGTTGAACACTTACTAAAGCTAAAGGTAGGCAGGGTTTCTTTTTTATGTAATCGGGCGCAATTCCATTCTAACCTTTCAGCATATTGTAAATCAAGTGTTCTGAGAGAGAACTAGACTCCTCTTGGCTCTGTTCTCTGACTTTAGAGGATCTAGCCTGTGACGGCCAATCACAGGTCATTTCAGAGAGAGAGAGCGTTCCTATTGGCTGTACTGTTTGCTTTTATCAGTATGCTTATTTGCAGCATTATTTGTTTTCAGATGTATTGTAATATAACTAATATTATGTTCTACTGTTTGAATTATTGTATTTGTTAAAGTGGAGAAAAGTTGATTAAATAGGCTGTAAAAAAATTTGTTTTAAACTTTATTTCCTTACATTCCAGCAGTAATTGCAGTACAATATAGCATTCAGGCACACATCTTCATAAATGCTTGTACTTGTACAGGTTACTGTATGAAGCGTGTGCACATGCCCATGCTTGTCTGGTGGGAGGGGCTTAGGAAAAAGAGCGGAGAGCTGCAGGAGGAGGGTTGTAATAGTAATTTAAAATTCTCACAATTTTTTTTTTTTCTTTTGCCTTTTCCAGAAAACTTCCTCCCCCCTGCTTTAAGTCCAACTCTCCTGTTCAGGTTACTGAACAGTACATTCAACAGAAATGCTGTGCTCCAGCTCCCTCCTGATGACACATAACATTAAATACATAATACAAAAAATCAAAAGCCGGCAGGGTATTGCCATAAAACAGTGCCGTCGTTGTAATGATTATTTTTCAAGTGTAGTTGAGCCTGCCAGGGTTGTTATGTGAGAGCAGAATATGTTCAGAGTTGATATTTGGCGTCTAAGGTCTGAACTCCTCACTCCAACAATACACCGAGCTCAGCACAGCAGAGATTGGGGCTTGACAACAACGACCCTCCCAGGGTAAGTTAGTCTCGAGGCCTACAGGTGGATCGGGGAGTGCTTATGAAATGGCAGCAGCAAGTTTGCTAGTGAGCATTACAGAGGAGTGAGCCGAGCACAGAAGGCTTAAATACAGTTTATTGCCCTGTTGGGTGGATAGATAATGCACTGAGTAGAATCTATCACGTGTGAGTAAGCAGCACACTTGAACTCGCTTTGCTCCATTAATAGAATTGGGTTACAAATGCAAAGCCATGATGCAGATGTTGTAAACGTGTAACCTTGACTGATTCTCAGCTTTTGCTCCTTCTCTCTTTTGTAACCGTCGCGCTTTTCAGCATGTTTCTAATAATGCCATATGATGACACTTGAATAGAACAGAGCCATGAATAAAATGTGAAAAGGCCTATTTACATGAACAGCAGTGCACTCATCCTAATGGATGAGCTGAACGTTTCAAAAATGTTTTTGCTGCATTCAAGAAACGGAACAAAAACAAGCGTGTCCTGAGGTAGTATTGTTAAAAGGCTTTTGTCTGTCAGAGCATGAAGATGTTTATTTCTGTGGAGTTTGACATGTAAAAACATTTAAAAGCTGGTAACACATCCCTGATTCCAGATCTATGAATCACCACCCTCGTCTACAACACTGGTTGCAGAAACAATCAATCAGCCAATCAGAGCGTTGTAGGTGGGAACATGAATGTGTATTTCATCTAAAAAGTTGGTTTGCACAACAAACCAATTTATACGTATAAAGTGCACAGACAGCTTTCTCTATAACTCCACCCTTTTCTTTACTTATTCTAACATTTTATAGGAGAATATAGCCACCATAGTGTGGTCTCTAACAGCTAAATGGGTCTCCTCTGATCAACTAATTACGGATCTCCATCACTTGAACATATGACCAAATGACTTATTTTGACCACTATGACAGTTAAGAAAGATCAACACAAGTGTTTTTGGTTAGGGTCTTTGTAAGAAACGTCAGTTAACAGGTAATAACACCCTTATAGGTCCTTTATACGATGCTTATTACCGTTATCGTTATGCATTTATTGGAAGTTAACTGCATTTAATAACCATTAACTATATGTTTTGCAGGTACCGGCTCTAAAGCTTGCACAAGGCCTTATACCCCTGCATGTACTAAGGCAGCGGCCTTAGTATCTGAACTTTGACTCACTTTGCTGCATGTTGTCTTTAGTGTCTAGTAAGTGCTTGGTAAAGGATTTATTACCCTTTATAAGGCTTTGGCTTTTATTGTCTCTACAATGTGCAGGGTTTTCCCTAGCAATGGAGTGGAGTTGACAAGCATGTCAATTGACTAACCGTTTGCAGCACTAATTCTAGCCAGTGGAACAGAAACCCACAGTGGAGTGTGGTTGGGAGACAGGAGTTTAACCCCAGTCTCTGACCTCAAAGCCTGACACTTAACACATGCTCCCTAGAAGGTTCGGCAGTCGTCTTGCTTCTTTAGTCAGTCTTTACACCACCAAAAGGTTGCTTGTCAGAAAAACACAAGTCATTTTTAAAAACATCATCAAGCTGCCCGTGCTGTTGTTTTTGTGGCGTCGACAGTCACCTCGTTAAATGAACCTTGGAATAATTTTCTCTTCAGAGAGCGGATAGGGAAAGCAGGAGTGAGCCTCCAGTTGCCCTTTTCTCACTGACTTTCCAGTTTTAATTACCCCAGACCTTCTTAAGATGAAGGTCTTTAATAATGTTGCAGACGTACCTCTCGGTATAAGTTGTTTCAGCCTGGGCACAGGCGGACACAGGTGGAAAGCTTGTGTCCAGAAGAAGCTGAGAGGTGCACTGGTTTGCACACATTATTCATGACCACCTGTCCCAGTCAGCTGTATATTGAAATTGCCTGCGACCCTTAAGTGTCCTCCACGGACCTTTTGTGGCATCATGGTCCTGAGCAGTGGTTATTTATTGCTGCTGACTAAAGGATTCTGACTGCCCACCCCCTTACTACAGGCCCCATAAAAAGCTTCAGTATGTTCATAAAGTCAAGTAAATATAAGTGCTGAATGGCTCTTAAATTGCCAGGCACACTGGGAACATGTAACCCATAAAGAAGGTGTACTTTTTTGTGTTGGGGATGCAGCTTTACCCCGTGTCGTAGCTCTTCCTGTGTCACAATGGTCGCCCTGTCGAGATCGACCAACAGAAAGCATCCGATGGCATTCCTGCCAGAGGATGATCAGGCTTGTTTATTACCGAAAAGCTTGTGCATTGTTGCGTCTTTCCGGCTACTCTGTATTTTTAGTTTTGAGCTGTCAAATTCCTCGTATGTGTAACGTACTTGGCAATAAACGGTTCTGATTCTGAAAGCCTCGGGGCTCGTTCTGCGTGTCTTTACTGTGACCGACTCCCGTCCGCTATCGGTGTTTGTTCAGCTACGGCATGGCTGAGTAAGATTCCCATTTGTTACAGTAAATATCATGTGTGCTGGAGAAAGGCCTTGCTGCTCAAGCATGATTTTATTTAAGAGATTAACTCAATGTCCTATTCCAAACAAATGTATGATCTATTTATGACTGATGTTGTTGGTACACGCAAGAAAGCTTTGCTGCACCCGTTGGGTAAATGATGAAAACAAAAGACATGTAAGACTTCAGGTGAATAAAATATGAATCTGTCTCCCCTCTACATCCGTTCTAATCATTTGCATCCCCTTCCATCTTTTCTGTCTCCTCTCTCGTCTATAAACCTAAATCAAACACGGTCAAATTGAACAGTAAGTCAAATACTGTGGAAGCTACAGAGGTTCACATGACCTTTGCGATATAGTACGGCTTCTGCTGTGTGCTGTTGGTAATTGTGTTTGTTCAGTGTGATAGGAATCTAGTCGTTTTATATGTTCTTTTAAGCACAGATACAGAATGTGTCAATAAATGCTAAATCTATACCTGATAGCTGATGTTCATCATCTATCGTTTGACGATGATTTAGTTTCTCATTGATATAAAGTTGGCTTGTAAACTGGCTAATGGAGAAACAATCTGGTCGACAACGTTGTCTCTCAACTCCGGTTACTTCCAATATTGAAGTAAACATCAGCATGTTAGCATTTAGCACCACGGTGCCTAAGACGGCTTCACAGAGCTGTTACCAAAGTCTTGTTTCAAATAAGCTCATTAGGCTCAAATTGATTCTCTCCCTCAGTATATGACCACATGCATCCGTACGCTGTTATTTTCCCTTTTGCAAGAGGACGAAGAACTGCTGTTTCAACTCAAAAGTGCTCCTGCAATGATTACAGACTCTTTTTCACACATGAAAGTCTGAAGGTATGTGTTTTTGTTACATTGCATACATTTGATCCGATTACTTTTTGGGTTACATTGTAGCTATGCAAGTTCACTGAAGAACTCAACACATGACACACCTGGCGTCATGTCGTCCTCTCTATATTTGCAATTTGATTGGCTTGTAGGCTTGTTCTAACTATATGTATATATATATATATATATATATATATATATGTCATGTTACAATTAGATTTTACGTTTTCATTTTGCTTTTCTTTTTTCTAAACGCCAAATAAATTCATTTTTCTTTCTTTCTTTCTTTTATAAAAGATCATTAATGAGTGCTTTATAGTTTGAGGTTCATTATTGAGTGTTTAATACAATCAGTGAAAGTGTTGTCATCACCAAACATGGGAGCACGTGCACCTGCTGTTTGACCGGCATGTTGATGAGAAGCTTGCAGCCATTTATTTCCTCTGCTCTGTGGGATAAAGGCGACTCTAAAACCTTTTTGATTTTTTCTTTATCATATTTTGCATTTCAGATTTAAGTCCAACTTAGATTGCAAAAGTGTCGCCTTTGTGCAGTCAAATACTATTGATGAAATAAAGGTCTTTAAATGTGTAGTTGATGTTTTTCTTGTAGGCAGGATGAAAAAAAAGAAAATGTCAGAAAAGCTCCTTTGAGGTCCAAGTATCTGAGGGGGTGGGATGGGGTATGTGTGTGATTGACAGCTGAGCCAGCAGGGGGCCAGTGTTCTGTTACCAGTGGCTTTAAAGAATGAGGACCACACTATTTAAACTGATGTTGACATTTCCATATTTTTTTCCCCCTTTGGGTATTTATTCATTTTGACTTTCCAGAGCAGATTTACGTATATAGGGGTTGGGTATTGCCACCAACACTGTTCGTCACAGTGTCTTCCATGGGGTTAGAGTTGGAAGATGAGTGTTTGCCCCATGCAAACAGAAACTCAAAAAAAAAGTAATCACTATGTATGCAGTGAAGAGTGATGCATAAAATGACTATCTACAGTCATTAGTTATGCAGCACCTCTTCAGGCATGAAAAAGTTCTTATCCAGGTACCACAGAAGAAACTTTACTGCCTCCACAGTCTTTTGATCTTCCCACACACAACAACAAACAAACAAACTCGCCTGAAAACAAAGATATACACACGCACACTTGCAGACACAAGAAAACACACACACTCATGAATACTCACACACACTTTGCAGACGCTCACAGTTAAGTGGTGGATAATGAGACCGTCATAAGATATTCAGACATGCACCAGCTCCTGTCTATTTGCCGTACTTCCTGTTTTCCATAATTCATGTCACTCGCCTGCAGTGTCTCTGAAGGAAATGAAGGCAGATGAATAAAGTCTTCAGGTGGAGAAGCTGGTACATGTATTGGCAGTGAGGCGGCCCACTTACAGAGAAGTCACTTGTTTGACCCCTGATGTGAGTTTATCTTCAGCCTTGAACGTGTTCAGTTGTCAGCTTCAGACTGGTCCTTACACTTCTTCAGTTTCTGTGTGTTGTTCTGCTCACAGCAGTTAAATGTATAAAACCAGCTTTTTTTTTATTCTCTTTTGATACCACAAATATAATGTGCAAATACAAAGCACACCTACTATAAATTAGTTACTTTATTAATAGAAATGTTGGAGATATATCCTGCTCAGTTTCAGGTACTTGTATTTTGGGTTACTCACATGTTTACATGCTTTAATGTCAAAAACACATTGTTTTTTTCATACTGTCTGTCTGAATATACCTGTATTCACTTTCCGTCTGAAACGTTCAGTTTTAGGGCCTGTCTTTTAAAGCATCTATACTGAAAAAGACCAGTATGCCCTGAAAACTTGCATTATCTCTACTGACCAGCAGGGGGCGACTCCTCCGGTTGCAAAAAGAAGTCTGGTTGTATAGAAGTCTATGAGAAAATGACTCTACTTCTCTCTTGATTTATTACCTCAGTAAACATTGTGAACACGAGTTTATGGTCTCAATCTCTAGTTTCAAGTCTTCTTCAATACAGCATGTGTTCATTTGGAAGATGATGGTCCATTTAGAGTCAAACGGACCATAAAGCGGAGTATGCTTTAGGGCGGGCTTACTGTGATTGACAGGTTGCTGTCAGAGCCGTATACGGCGTCTCTACGTCACTCCTCCGCATTCCAAACATGGTCACTTCTGTTCATTAGTTGCAAAAAAACTCAACATGGCAACGAACTCGAGGCTTAAAAACGCCAGTCCACAAACCAATGGGTGATTTTCTTTCCTTATCACTATAACAAAGTAAAAAGGAAAACTCTTTTGATGGTTTACTGACTTCAGAACGTTTGAAATTATTTTTAATCAATGATCGGCAATTAGTATCGGCGGCAAAAAAAAACGCGGGGATCTCAGGGATCTCTAAAAGTTCTATTTGCTCCCTTTTTTTTCTTTTGTGCTGATCCGATCTGTGACTCTGATCTGTGATACGATCCGAACCGTGAGTTCTATGATCCGTTGCACCACTAGTTGCACTAATTTGTTTTGTCCTGGCATATTGTTGAGCGAGGCTGAGAGCCGAAGCAGTGATAATTACTAAAACCCATCCCGTTTGATATCTCAGACACTTTTCCAATGGCTCCGGGGAGAGCTCTCGTCAGAACGCAGGAGTACATCAGTGTGGGTACAAGCGCTCCAATTGATTCGTTGTGAGCAGTGAAAACAATGGCAGCTGCAATAAACCTGCAGGCACAAAATCATCTTTGTATCGTATAATGGTGAGCTTGACGCAAAGTTGATGGGCGCTCAGATTTTGAAGCAGAAACAATGAGATGGGGCTCCACTGGGACTCTGAGCCCAAACTGTTTGATTATGTTCATTGTTCTGTTGTGGAGGATGAAACCACATCTGCTGCTGCTGCTTGTCAAAGTTTAGCGCCATTCTTCACTTTGTCAGACCCATCACAGCTGATTGCACATGCTTTAGCCAACATGAATGATGAATGTTCCCACAGAAGTTTTATATTCCGATAGACAGAAGCAAGTGGAAGGGACCTCGAGCAGAGATTAAGCCGCGAATCGACGCTCCCATTATCTGTCCTCTCTCTTTCTCTTGCTCTCTCTCAGTCTGAGTAAATATCAGTGACGGGCATCTGTGTCCGGGAGCAGGCTTCATAAATAACAGCCGCTGAGAGATACGGAGTTCAATACAGGAGATGTGAGAGGAGCTATAGGAGGCGAGTTTGATTAATGAGCTGGTGCAAATGAAACAAGAGGGAGGGTAGATTGATCCATGGCCACGCCAGCCGTCCTGACACGCCTTCTCTTTTTAAACAATTTCGAGCAGATCAATGTCCATGTTGATCGCTGTTTAATTAAGACGTATTAACTATCTGTGTGTCCTCTTTTTACACTTTGGTGAAGCAGTTAGTAGTGTTGTTTCACATAAAATATTATGACGTATGGCAAAAAATGATAAGCAGCTACATTATTTTTACCTCTACGTTTCTTCTTAATAAGGAGAAGTGTACAGCAGAATTTGCTGAGGTGAGCAACAGACAAAAACTTTGGAGATTGGACATTAGGACAGGATCCCTGGAGGCTAAACGCCGCTGGTGGTGGAGTTCAGCTGAATCCCCCTGAACACACTGGAGGTCACGGTGGTGATGAAGAGGTGGTGGACTGGATGAAGACGTGTCAATGATATTTATAGAATCACATCCACGGCTCGAGGAATCGGGGCAAATAAATAAGTAATTATCATATGATAACATCATAATAATGAATAGGGAAAAGCGCAAGTAACCAGACGGAAAAGGAGAAAATCAACAAAAGCTTGGCATTGTGTCTTGATAAATTGTTGATTAATTATCTGTGGGTCAACTTATCATTTTCCCCTGTAACATTCCGACGCCAATAACACATCCCTAAGGCCCGGTCCACATGTCTTGCAGCCTTACTGTGTGTTTACATCTCAGGCTCTACCTGCTATTTGAAGGCTAGAATTCTTAAAAATGCAACTATTGTCTCAATGATAAAAATGTGTTGACAGGTCTGTTTTGAAGTCTTTCACAAGGGGTTTAACTTTGTTGCCTTCTCTCTAGCACCGTCACAGCAATGACAGCCATACATTCTTTCTGTTTCTGTCCTGTCCTTGTTTTTTCTTTTTAGAAAGCCAGCCTCTCTGTTGACCTTAAAGGTACAGGGTGTAACATTAATATGGATCTATTGAAAGAAATGGAATATAATATTAATTAATATGTTTTATTTAGTCTATAATCACCTTTTTCCATTACCTAAGAATATTTACATAAGGAGCAGGTCCTCTTCACGGAGCCGGCTGCATGTTTCTACAGTAGCCCAGAAAGGACAAACCAAACACTGGCTCTAGATCGGACTATTGACATTTTTTTCTAGTTTTTGAGTTGGTCCCTTATCGTTCTCTTTCACGCTTGGCACACAGGAAAGTTTCAGTTGGTTGCAATCTAGAAGCTCACCACTAGATGCCGCCACATACGACACACTGCACATTTTAAAATGATAAATGGCAAAAGTGCTGCAATACAGAGGCCTTATACAGCAGGAATTATGACACGAATCTAAACTTCTTAAAGAGTGATGATAGGATGAGCTCAACAGCAGAAAATAATAATAACAGAGAAGTAGTTGCAATGTTTATATTGATCTCTTAATGACTTCAATTTGAATCTTTTCCTGCATACATCTTGTCTGTCACATTGTCTCATTTGTATTTTGTATGCTTCCTGCATTGATGTGTGGATACGTGTGTGCATGTGCAGGTGGTCTAGGGCATTCATTCAAATGAAAGAGGGAAACAGAGAGTGAGAGATGGATTGGGGAACGGGAGGATTAGCGGAGATGGCTTGGTGCAGAGCATCGTGGATGTTTTCCTCCGGCTAATCACTGTGATTGATAACTCGCTTCCATTAAGTCTCTGTCTTGGCGGCTGTGTCAATTACTCATTAATCCGTCTAAGTATTTACTTCATTTGGAGCCTAAACTGTTTCTCTATGTCCAACAAAATGTGCATGTGCATTCTCGCACACGTGGCAAGTACTCACAAGACAGTAAGTCAGTGCAGAGAAAGTAGTTTCTGTTGAAATGAAACTTCTGGTATTCGTGAACCTGGGTGTTATATTTTTGTTCAAAATGACTATTGGTTATTCACTCAACGCCATTGATCGGGGCAAGGAGCACAAGCCTCTCAGAGCTTTCAGAAAACACTTAGCAGAAAAAAAATCAAAAAGTTGAGTCTAACAGAAAGTTAACGGAGAAAGTAGTCCCTGGAGTTCTTTGTAGCTGTTAAAGCAAATTGTACAACATAGCAGTTTTACCTGCTGTTCCAGTTGACCTACCTGCCTTATTCATTCACATTTACCAGCTGCAACATACCGCTGGTATTTTTTGCACCTTATGAGTCTGTGTCATCATGGCAAAATGTTGTGGAGACACTTATTGTAGCGGGATCTAGAAGACGGTTTGAGTACTGAGCCATGTGTCTGTAGATACATTTTGTATGTGTATAGTAGATATATTAAATATACCTCACATACACATTGACTTCATGTATGGAGCAAAACGGTTCCAGGGTGACTGGTGAAAGCCATCGGAGTCCAGTTCAGCCGATACCAACAGTCGAACTCTAGTTTGCATCCACATCAGGTGAACCGTGTTGGAATAATACAACATCTATATCATAACTATGTAATTTAAGTGGACAAAAGGTGACTGGAATAGTTGATATGAACTCAAAGTCATCATATCCTTCGACATCCGACCCAAAATCATCATCAGCAGTCGTTTGGTATTTTTTCCACCTTTTATTTCCTGGTTTCTTCGATTTGATAGTTGACTTGCTGCACCGTCTTTACATTTTGAGAGTGGTTATAAAAGGTCTACGACTCCCAAAGTGTTCACCCAAAGTGTTTGTTAACAGCCCCAGGTTAATATGCCAGCACTTTGAGTTGTGAACGTAATCATAATGTTTATTTCGATCTTTGAGTTCAGTGAAACGCATTAAACAATAATAAAGCTAAAACCCCCCCCTAGCCACTGTTTCAGTCCAGATGTAATGTGCCCACACAATAACATAATGCTGTTGTAATGTATTCTGACTGCACTGTGTGAGACTGGCACGTTGTGGTTCTACTTGTCAGAGCGACAGTGCCAACTGAACCGATGTCAAAAAGAGAGCATGTGATTCTCTGTGTTTATTCTTCGTTCTCGTGTCAGGGAAACACTTCATCGACAGTCTCACAGGCACGCTCTCCGCGTTCCCCCCCAAAGGCACAAATACATACAGCTGACGGATGGATTGGCTGTATGATCCATTCACACCGCTGACAGATCAGCTTTCCCTCTCAGCCACGCTCGGGGTTTCCAAGAAGCCATCAAACAAACGTTCCAGTTTCGTTACAGCTCGCTCGTTCTCCAGAGCCCGCCGAGCCCGTCGCCGCTGCTGGCGGTAGTAATTGGACAAACACACCGTGAACCCGCGATGCGGCAGTGCCAACGAAGAGTAATGAGACCTTTTAATCTCCTGACCCTGTTTAAACTAATATACAAGATGACTTACTCGCCACGACATCCTCCTGTGCTCCGCTGAGTACAAATAGAGCCAAAGGGACATCACCCATATGTGTAGGTCCCTTTGATATTTTTGACTTTGATTTAACGGCTCGAGGCAGTTGATATCAGTGCCAGAAAAGGTTTACAACAGGCAATTTGCAGCAAAAGGCAAGCCCCATAAGAGAGTGTGATAACCTTGTAAATCAAGCACATCACATCTTTAACACATCCATTAAGCTTTAACATCTTAATGGAGCAGTCATTTTCAATACTGCAACCAATACACGCATTAGAATTTAAATTTGCTAATAGACATTTAATTTTTTATGCGACAATAAAAGCATGATCGCTTAATACGATTAGAGAGAAGCTGTGTTTTCACACTTTATTACGGTCTTCAAAGAATTTTGGAAGCGGAGTCTGATGGCCATTACACCTCTTTCTCACACATAGATTTAAAGTGGCAGTCTCTCTCTCGTCTGGCCAACAAGCCCAGAGCTTGCATGCTTGTGTTGAGCACCTAATTTCCATGCTCCCCATCGCTTGTTGAAACAGTAGAAAATCATCAGCTTCTCCTCCATCATGTTCTTCTACGTTGTTGAGTTGGAGTATAGAACAACTATATGCTACCTTTTCAGGCTGGATTAGCTGTTGTTCTCGCACTTCAGTATATTGTCTGAACAACAGGTTGAACCTTTGTGTTGTTGCGCTGCTTGGGGCCCTTTTGAGTCTTGGAGTAGTGCTGGGCGACATCGACATGGTTGAATTCACATTGAATGGCATCCTCTCCAGTGCTTGAGTCTGTTTGTGTGAACAAGGCATTAGAGGATCTTACTGCACTTCTGCAATTGGCTGCAGCATTTGGCCGTAGTAATCGCTGCTTGGGGTCTCTGTGTGTGTGTGTGTGTGAGTGTTGTGTGATTATTTGTCTGTGTTCGTCGGGTTTTGCCATCTTGCGGAGCATCCAGTCGATACAGGAAAAAATGAATTCAGATGCTGCTCACTTCCCCAGGTGTTCATTGTGTCTTCCCATTGAATTTTAGTGAAGCGTAGTCAGAATAATCTGGATTTTCTTCCACTTTTCTTACTGAGGGTTTGATATGAGACTTTTGATAAAAGTATGCATCACAATGTTTTCAGTCCTGTGCAGTAATAAGAGAAAGATTCTTTGAAAGCATGTTTGATTTGTGCACGCTTTGATGAACCCGTGTTTACCTGTGCTCTGTGTGTGTTCACGGCATTTTATCGAGCGTGTGCAATTAGCGGGAACAAATTAGCGTTGAGTGGTTTCAACTAAGCAGCCAGATCATCTGCCAGCACCAAACGTGAAACGCTTTTAACAGACGACTGGTGGACCGTTTTCTTCTACTCTCATAAATCCACCTGTCCAAACCAGAACCCCATCTAAACTCTCATAAAAACAGAGACTTTGTGTTCGTGTGTTGGACACAAGGTAGCGCAGTGGGGGCTGAACTCTATTTGGGGCCCAGTGTTAGATTTGGGGACTTATTTAGTGAGTTTCTCGAAAACAGAGCACAGCAACTTGTTTTTTTTGGCATATATTGATTATTTTCTCTTGAACAAAGTCTCAATACTCCTTAGTGACTCTGCAGTTTGCTTGTTGGATTTTCTATTATTATAGACCTGTTTGAATTCATATACAGACTTATACAGACACTCCCGTAGGCAATTTCCAGCCGTTCCAACACACATTTTGATATTCAAATACTTACATATACATACATATTAGCACATGACATCTTGGTATGATCCCTATTAACTTTTGGAGATTTAACTACTCTAACTACAAAGAGTATACAGTGCCATTGGGGCCATTTAATACAAACTCTTAACATAACGAGGGGTTATGGTTGAATCCCTCATGTCTCATAGTCAATTTCTCTGTAGTTCTACTCCATTTGCCAGGTGCCTTTAAATCTCCTACAGTATGCGGCCATGCATTTCTAAGCGATGAAACTGAATGAATTCCACAGCCGGGCTTTCTGCAGTCAGCTTTTCTGTATAAAATGGATTGCCGGGACTCTCGTGAGAGCGTATTGTTTGTTCCGCGGCATCATCTGAAAGCAGTTTACCTGCCGTTGCCATTTCCCATTACGCCGCGGTATATATTTCATTATTTTCCCCGCTATGTTTGTTCTGTTCGAAAGCGGGGCCCGAGCCTCATCAGCCCAGTGTCACAATCAGCACTTCCCTCCAGGGAGGCCGCATTAGGACCACTGTTTTACGGCTCCTCGGTCCATCAGCCCTGTTTCTTATTCACAGAATGGAGCGGCTTGTTAAATCCACTGCCCTCCCTCCGTCGCCTCCATTACTCTCCATCTTTCTTTTTCTCCGTGTGTGTCTCAGACCAGCATGCGCCATGATCAGCTCTGTTTGGAACGATAAATCAAAGTGATGCTCTGTGGCTGGTTGGCCAAGTGTCCAAGGGAGAAGCCAGCGTGCTTGGATCAGACAATCACCAAATAAAAACAAAGACGCCCCAGTAATTTAGAGTTAAAAAGCTGTTTGAGATTGTGGATGCTGCAGTGCAATCTGTGAAGGCTCACCTGTAGTGATATCCTCATCAGCCCATAGATATGTCCATCCTCCACTGTATCAACTAATCTCTACATAGAGACAGCTGTTTCCTAGTTCCATGATAGCAGTCTACAGTACTACATACTTCATACTTCATATTCAACCTGTTCTTACTTCCAACTTGTCAAACACCCAAGCTTGATCTGCACCAAGGCACCCTTTAGCATCTGCATGACACCCCGAGTTCCAACTAACTCCAATGTAAACGCGTAGAGCTAGGCAGAAAAATCATGTATCAAGATATTTTTTACCGAATACCTTGATGTCGATATTGTAACAATATTGTCGGTTGAACATTCGTGCATTCATAAAATAACAGTGACAACGAGAGGTTTTGATAAGTAATCTTCAGTAATGGGGATGTAATGACTAATTGAGTAAAGGCAAATCATAACAACTAGACCACTCCGGTAAGTGAATGACATCACTTTACTGTAATGTAGCCTTAAAATCCAGGAAAAGACAACACGTGCCAAATTAAAGGCTACTTCAGTGTGCCTGCCTATGTGTTGCTGAATTTGTGTATTTTATTACAATATTAAGATATCCAAAATTCAAGACGATAGCTAGTCTCATAACGTTTAATACAGTACATTGTGCATTTTGAGATTTTTGAGATCTCTCACATTTTGTTGAAATGTTTCGATTTTTAAGGAAATGCCACTTCAGTTTCCTTTTTTTTTTTTTTTTTTGCAACATGTTCGGTCTGCAGACAGTGTGATCCTGATTGCATTTTGATTCCCAGGACCTCCTGCTGATATCTGATGTCTCAGAAGGATGGAACACATGTCGTGGGCTGCTGATGTGCATTGTTCATGTCGAGGACACTGTCAAGTTTTTGACACAATAATAAAATCACGAAGACAGGCAATTTTCCTTTTTGACTAAACACTATTTTTGTTAAATAATGTGTGCCTTCCTGGATGCAGATATATTGCTTACTTGTAGTCTTTCTCTCTGTGTGTGTGTGTGTGTGTGAGTTAGGGGTTACTACAGTGTGCCTGCTCATGTGTTACTGAACTTATATATTATCTACACTTCTGCATTGATGGTGCCCATAAAAAAGGGAAGGAGGTGGAAGAGGGAGGGGGTGATGACAGGCATTTTGCTCCAGTCAGTGATCTTCAGTGCTGACAGGGTTTTGTTGCCTCAGAATTTAAGTTATTATCTCTCAGCACAAGTCAAGATTGTGAAATTGATTCAGCTGGATCGCTGCGCTCGAGCAGACGGTTGTCTTCTGCAATCTGCAGCACTGTGACAAGTCATAATTTCAGTTGTTGCTTGCAGTATATGTTACTAGGCATTCCTTGCAAGTATTGTCAGAAGAAGACACGGGGAGATTAATGTAAGGGTTAGCATTATTTGTGGTTCACTGAAGAGGAGAATGGAAGTATATTGAGTTTGCATACCGAGCACAGAGCTACTTTGAGAAGTCTTTTCACTAACCTTACACGCAGAGTCAGCAGAAAGGACTTCTGAAGCTATCGCGGTTTGACCTTTGAGATTTAGATGTTTTTTAAAACACAAGAGGGCCTTTATAGGTGTGAAAAATGCCTTAATGAATCCACAACAGTACACAGAGGTTACAAACGCTTTGAATATATTTAACATCAAGAACAAAAATAATACAGATTGCGATGGTTCTTTGTGAGACTAGGGGTTCCATTAAAAACCCTTTTCATCCAAAGAACCCATTTTGGAAGATGGAGTTCTTCAAGGATTGTTGAAAGCAGGAGTTTTAAAAGGGAACGCCCACAATCCAGCCCACCAAGCCCCAAAAACTGTGATTGTGAACCATGATTGTAGGGGTTGGGCTGCACCACAAGCCCCTGGCCCTCTAGAGTAGCTACCCTTGGAATATTAAAGAGTTCTCGGTAGAAACTCCTGAGTGGGTTCTTGATAAAACCTTTGGAAGATAAAAGTGTTCTTGGTAGAACACCTTAGAAGTTACAAAGGTTCTGAATAGAACCTCCAGAGAGGGTTCTGGGTGGAACCATTCCCAGATGGTTTGATGTATAACCAACATATAACTCAACAGTGTTCCTGAGAGTATTTATTTGTAAGAGACAAACATTGACCGTTTCAGAAGCAGTGTACGATGCACTGTACATTCCCAAAAGCAGTCCCTTGAGGGCATTGAAGTAGTCATTCAAATGACATGTTACAGTTCATCAAAAATAAGATCAACCATCCATGACAACACTAAGATAAATGAAACAAACAAAACAGAGTGCAAAACATTTATAAAAGTGTCTACTGTACACTAATAATGATGGTTGTTGTCATGATTACTGTTCTGGCCAAGTTTGAACCTGTTGCAGCTCCTGAACCTGCTTTAAGCCTGCAGGTTGAGGATTCCAGACAGTTTCATCTTTAATTGAGAATGTAGTTTGGGCAATACATCTTTGAATTGAACACACTGTCTTATCAGTTTTTAAATCGGCAGTGTTTGTTATAATTTCTAGTCTGGAATGGAAGTCAAGGTCCTCTTCGTGTTTGTGCTGCACAAGGATAGTTTGATCATTAAGAGCTTCAACCCCGTTCGGTCTGATTTCTCCGGACCAGCGGGCACATGGGAATACATTGATCTGCAGAGGGATTGCACATACAGCGAGCTATCAGAAGGCAATGAGGCACAGCCAACAGCAATTTTCAGTAGAAATGTCTTAGTTGTGTGTGTGTGTGTGTGTGTGTGGGTGTGTGTGGGAGGGGGGGGGGGGGGTTGGTCATTTGGGTTTTTTGCAGTCTGCAGCACTGCAAAAATTGGTTGCTTCTCTGTAATCTTTCATTTTCTCCCGAGTTGATTGTGTCGTACTTTATTCACTGCTACAACCTCACACTGTGTGTGTACCATGCATGGATTTATGTTTGCGTATTCTATGGCCTTAGAAAATCTGATTAAATTGATTGAAGATTTGTGGGTACTCTTTTTGTTTACATTTTTGTTGTGTGTTGATAACGTGGTTCTCCTCTCCCCTCCTCAGGTGCTGAAGGGCAGTAAAAAGCTTTGCCTCTCCGTGCGTTCAGTCGGGCGGATTCCAGGTGGCTATGTCACCAACCATGTTTATACCTGGGTTGACCCTCAGGGTCGGAGTGTGTCCCCTCCTCCGGACCTGCCTGAGCATCGGAGCGCCACGCTGAGAAGAACCGACAGCCAGCGACGCAGCAACATGCAGCTACTGCAGGAGGGAGACGAGAAGAAGGTGAGGCTTTACATGGGAAACACAGCACTGCAGTGCTGGAATCATTGAGCAGTGTTTCTATCGCCTACTTCTTTTTTAAACACAAATATCCCTTTTACGTTCATTAGAATACTATCAGGGGGAAAAAAACATTATTCATATTCGAACCGTGTGTGACGACTTATCATTTCAATATTTTATTGGTGGCCATGACATTGATTTGTCTAAAACATTTATTGTCCTTTCCATCCAAAATGCACTTTTAACAGCTTCTGTGTGCAGAAAAATGCTCTTAAATATCTTTAAAACTCTGAGAGTTTATGCTAAAATATCTAAAATCAAATATTCATGACCAATGAATGAATGAAAAGGCAAGCTAGATTTAGCTGAGCTAGAGTAAGAAACAAAATCTAAAAGTGTTTGATCCATAAATCAAAAATTCCATGAAAAATAACTCAAAAAAACATATCCAACTTCCTCTAAAGGCAGCATCAAAAGTGTTGCTGCTGTAACAGGCGTCATGCTGTGAACGGACCTTAAGACTGAGACGAGACGTTTTTTTCACTGCTTATGAGGTCCTTTTTGCTGTGCGCCTTTGTGTCTTCGAACCTCTGATGTCGACTCAACTCATGTAAACTCCTCCCACTCATCACAATTTCTCCTACACTACCCATCAAAAGCAGTTCCTGAATGTATCTGAGACAAGAAATAGTCCATGCATCTGCAGAATCACTTATATCACTGATATCTGCATCGTCCATAGTGGCTGTGAAACAGGTAAAGTAGTTTGGATGGTCTCCAAATCACGTTACCATCTGAGTCAATAGGTGTATGACCAGGGTGACTTTGATGGAAGTCAGGGGGAGTAAAAGTGAATTATAATATAAGACTCAGTAATGGACAAAAGATGATGGATGTGAAAGAAAAAAACAAAAATTTTAACAATAACAGTAATTGGACCTTCAGAGCCACAGAACTCCACCCTGTCAGCACCTGGCGACCTGCAGGGAAGGAGCTGTCAGAGCTGTTTTAAAGATTTATTACACTAGAACTTTCAATTTTTCAGCAGCTGAGAGCTACACATTAATCTTTTTTACTGCTTCAGCTCCATTAATACAGGCTGTAGTTAGTGCCATGTAGATAACATTTAGAAAACATTTATCCAGTTTATAGTAGATCGTTTGGCTATTTTACCTTCTTTCAGCTTTAAAAAAGAAATGCTATTATTTAGGCACTTTCAAAGATCATTTAGATTTAAAACAGGTAAAGCTACTTTCAGGAGTACAGCAGTGCTCATTGTAACACGTGTAGTATAATTCATGAGTCCCTCCTGTGATTACATGCAATTGTGTTTGTCCAAACAAAGGCTCAATGAATTCCATTGCTTACTAAACAGAGACACCGGACAACTGGGAGTCCTTCTGGAGACAAAGAGCATGTTGAAGTGATTCCAGGATAACAGCTGATGCCAAACAACACTATGAGCTGCTATGTGCCGCCAATAAGAGAGGGATTAGTCTGGTAATTAAAACCATGTCCTGAGTAAATGTCACAGAGAGCGTGAATTCCTCCATATTCTCACTGAGCAAAGGTGGCTGGCTTACCTCCAATAAGCAGACAGTTGTTGTTAAAAAAAGGAAGAGCTGCAGTGCCATATGCTTTGGGTGAAAGTGAGATTCCTGAGCTAGATGCCAAACCTACACCAGCTGGAAAGTAACAGAAGCGAAGCTGACATTGTTTAATAGAGATATTTGCATATATGTCATCTTGTGCTTGCTAAGGTGCTACTGATTTCTCTTTTCAATCTTGGCGAGAGACAGCTTCATCAGGATGAAACCCAAGTAATCAAGAGCCTCATTGTGATGGAGGAAAGTGTACAATTTAAAGTTTGGCACGGCTCAGCCACCGCTGAGACTCTCCCAGCGGACAGACTTTGTTGTGTCCTCTTTGCGTTCTGAACAAGATTTTGAAATAGTGAGTTGAGTTCATCAATGTAGCCAGTGAAAGATGGAGGAAGCACAACTCTTTTAAACGGACGCCCGGGTAATAAATGCATTTTGAACCCGAATTTTAATATTTAAAAAGTTGCGGTTTCGGGTGTTCGCGGAATCCCGAGTAAACGTTTGGATATCATTAGCATGTAATGTTGTGTGCCGTGAAGAGAGATGGCTCTGGCACTATAAGATTACTGAATTAAGTCAGCTAAGGGCTCAAGGGCCAGAACAAATAGCTGCAGAGTTAAGGGACACCCTTGATGAGATGACCCAGAGGCACCAAACCAAGAAGAGCAGATTATACTTGATGGAGTCACTGCCAGTGGGTGAGAATAAAGCGGTTTTATCAGACAAATGAACCCTTCATCAAACCCTATAACCTCCGGAACAGAGAGCAAATAGGCTTTCATAGATCAAGGCATGAGACAGCAGCTGGGAGGTCAAAATATATATAGTTATATCTTTACATGCCAGGTGCAGTTCCTAGTTCTACGTCCTGCTTGTCAGAGTCACTCTCAGTGAGATGGGTCGGCTCCACTCTACTGTGAAGTGCATCACATTTTACTTCCAAAGTTATGTCTGACTTGTGCAGAATTGGGAATAATAGGAGTGGATGTTGCCATTAATCTGTGTGGGTTGGCTCCTTAATCTAAGAGGTGGGTTGTGAGCAAATAGCTCCATCACTGAGTTCTTGTTGTGCACTAGCATTGTCTGAAACATATTGTGGAAGTATTTTAAAAGTAGCGTTAAAGGTAAATGGACTGTACTTTTCTAGTCTCCCGACCACTCACAGCGCTTCAGCACTACACGTCATCCTTCACCCTTTCACAAACTGATGGCAGTCATACAACATTCACACACCGTAGCCACAGCTACGGGAGCAACTTGGTGTTAAGTGTCTTGCCCAAGGACACATCGATATGGACTAGCGGAGCCGGGGATTGAACCGCCGATCCTCTGACTGAAGGACGACCCTGATCTACCACTGTCGCCCCACAGTGTCTCACCATTATTGGAAGTGCGGCTTGTGAACGCTCAACACGAAGCTGTGTGTCCTCCAGACTAGAGAAACAGTGAATGTTAGTGGTACCGTGCTGGATGGATTCCATTTCAACTTCTTTCAAACCAGTTGAATACTGCATTGTTTACCCTGGTCCTAACTGTTAGTCGCTTTACAATCGCAGCATCTTGAGAGTCAAATTAAGCTTCAGGTGATGAAGTTGCAGTGATGTTTTCAGCAGTAACACAAATGGTAACATGAATAACAGTATTGGAAGTAGTGGAACTTTCTTTTGCTTTAAAATGATATAATTTGATGTCACATACATAATGTATCATAGTGATAATTTCCTTTAATTCAAATTCAGGAGTTGTTTGAAGAGGTTGAGAACTTTCCATTTTGCAGCACACGATTAAATACCTTGTCGAATAGGCATTTCTACAAAGGCAGATACTGGAGTCGGTTTGGCACCGTCATGTGTATCCTGTAGGTATCTTTAGCTCCCCGCAGCAGTGTGTTTATTTGGGTGCTATTGTAGTCGGGGTGGATATTATGATTATTATGGTTTGTTGGTTATTTGAATTCTAACAATGTCGGATATTGTCCGCTGTGCTTATCGGGGCGATTGACACAGATGAGCGCTGTAAACAAACTGATTGACCAATTCAAGCATTCGTCCAATCAGAACAGATTCCAGCCTCCTCATTAATGGCTCTGAGTCACCAGGTTCAAGTGGCTCCTGAAACTCTCTATTCTCCGCCGGCTCAGAGCAGGGCTGTCACTTTGTCTATGCATTGTGTTTCACAGCTCCGTTTTCAGTGTGAAAAAGCCTGACACCACAGGTGAGTCTGGCAGCCTGTCAAGCAACGCAATTGAGACTGCAAAATGAAAATTGAAGAAGTGTCTGGTTCACACCATTTTTCGATATTTAACCCCCGTTTCTGTGTCTGCGTTTGATAGGTCAACTTGGTGTTGGATGACGGCCGCTCCCTAGGTCTCATGATACGAGGGGGAGCAGAATACGCTCTGGGTATTTACATCACCGGAGTGGACCAGGGATCAGCAGCACAGTGTGGAGGACTCAAGGTATCACTTCAATCTCTCACTCGCTGTCAAACACACACACACACTGTCTCACTTTGACCTGACATATGTATGACATCTGTGATATTTTGGTTAAGATGTTAGTTATTGTAATGCTTTGGTCTTTGAATTTGTGCTTGCAGTGGACACCATACACACAACAGCTCTCCCATATTGAGCCTTCTTTTTCTGAGGCCTGTCACCACACTGCTGCTCACACGGTTTTGGTGCCTGATACACGTTTGGTCAAAATATGAGACCGAAAAATTGTTTGAAACGTCCAAGATGGCATCTTCAAATGTCTTGGAAAAACAGCAAATTTGGAACCGGAACAGAAGCTGTGAGTTTTGCTGAAAAGATTACTCGCTTAAAAATCCATTAACAAAATAAACTAATTATTTGAGCTCTATAACAACCTGTAATACGTTAAGTTATTAGCAATAACCTGCGGACTTTTGCTAATTCAACATGCACACTTAAATTGTCAGAAGAACTCGTAACCTTTTGTAGTGACTATAACTGTTCTGTTTTTTTTTTATTTGACAAAGGCATTGGCTCCTGAGAGGGAAGAGATTCCTTTCACCTGCTGTCCTTACAGGGATGTCAGGCCACCGGGTCGGGTACAGAGCAGCTGGTGGGGACTTAATATAGGACAATAAAAGTGATAAAAAGCCGCCAGGGATCGGGCTGTCTATGATTAGATCTCTCTCTATCCGGGGGGGACGCCTACTACTCTCTCTGTGTAGAAAATCAGCATCTCTGACCAGTGAGGAAAGTTCCTTTAAGATATTTTTCTGTCACAGTGACATGACAACAAAGGAAGAGTTATTCCAATATGCCACTTTCTTGCTACTTTGGGCGATTCTCTGTCAAGCTGCCATTCCCCTTCTTCTTCAACATATGGGCTGTCAAAAAGTAATGGCTTCAAGGCGTTTTTGAAGAATTTAAAAAGTAACATATGCTGTTTGTTGGATACATTGCGCTGTGACTATACTCTCATTAATTTGGGCATTAAGTCCCCGAAAGTAAACAATGTTGTAAACAATGGCCTTTTAAAGACTTTCACCATTTAATCATCTCTGAGTGATTTTAGTATTCCCTCTGAGAAGAGGCAGTTGGTGATGAATAAATGAACGAATGAATTTCAAAAACTTCCGTAGTGACCGTAGGAGATATTTTGTTGTTTTAGAACAGAATTATCATAGTTTATAGAAATGCAATACCGTGCTGATACCGCCAGCGTTGTACCCGTTCTGTATCCGACATCCGCTGTTTGTCACTATTAACAGAGACTTCAGTCTGCAGTATATTTTACATTCAGCTTTATGATCGAAGAACATTTTTGGATCACGTCTCCACCGACGCATCTGATGTACATACCAACTATATGTTTCAAAATGCAGGACAGATGCACCATAACAGACCTACATTGGGTACATTTTCAGGTATCCATCGTCAAGAGTGCACAGCCGCGGTTGGTTTTGCTTACAGATGTGTGTTTGTCACGGTTACATGGCAACAGAAGGAGAGTGAGGATGGATGTCTCCTCCCCGGAGCCCTTCATCTCACGCCTGTTAGTGATCAGCCTGTCAACCAGCCAATTACATAGACACCTATTAGAGAGCCCACACCGGCGCACACTCGGCATAGCAGCATCTTAACGTGGATGGTTGTTAGCAACTAGAAAGGCTTTTTATTAAAATGAGAGGACAGGAAAGACAGGCGGTCGAAAAGGCTTTAATATCCTGTGATAGGACTTGCACTCTTCTTTCTTTATCTTTATGTTTCTGCTTCCCTCCCCTAAAGTTATTTTCTTTATTTCATGTGCATGAACTACTTAACACTGCCTCTAGTGCTGTGACGTGCGTTTTAAGGAATGTGTTTTGGAAACTCTCAAGTCTGGGTTTTCAGACCTCAAATAGCCTCTCTTTATCTGTGCCCCAATGTCCTTTCCTTTTCTCTGTTTTGGTGGCGGGCAGCTCAGTATTTGGAGTGGAATTTTGTCATTTTGAAATGCTGGAATGAATACGAGCCAGTAGAGCTTCCAGTGCAAACACATTTGTACTTGGGTTCAGTTTAAGGAGAAACACAAATCTTAATAAATCGCATTTTACAACCTATTGCGATGCTTTTCCCGCCTTTTGTTGCTTTGGGTGATCCTCCAGTAGATGCTGTAGGGGTGTAAATCACAAGTTTCATCTCGATGCGATATTATATCAATTCTCTGGACAATGATACGGTGTTTGCTGAAATCTGCTACAATACAATTTCAATTTGAGTCAATTCGGTGACCAGCGATCAAAAAGCAACTAAAATAGGATTTGACTATTTATTATTGGGCTTTCCAAGTTTTTCTAAATAAAAATAATGAAAATAGTTGTTGTTGGAGTTCTGGATGCTGGTCAAAGCTGGTGAGCAGCTTGTCTCTAAAATGAGAATAGAAAGATCAGTCCACCTTAAGTGAGCCTGGGCAAAATGTGTCGCCCCCTTCCCTTTAATCAGCAGGTGGCAAGCAGCACACAGGCTTGGATCTTGAGGAGTTGTGGCATTTATTCTACAGTCACGCACACACAGCACTGTTTGAATGTTTAGCAAGGAGATGCGCTTGTATGTAAATGGAGAAACAAACGGTCCACGGTAATTTCAAGATAATGCCACGTCATAAAGATGTTGATATGTATCAATGTCTTCTCTTCGCATCGCTTATATTTGACCCTTTAATCGATACATCGGTCCAGATCGATGGAGCGTTACACCTCTAGTAGATGCCTGGCTTCACAGGCAGGGCCAAATCCTGGCCACATCCATGGACAATCTCACACATTCAGGCTCGGACATAGTGTGTGTGTGTGTGTGTGTGTGTGTGTGTGGCAGGGAATGTGTGAGACACACAAATGCCAAACCGAAGGTCATGGTATTTAATACTCTAGGCTGGTCATTAAAATGGGTCAGTAACATGCCTTTAGAATATCTCATATCTCCAAGGAGTTCATTATTCTATATAACCCTCTGTGTTGACATCAGCAGTACGGTATCTGGTGCTTCTGCAATTCTTAATGCCCCAAGCAAGATCACTAAAATATGTGCCCTGTAAACAATGTCCTTCAGGGTATTACGAAAATGCACTGGAATTAATATTCAGAATCCAAGACCCAAACTACATGTCCATGACCATGTCGCACAACGTATGAAACAAATGTATAGTCTTTGAATGACATCTATGGACTTTTACTTTTCACACCAGGTCAGCTGACTCTTGCATTTCTGTATTTTCTTTTAGAAGACCACCGAGGTGACGCACTCTGGGTCCGCTAGGGATTTACTTTTCCAGGTTTTTATATGTTTGGATAGATTTCGTGACCGCGACAGCGAAAACATCGTGCAAGATGCAGTCACGAAACTTTACAGGTGTGTGGTTGAGATCAAAATGAAGACAGAGTTCGAAGATGGGTGTGGCCGAAGCAAGTGTGCAGGAAGTAAGGGGCTAGGAAGTGGGGAAGGGGCCATTGATCCCCCTCACACACACAGACACACACACACACACACACACACACACACACACACACACTTTACTCCCGTGGCTCCATTTGGCAGCACAGCTCTAGTTCCTCTTTTTTTGTCCTTCTTAAATAAACCACGCTTAAGTGTTTGTAGCCTCCGTTGTTTAGTTGTTGGCAGCCTATGAAATTATTGATTCCAATTTTGGCTTCATCGGTGGATGTTTGTCCGTTGCGCATGTGGTGATTGGTCATGTTTGTCATGTTATCTTACTTCCGACCTGTAAAAAAAAACGGTGCAAGTGGAAATGTGTTAAGTTGGAAAAGTTGAATCTGCATAACTTTTTTGTAACATTTCTATAATAAGAGGAATGTAAAGGCTAATAAGAGTAAAGAGAATATGTAGGTTTCAGTTTGCCTTGTTACTGCGCTGGTTAATGGGGAATCTGGAGAGCATCAACAACTGTTTACCAGCTGTTTCGTAAAAATAAAAACAAACATTCAAATTATGTTAATATTAATTTATTCATGCCTTGTTGTCAGATATTCAATATTTGCGCTGGCAAATGGCAGCACGGTTAACATTTGGATGATGAGCCTCCACTGTCTCTAGAGACCAGGGTTCAACTCTCAGCAGGGGGGAAAGCTGCACTGCTCTCAGATTAGACACGTCCTCTCCTAAAGGGACGTCACATTGTGTGCAGAACGGTGACCCGTAGTGTTTGATCATTTTAAACTGTACAGAAGGATCCCTGCCTGGTCATGAATTTTTAAATTCCGTCTTTAACGTCCTCGGCCTAATGTTGCAGCACCAAAGCCTGGTTCAGCCTGAGCCCTCATCAAACAGGGGGAAGTGTTTTGTCTCAGGGGATGAATAAGAGAATCAGAATCTGCTTTATTGGCCATGTACGCGTAGCGTACACATACAAGGAATTTAACTCTCAGCGTAAATACACAGAATATACAAATAAACAAAAAAAACAAGGACAAGAAAGTAGAACAGAGGTAAGCATAAACATTTAACTACGATGTACAAATATAAATACATACACAAAAGTGTGTGTGTGTATATATATATATATATATATATATATATATATATATATATATATATGAACATAAAAAACAGAATGGAGGTAATAGTGCAGCATGGAGGTAATAGTGCAGCATGGAGGTAATAGTACAGTATGACTGATTAAGTGTTCATCAGAGTGACGGCCAGTGGAAAGAAGCTCTTCTGGTGGTTTTGACGTACAGTGTGGAAGAGAAGTTGGAGCCTGACTGAAAACACACATCTGAGGATACTACACTTCTGGTTGATTTGTTTCCAAGTGCAATGACGCCCCCTGAACCTTTCTAACTGAGCTTGAGGAGTGGGAGGACTGCCTGTGTTAGATTCTGCAGTCATGTACCTGTACAGTACAGTATGTGCATGAGAATGTAAGCTGCTGTTAAACTTGTCTTTGACCAGGGGAAAACATTTTGTTCCAAACGTGGCCTTTTACATATGGACAACGGGTTAAACTGCTGTTACCATATGACTGTTTGTGAAACAGCAATGATGTAGGAGTTAGCGGGCAGGTGTTGTTGGCATCTGCACTAACCTAGCTTAACTTTATTGGTATGTGTTATTGGTACTGGTATGTGGTCTAGGGTGGAGTTTGATGATGTTATGATGATAGCGAGTGTATTGGCATCATGGGCTAACACACCTGTATTCTGTTAAGCAGAAGATATATACGTATGTATTTAAAAGATAAGAATTAATACCTTCCAGACAACTCTGCATCTGCCGTTTTTCTCTTCATTCTGGTGGCATTTCGATGTCCCTATAGTGTTGTCTGTCTGGTACGCCTTGAAGGGGCCTTTTGACCTTCGTTTTACATTTCTGTTTCATTGGACTTGTTAGTCTTTAAATACTTTTTTTGAAAACTGAGAGAAAAGGGATAGTTGAAAAGGGATAGTTGGTTCCACTGTGCTACAGTCTACAAGAGCTAAGCTACTGAACAAATGGAGAAAAAACAGAAATCCACTAATATAGTATTTTTGTTCTAAACGTTGTTGTCATTGGCAGGTTCACCAATATGAAACAGAATGATGGACATATTTAAAATGTGACCTTAACTTGTATTTAGTTTGTATGGAGGCAACTTGGCATCATTGAGGAACAGATAGAGTGTGTGGTGGGTCTGTTACTGCAGACTGTCCGGCTAATCTTAACGTGGATGAGACAGTACCGCGGATAATAATCATACTGTCGTCAAATTGTTAACAGTGAGGATGCTTCTAGTTGTTGCTAGTTTTATGGAGGAAAATCTTGTTTATTGATACATTCAGACTTGTGGTGGTACTGAAGTGATAGTTGCTGTTTTGCAGAGCACTACGGTGTCGGTTATTGCTTGAATGGCCTCTCGTATCTCTGAGGTGAAAGAATAATAAAGGCCAGTGACGCCGGGCTCGGGGTGGTGATCCTGGTGTGGATGTTTTATGAATATTCTGCCCAATCTGTCAAACTGTGGCTGGTGTAGACTTCAGCAGCACCTGTGACTGGCATACAAATGTCTTCTGTTATCCAGAGAGACTGTGTACAGGACGTGGCTGACCGTCACTATGATATAATACTGATATCATAGTGACATAGTGATGTCATAGTGGAGGGGGCAACTGTGTCACTTAGCCCCTGCCATCAGTGAATGGGTGAATGATGACAACTAGTGTGAAAGCGCTTTGAGTTGTCTAAACATTATAATTACCAGATAATCCGTTAATTCTATCTATTCACCTGAAGTATAAATCACTTCACTTATCACTTATTCTAACTTTTTTACGAATCTCAAAAAGAGCCCCGCAGCTGACTTTGAATTGAAGTGCCCCTTATGTGATAGCTCACAGGGAGGGATCCATTGTGCATCCTAAACAGGGTCATAAACATCCTCTGGCTCATGCGAGCTAAAGACATCTCTGATTGTCAGTGCTCAGCAGGAGAAGATGCTACCTCATCACTGTCCACGACGCTGCTGCTTACGCTTCAGCTCCTTACCCGGCAGCAGACTGCCTTCAGTCTGTACGCTGTTTTTTTTTTCCATCTGGCTAGAATGACTATGATGGATGTCTTGTATCACTCCCAGGGTCCTATAATCATCACACCACCAAGATGTCACTTCCTCACCCTTCAGTCTTGGTGAAAATGAAAGCTTGGCTGTATAAATGTTACCACACCGCTTTGCTGTCCCGCCGCCTCCTCTTTTGACGGGAAGCCTTGTGACAACCTGTGTTGTAGTGAAAACAGTGTGTAACGTTAATGTGGCCGAGCACTGAGAAGGGACGGTGACAAATTGCAAAAAAAAGACGAAATTAAGATCCACATGCAAGTGTGTGTGAATGCATTTGAATATATGCGTGTTAGGTTTGGATGACTCATGGAAAGACTTTGTCTAGTCCCCAGTACCGCACCTCAGCCCACTCACTGCAATCTAACGGAAGAGAAAGGTCAGTCCGGCCCACTGCCCTTCTGTTGATATCTGCCTGGTTCGGTTGAATTTAATTAAAGCGTAAGGGAGAAGGTCATGCCTACTGTGATGTCAACACATGAAGGTAACCAGAGAGGCGACTGGATACCGTTTGATTTCTGAAATATATTTAATTTTTCCTAACGTTCACCAAGCGTTTGTGTAAACTCATAATTAAGGAGATTTAGCTGAAGTCTGCAAGTTAGAATAAATGTGTTCAGCCTCACTCTTTCCTTTTTTTTCTTTTACTAAAATCCAACCACACATATAAACGGTGTTTAGACTCACTGTAAAAACATCAACTTATATTATTGGCTTAAATAAGGACTTAAATCATCAGCGTTTAAAATTATAATTCTATTTGTGCCAAGAAATCAAGCTAGTTTCTTCTTTCAACAAACGTGAGAGAGTCAGAGTTCACTCCATGTTTTGTCAATTTCAAGTTAAAACATTTTAGTTATCACTTTCAGAACATTTAACCATTAGTTCAGTTGTGTAACTCAATAATGAGAGGAAAAAATGTCCAATTGATCATTTACTTGACTCATCAGATCATGTTATTTAGAAACATTGATAGCATATACTTTCCAAAATGCATTGACTTCAAAGTTTTCCAGTTATCCCTCTTTTTATGCCTCAGCGCCGGCTATAGCCATGGAGCCATAGCCGTGGAGCATTATGTTCTTCCGTCCGTCCGGTCCATTCTCATGACACGGGGGGGGGGGGGGGGGGGGTCTTCATATTTGGCACAAATGTCCACTTGGACTCAAGACTGAATTGATTAGAATTTGGTGGTCAAAGGTCACTGTGACCTCATTAACACATTTTGGGCCATGACTTAATAATTCATATGCTAATTATAACAATTTCAGACAAACGTTTGATAGGATAAAAGGATGAAGTGATGACATTTTGGAAGGACATGGACGTGAACTGGTTGGCGGAGGCGTGAAGCAGTAATTCTAGTTTCTTATATGAAGACATCTACAAGATGGATTGTCTTTCAATACACATCTCAGAGAAGTTATATTAAAACAATAAAAAAACATGATGGAGATTGCTGTGCACTTCAGCTACTCTGTGCTTTGGGTCATTTGAAATCTTAAATTACCTAAACAAATTGGCTCATAACATCAAACTCAGTATAATAAAAAGTGAAGTGAAGTTCAGTAACAAACTGAAAACACCAAGTGGATACAAAACAATAAAGATTAGCTTGGAGATTTGAGTTACTATAACTTGGAATAAATACAAAATTCTAAGTTGACGAAACTCAAAGCTACAATTCAAGAAATCAAGTTGAACTAACTTAAATTTGTATTGCCTTGAATTTGGACTTTTCTCAACATTTTCTTTTTTTGCAGTGCATAACTAACTGAATAAAGAGTGTGCCAAACACGCAGATGGATTTATGCCAAGTATTTTCAATTTGCACAGAGGTGATTTTCCATCCTCTCTGATGATAAAGCAATCCTGCTGAAAGAGCACAAAACAAATCAGGACAAAAAAGGCACTTGGGGAGCAACAGTGTGTGTGTGTGTGTGTGTGTGTGTGTGTGTGTGTGTGTGTGTGTGTGTGTGTGTGTGCGTGCGTGTGTCTGTGTGTGCGTGTGTGTCTGTGTGTGCGTCTGTGTGTGTGTGTGTGTGTGTGTGTGTGTGTGTGTGTGTGTGTGTGTGTGTGTGTGTGCGTGCGTGTGTTTCTTTCTAGCCAGAATACAAAGTGTTAGTAGCTGACGGTGTATATTCAGTCCCTGTGTGACCTGAAAGTCTCAACATCTTTACTGAATGTCAGAATTTAGTAAGGATACCGAAGTTAAATTCCATACCTGACGTTTTAAAGGAATGCCTCTGCACCTTGTCAGTCAGGACTCATAGCTCGCAGTCGGAAAAATGTATTTGTCTTTTTCTCTTTGCAAAATGTATACTTTGCCACAATGATAATTGCAATCAGATGCACTAATGCAGCTGTCATTAGCGCGATATCTTTTGTGAATTGGACCTTGAGGCGGGGCTAATAGCGGTTGCAAGTGATGCGTAATCCATGGTGCTATCCACTCTTTGTGGATTTGTCTGTAAGTGTTTCATGTTGCAGCAGTTTCAGGCAACAAAATCAAGTCAAACATGAGTTAATACTACTCAGGGATTCAAAACGAACTGTGGACTCTTTCAGCCAATAAAAAGAGACCGTAGACTCATCTTTGATCACATTTGTTGCTGACCAGCCTTTGATGTTAAAGAGAGTTGCTCACTCCCCTTGATTCAGTAAAGAGGCATTACCAAACACAGCCAGCAGTTTAAGCCTCTGAAGGGGTCAGGAGAAAATTCACTTTACTTCCAGTTCATAGAAAAAGATAAAAGGGTATAAAATCTAATCTAAAATAGCAACTTCTGGGCTGCCAGGGTGGCTCTTCCATGATAGGTTTGAAATTGACCTGGATCCCTTTGTTACTCGGGTACATTTCTTCTCGCCCATCTTTTCCGCCTCTTTTCACTTTGAGCGGTCTAATACAGCAGAAATACCGTAAAAGTAATCTTTAAAAGAGCATTTGGCCATAAATAGCATTGAGTGTCTGCAATATGACACTTCCCCAGATCACTTGTGGTGAATCTGGGACTGAGGCATCCACCCAATTTCAATGAGCTGCATTCCTGTACTCCCACTTAAAAGAAGAAGTAAGAGTAGGTAGTACAATCCTATTTCAGGGATAAAATTAAAAGTATCATGATGTTGAACAACTGGGAAACATTAAATACAACTCTACTAGGTGATACCTTTTCCCACCACACTCTGCCATGTATTAAAGATGTAACTGTTGTTATCCTTCAGTTGACTGGAAAGTCATTTACAATTTATGCTCCTCTCATCTGGGCACTTACAATTATTTTTATTACTAACAGATTGACCAATTTCTCTGATGCTCTTTAAATGAGCAAAACTGAGTTTTTTCTGGCCACTGTGGGGCCAACATTAACATATTATTACCTTCTAAGTTGATGTAATAAACTTGTTGGCAAACAGTTGCTTATTTGCACAGCATTTACGGAGCAACATTATCATTCATTTGGAGTCGTCATTTGGAGAACCTGATTTCTCTTTTAGCTCTGTTTTGTGCTCTGCTCTGTGGGAAATATCCGTCTCTTTGCTCCGCCGCTAATTGTTCAGCAGCGTATCGCTTACTTTGTCAGTCTGCGGTTTGGTGCTCAGCAGGTAGTGTGCAGTGGGTTCATCACAGCTTTGTTGCTGCCTGCTGCAGCTGGAAACCACACTATGAGAGCGGTGAGAGTGAACAAAATCAGTAAAGTTGTTGGCCGAAACAGTGAGCTGAAATTCACTACAACAAGCTTTTTGTTGATCATTTTGTGGGTTCATCACCAAGTGCGACCACTTTTACATTATTACATTGTTTTCCTATTGTCGTGAGACATTGCTATCATGAAAATATAGGATCGTGTTTTTTTAAGTGTATATGGACATGTGTGGTGTGTATATATTGTTAAAACTAACGGTTTAGCATGTTTAGCAATGTAACTACAACAAAAATGATAATAAACGGTAAAAACCTGGAAGAAGATAAGCGCTACTGACAGACATAAAGTGTAAACTAGAATTGAGTTCAGGTTGTTTGTTGTCACAGTGTCAACAGATGGAATTACACAATCTGTGCTGTGAACGTTATATGTTCTTATTATGGTCTTTGATAACAGGTATTGAACGTACATGAATATTTCTTCTACTCCATCCTACAATGTTTTACTGCAATGTCTGCTAACGGTTGCACACAACAATAGTACAGAGAGATCAGTGTTAGTTTACTTTATTAATGATTGGTTTAAAATGCAGCGATAACCGGAGCAGTGACCTTCGCATATTCAACATGTCATTGCTGTGTTGTTTGCTGTGATTGCAGAACAATGATACAGCGCGTGCGATCCCTAATGTTGTAGCTGATAAAAGGATTACCTTCGTAATTTGTTTTTACAGTAAATTAAGTAGAAGAGGAAACAGACAGCACAACATGTCAACGGCGTTATACTTAAAATGAAAAAATCTTGGAACAGGATTTACTGAAAATCACACGTGAAATAGCTGCTTATAAGGACAACTTGGGCTAAAGTAACGCAGCCAATGTAGAAGAGGAGAAGGGATTTACTGTCCCTTGAGGGGAAATATTCTCAACTCTGTGCTGCTGCTTTTGAAGGAAACATCAAAACAGGATTTAACAGCGGAGACAGAAATATTAAAATCCAGGAGAATAAACATCAGCATCAGTGTAAAAGAGGCAGACAGTGTGCAAACATTAAGAGTTTAAGTATGACCTGGGGTGTTTTAGGCTTTCATACCGTGAGTGACTGTGTTAATATCAGTTTAATTGAGGGTTAACAGAAGTACGGATAAAACCGGGATTGCACTCATGGTCACTTTATTAGTTACATGTTGGTCGCTTGAGATGTTCCACATGTCAATAATGCATTTGGTGAGGACTTCTGATGTGAGAAACTTTAAAATCCAAAATACCTTATGTGTGCGCTTTGATTTGTTGTGTGCAATCATTACATTCCTGCAAAAGCTTTGATTTGACATTATCTTTATGCAACAGATTTTTCTAAAATCTCATTATGAAATGATACAAAAATAATGTAACTAACATGAACAGTAAACAAGCAGGCAGGTATTGCACGTTTATTTAATGTCTTTATCACGCTTTGAGATCCAGTGCATATTATGTACAAAAGAAGAGACTAGCACATAGAAGAGAAACATGTACTAATACAAGTATGTGTACTCTTTACGTGAAGTGTTAGGTGCTACAGGAAAAGAGAGAAAAGCACATAATGGCATCCATGCTCTGTCAGCTTCAGCTATATATATAATGTGGCAGTAACTTTGAAGCTTGGTAAAGAATAAAGAGTCAATAATACAGAAAACAGCACTGGTGAGGACCAAACCCTGAGTGTTTGCGCTCAAAGACATCCATTAGCCACAAGCTGACATTAGCTAAACATAATGTAAAACAGCGCAACAGTGATCTGCTTGCAATGTCCTTGTGTTTGTATCCTTGAGAAATAAACCATTTCTGAACTATTACTCACTGCACAAGCTGATCCCCACAGCACCTATATAAGATACCAGTGCTTCAGGAGTAGATCCAGGCTGCAGGTACACATGTACATTAGAAGCCCTGCTTCCATGGCTCTGCTCTGTGAAGTGGAAAAGGGCTCCACATCAGACTATTTCTGGCTGCACAGCTGGAAAGCACTTTAATAGGCAAAGCAAGCCATTTATTTCTACTTATTATAGATATGTGACTCACACCGGTAGAAAAGCCCTGCTGTGCTGGAAGAAAAAGAAGGCGGTTCCCTGTTTCTGTTAATAAACATGCGATTCAACTACAAATGCACCAACTATGGACCACAAAGACAACAGAAAAGTGTCATTGCTACCCAGAGGCCTGTTGATCAAAGTGAGGCACCTGGGCTTCCTCTTTTTCCAAAATCTCTAGGGAACACCGAGGAGTACATAACAACTGCTGCCCTTCACATGAAGACCCTGCCGGTTCGCCCACTCTCTGCTTGTCTTTTTCTCTCTCCTTTTTTCTCAGTATTGCCTTTATATACCTTTTTATTCTATTTGTATTTTGTTCTTAATTGTTGCACTCACCAAAAAAATAAACCCACATTGACAGTAAACATTTTAGAGACGCATTCAATATGAAAGTGTTATTGTCATGCTGTTTTATATATGGATTCTGAGTTTTCTTTAAGACATTGTGTCCCTTAATATTCTCTCATCTCACTCACACACACACCTGCTCTGAGTGATATGAATACACACTCGGATGTTCTATCGCATTAGCAGTCGGACTAAGAGAGCGAGCATGGATACAGCCCATCTGTTTCTCTGTGATGTGGCTCCTGCAGGGCTCTCTCCACATTATCAATCACCCCGCTGAGCCAAACGCTTGTAATTGTATCATATCTGTTGGCACAGACTACAAAGTCACAGCAACTGCTCTGTCATGCTAAGTGGAACAGAGACAAATGGAAAGAGCCCTGTGGATTTATAGGAGTTGCACTTTATAGATGCAAACTGCACATTCCATGTGGAAGCGACTGCCGGTAACTGTGGTTATGTTTGCCAACTGAACAGCAATATACGTACACACACGCATCTCACACGGCAATCTCCAATAACACAGATGGAACACTTGTTTATTTCTACATCTTTCCTGTGTGGCCGTTGTTTGGTATTGTTGGACATTGCACTGTGCTAACATGTTTTTATGTTCAACTCGGAGGAAACATTTACTTCAAATATGCACTCGAGTATCTCGCTGGAATCCGAATACACAAACCAGCCAGTTAAAGTGCTTTCTCATTTCAGCCCCATTCCCTGCAATATTACTTCAATCTACCCTCTAAATGTACTTTATTTTTATTCATTCATTCAGGATCATGACACAATGCTAGGGCAAATATAATAAATCTAAATATAGATGGTCCAGTTCAAGTTAAAGGATTTAATGATTTAAAAAAAAGCTCGGCATGTCTCTGCACCATATCAAGGCAAATGCTTTACACAGGGGAATCTCTGCGCATATCATTGCAATAAATACAGGAATCCTGTGCTTTGTCGTGCAAGTGCACGTGGGAATTGTTGTTCACACATCGTTCCCTAGCTCCATAAAGTGTGCTTAGAGTAGAGTGCAAGCATCCATGTAGATCTTCATCACTTATAGCTGATTTAGATAATTGATTGTCACAGCCTGAATTAACCTCAACAGATAACTCATGCGGTTGCGATCACTCCGCTGTGTTGGGACTCGCTCCCACAGATGGAAGCCTTGAAATGTTCCCAGTAGTTTGTCACAACAGAGCAGCGAGTGTGACTGAACTGAGCTTTCAGCAGCACTGAGCTCACTGCTCAGCAGATCGCTGCAGACCTTTGTCTTACAGACTCGCCTTTTATTAAAACTATTCTGCAACTATTCTATATAGAGCAACATAGAGTGAATGGCTGGCCTTACTGGGAAAAAAACAGGCAATTTGCCAGATTAACAGGTAAGAGTCTATTTGGTTCAATAAATCATCGAGAGCCTCAGGCCCTGCCACAAAGCAGCTCACAGATCTGTAATCTGATCTGATAATACAGATCAAATCTGTGATTAATTCAGTGTATGATAGACTCTAAAAAGAGTAGATCGAAGACTAACATTAATTTTCTAATCTATTTTGCTGGTGCTGTGTATCCTTTTGTTCAGTTTGTATACATGTTGCTGCTTTTCCATCGAATAAATCTAAATTGTCTTTGGTGGAAAATGTTCTGCTGCTGTTTTTATTCTTTATAATCTTGGGATGTTTTTTTCCCCAAAGGTGTAGTTTCAGTAGCCAGTAAAAGGAAAGCAACATAAATTATAATTATGTTCTGACTCTCTTTGCCACAGCTTTGAATCATCCAAGACATAAATCCATTGAAATGTTTAACAGGATTACGAATCAAAGTAGGTAATCAGCATACTCGTCTGTGATCTGATTAGTTGAGGTCTAAACTACTAAAACTGTCATTAAGAATGTGGTGGAGGGTCCTGTAATGTTTTAGTTATGCTTATAAAATCTAAATGTGCTAAAAACCAGACTTCATTCGCAGTCATGAGCTGTTTTGAAGATGTTGGGAGTTAGCCCTGAGTAGTCAGAACTGAAGGGCAAGACTTCCTCTGCACTATTTTAGTGTCAAACCACCTGTCTCTGTCTCTGTAATAATTTGTGGTGAGGAAAAGTATTTCTCTAAGGCATTGTGCTTATTTCAGGAAACTTTTGGGAGAGCAGCCTGACAAGTCTCTGTGAGCAATTCAAAGAGCAGCGATACATGAACTACAGGCAGTATAGCTTGGTGTGAGTCTTTCAAAAATATCAGGGTTGAGCTCATTTCAAAGCCTTGTATAGTCTTGAGTATTGTCTGCATTATGTCATGCACTGACCTCCCTGTGAGGCATTCAAAGCCATGCACACTATCTTCAAATACGCCAATATTTTATTAGTCTTCCTTTGAGAAAAGTTATCTATCGCTGGAATGATTATTTGGTTAAAAAATTAGCTGATCCGCAGAAAGTAATTTATCAACTATTTCGATAATCAAAATTTTAATGAGAACATTTGTGGGTGGTAAAAAATAAAAATCCTTTAATGAAAAACGAGTCTACAGCAGAGGCTCTATGTGGTTGTATCCAGGCTACATGCTAATGTAAGCACGCTAACATGCTGATGTTCACCACCTTAGTTTAGCATTTTAGCACGCTAGCATTTGCCAATTAGCACTATACACGAAGTGCCACTGAGGCTGATGGGATTGTTATTAGTTCTGCAGGTATTTTGTCATAAACCACAGTTTGGCGCAGTCCATCCAAAAGATGTTGTGATATTTCCAATTGAACCTCGTGGTGGCGCTACTAGAAAAGTCAGAAATTTCCTCAAAGGACCTTTAATTTATGTAGCAAAGCTGGTGCTAAACCATTACCTAGTTGTCAAGATATTTCCCTCTGAACCACAAATGTCCACCTCATGTTGTGTCAAGTGTCCATCCATCCAATAGTTGAGGTGGAGTTATTTCAGCCTGAACCAAAGTGGTGGACTCACCGACCAACCATGAACCATACCCATAGCATGGTCAAAAATACAGCCATTCATATTAGCACACTTGCCTTCGTCAGAGTGTTTTGACACACCGTGAGGCCACACCATTAAGAAGCCCACCTGCACACGCCTTCATAAAGGTGAACCCACGTATTTGGTCACAAAGAGCAGTTCTGACAGAGGAAACATCTTTAAACATTTGATTCACTCGGAGCAAAACTCTAGAGCAGCTAACATGGAGATATACTGCGGCTCAGAATGTGTCTCGACTACTGACAGCTCAGTGCATATCTGGGTAAATAGCTCATTCAACATTAAAGGCTAATTCACAGACATAACAGGTGATGCAACATCTCTTATGATCTATTCATTGTTTGAGTCATTTATCAAGTAGAACTGTTCATTTTCTGCTTGTCCGTGTTTCTATATCATTGTAAGTTCAATATCTTTGGGACTGTTGGTCACATAAAACCTTTGTGATACTGTGAGTATCTGTTGTGCTTTAAAAGAACCTCAGCAGACTCCGGCTCATGTGATGAAGACATCTTCGTGCCAGCATGTGCTCTTTGTTAAAACTTGCAGCAGAAAGAGTTCCTGCCGGTCTTGGTACACATGGGCTGACTCGTCACGCTGATCTGTGCTCCGGGCCACCGTGATGCAGTTTAACACATCAGTGTTTGGTGGAGGGATTATTTGATGCAGTCTGGATGTGCGTTGGTTTATTAGTATGCTCAGACGCGATCAGTCAGTCAGGCTTGTACTCTCAGATTTCACTCAGCTCGTCTCGCTGCACTGCTGTCAGAGTTGCATCATTACGATGTTCTTCGTGCTCCGCAGATCAAGTTGTTTTGAAAGATCAGCAGCAGTGACATTTATCAGTATATAAACATAGAGCGTCGGCATCCCTTAATCTCATTTCCCCCCTATTGTAGCAATCCACAGACGGAAGGAAAACGACAGTCAGTCAGAGAGCGAGAGCTGCAAAACTATGTAATTAGCTTTTGAGTGATTATTGTGAATTCATGCTCTGATGGTAAAGTAAATAAAAGAGATACAGGCAATGGCAACCATTCCCCAATCTAAAAATATCGTAGTTATTTTCTTCTACACAGCTGTCTTGCAACCGTAGGAAATTACCTTGTAGCCCCCGGGGGGGCTGGGACCCCCAAGTGGACAACCACTGCTTTAAAAGGCCACAGTGAAGCCCTGTTCTGGTGCTTAGGCTCCTCAGTCTGCCTTTACTTTAATGATTATGAGGTTTAAAAAGGTAATTTAAGGATTATTCATGTGACTCCTCCGCCACTTTATAGATAAAGGGAATTGTGAGTGATTACATTTGAATATTTAAGGTCACCCGAGTTTATAATAACATAATACATCATATCGTTTGTTGGTTTTTAAAGCATGGCTATGAATAACTTTGAGTTTGAATAATCTTCCAGGTGTATATGTGCAAAACAGCTGCGCAGGTGTGAATATTTATGGGACCTTCTGTGACTATGAAGTTAAAAATCATCTGGTATTTCAAATGATGCACGTTGTGCTAACTTGTCCACATGACATCGACATTTCACACATCGTGCAAAAACAAAATTGGAATTCATTGAGTTGAATTTATTGGCCAGCCTCTTTCTCCTTTGAAGGACTTGCTCACTCGTGATTGGTGTTGCTGGTTTTGATGCCGAAAATTCTCATTCTTACTTTCATCATTTTTGTTGAAGGTCAGTCGTGGCAGCGTGTTACAATTCTCTGTTTTTGTGATAAATCGTAAATCATAAAAGTATAATATATACACAAGTATTTTGTATTATTATTGTATGTCACTAGATTAGCAGAGATAAATGCTCTGTTTCTACTTATCATAAAGACTTGACCTTTGAAAAGTTTAAAGTTGATGCGTGTGGCTGGTCCTATTTATTCGTTTCTAGCCATCATGAACGCTAAGTTATTCATAGAAGTTACGAGGATAAAATGTTATAGAAAACAGTGGACTACACTATTTGCTGTTATCTGCTTTCTGGACTGTGTTTGTCAGTTTGAAAAAACCTTTATTAATTTCATTTGTTGATGTGGTTGACGGTTGAGGTGAATCGTGGAAGCCGTGAATCAATACACCAGAAAACACTCTGCTGCATGAGGATGAACTGAACCTCCGTAACTTGTGAACTTAGTCTGCTTTGTTGTGATCAGTGTTTTAGAGTTAATCCCTTGCTGATGTGGCTGATGGTTGAGGGGAATCCCTGACGATGGATGACTGCAGTGGAAATCGGGAGTCAGTTTGGGCGAAGACAGAGGAGAAGACATCTAATTAGAAGCCAGAGGTTGGGGAAGGAGCGAGTGTGAGGAAGATATAGATGGTGAGGTAGAGGGGAAGGCAAGGGAGGACCGGAAAGACTCCAGAGAAGGAAATTAAACAGGAAAAATAATCATGTATAATGAAAGGTACTGGAGACCGCTAAAGTAATGAAAGAAATCAATAAATGACTTGTAATGAGTTGAAAGGTAATGGAGCTAATTGGTCTAATTAAAGTGTAATCATTTCCAGTGAAGATCTCAAACTGAGGATAATGTGTTGTCTGGACTTTGGCTCACACCATGTGCCCGTCCCTTTTCATTTCGGAAGAAGCTCCGGCTCATCAAGTCAAATTCCTAACAAGTCATGCGCATTAAGAGGACAAAGGTGTAAGCAAGTCTGACACAGGCGATGTCTGATCTCTCCTCCTTATGCCAAGGGACAGCAGCAGCAAGGGAGGAAACGTCAGGACAGCCGAAGTATGAGAGGCGGAGCTCAGAGAGACGGGCTCTTGTTTTTTCTGGTCTTAGATTATTCAGCAGCTCTAAATGCAAATGTGATTGAGATGTAATCACTGGAGACACATTCAGAGCTGGTTAGAGTTCACACGTGTTTAATATTGTGTGAACGGACGTCCTTGACTGTGGTGACGAAGCATCTAGTCACCGTTGTCATAAAACAGGTCACCCGGCACTGATTGGGTGGCTTGCATGTCAAAAGACATTGATCGATTGATTGATTGATTTTCATGTCATGCGCACGATGTGCCCGCCCCTCACGCGCTTATAAGAGACCAAAGACACAGCTGCAGTGGTCCAACATTTCATTACAATACAAAATAGAACCATTGCTCATATTAAAAAGGCATTTTAATGAAGGGAGTTCAACGTTTGTCATTTAAATATTGAGACAACCTTTCAAAATTGATTTAGCCCAGACATCTTTCAGCAAATCAGTCGTAAAGCGTGCAGTGGTCTCTTCTTTGGCTTTAATGTTTGATCAAGCACAAGCGGTGGTCACAGTTTCCACCTCTGGGACTGCCTCCACACGGACAGACTCTGGCTTCCATCTAACAAGACTGCAGAGGCTGCACCAGAAAGCAGGTTCACTTTGTTATTTGAAAGACTTTGCTGAGTAAAACCCAACATCAGTGTGGGATTTACTCAGCAAAGGATAGACACATGTCAGATAAACTGACACAGCCGCAGAGTGCATGTCTGGCTTTAGGGCTACATTCAAGGTAAATTAAAGATCTGTTCAAACTAAAACCACTGCTGGGCATGCTTCGATTCCCAGCAGAACCATTTACGAGTTTGAAGATTTTAAAAGGAACTTCACCAGAAAGACAAACTGTTACCTTTCTGCTTGCTAGCTGTTCAACATTAATTAAAAAAGACTTTAAGCTAGTGGATTTTCATTACTAGGATGTTTAACACAGCAGTGCCATGATATTTTTCCTTTTTTTAAAGAAATAAAACTTTAAGGATAAAAAATACAAAAAGGAGACACTAAAACTGCCAATATTCTATCTACACACTGGTGCAGCAGATAATTGAGAGAAAAGTATGAAATCATAATGTAAAGCAGGGGTCTTTTCAGGCCAAGGACCCCCAAACTGATAGAGAGATGGGGCAGGGACCCCCGACTATATATATTGTATAGAATTGTGTTTTATATTAAACTGGGCCTAGTGCCAAGTATAAACATACCTTGTTATTATGCGTTCAATACTAAGCTATTCAAATAATACACAGGTTCATATATTCATGTTTTTATTTTAAACATGTGCAAGGTACAGTGAGTAGGGAGGCCGTGCCACTGCCATTTATAAACATACCTTGTCAGCTGATACCAATGCCAATATCAACATTGTCTGTCAATTGCATGATAATCATGCACACAAGATATTCAAATTGACGTTGTTATGCGGTATGTTTTGGGTCATTATCCATCTGCACTGAGAAGCGCCTTTCAATCATTTTTGAAGCATTGGCCTGAATTTGAGCAGATAGTATAACCTTAAACGCCTCAGAATTCATCCTGCTACTTCTCTCAGCTCTGACATCCTCAATGAACAACAGTGACCCAGTTCCATTGGCAGCCATACAAGCCCATCCATAGCACTGCCTCCACCATGTCAAACAGATGATGTGGTTTTCTTCGGATCATGAGCCGTTCCTTTTCTTCATTATACTTTTCTCTTCCCATCATTCTGGTACACGTTAATCTTGGTTAATCTTGTTCCTAAACTGGTCAGGCTTTTTTCAGCTGTTTTCTGGCAAAGTCTAATCGGGCCTTCCTGTTCTTCAGTGTTACCAGTGGTTTGCACCTTCTGGTAAACTCTCTGTGTTTAGATGTGTTAAGCTCTTGATCGTACACTTTGACAATGACAGGCCTAGCTCCTCCAGAGTATTCTTGTCTTCAGGAGATGTTATGAAAGGGTTTTCCTTCATCAAGGAAAGAATTCTACGATCATCCACTTTAGATGTCTTTCCTTGTCTTTCGGGCCTTTTGGTGTTGGTGAGCTTTCCAGTACATTCCTTATTTTTAAGGATGTACCAAACTGTTGATTTAGCCAATCCTAATGTTTCTGCTATCTGATAGATGTATTTGGCCTCCTTCACTTGCATTGACACCTCGTTGGTCCTGAGTGGGCTGAGTGTTTAAGGAACATCTTGAATCAACTCCAGACCTTCTATCTGCTTAATTCGTCATGGAATAACGAGGGAACAGGCCACGCCTCTCCATGAAGCCATCTATCAGACAGTTGTCCAATTACTTCTGAGCCTCTGAAAATATGGGGGACTGTGTAAAAATGGTTGTAATTCCTAAACGGTTAATGTGGTGTTTTTGTTATATCCATTGGATTGAAGCTGAAAGTCTACACTTCAACCACATATTATTAAAAGATAAGTCTGACCAACAGGACACACTCCCTTACACACACACACACACACACACACACAGACCTGAGAGAGAGCTGGCTAGACAGCAGGAAGCATTTGAGTGAAAGAGGTGCCAAAGGACGAGATAAAACGGCTTCACTCTTCTTAATGTAGCTTTCGGGATCAGTGGTCTGGAGATGCCACTTTATCCCTCTATCGCCCCTCTGTGTGTCCGCCACCATTCAGCCCTGAGCCGTCTAGCCCTCACTGTTCACCACACAGCTCTGATAATGTCAGATGAATCTTTGACAGTACTCCTGATCAAACGCTCGAGTAGGACGACTCAAAGGGAACACAATAATCTGTCTGCTCGCCTCTGCTGTCATCCATCATTGCTCTGCTGCACTGTCTCAAAAACATATTAGGGACCGCAATTCTACCGCCAAAGACACACTGGGATTCATGCAATACTGATTAAATACATACAGTACGACCTTCTCTGAGTGATGGAATTTGCCACAACTCAAAAATGTGCTCATTCCCCAGCAGGAGATCACAAAGTCCTCTCGTAAAAGCAGAAAGAAAGAAAAGAGCTGAGGAAGAAGCCAGAATATATATATATATATTTTTGGGGAGCAATTAGTGTGAGCAGAAGAGGACAAGGGATATAATCCATCACTTACCACATGCCAAGTGATGCACTTTAATTTGCATTTAAATCTGTCTACAATTGGAGGGAATCTTCTACTTTTAAGGGTAATTTGTAAGGCAGCACAGTGGAGAGAGAATGATTATAAGTGATTGTGTAGTTTTTTGGTTCAATCTTTTTACTGCCAGTTTGTTAGTTTATTAGTGCTGTTATTGCAGATTACGCTTCAGAGGCCATATGTTTACTTGCCATCTGATTAATGTGTTGCACTCTGATGATGCTGCCATTACTGCAGGGGCTTAGTCTAAAGAAATTCAGGTTCACTGGCTCTACAGATGGCTGATCGGATCTCGCTCATTCTGAATAAGGACTTTAGCCTCAGTGAATGAATGCGGATGCTACTCAGACATTAGACTGAAGTAGTTAAGACTGTAGATTTGGGGAAAAGAACTTTGTTACCACTTTTGACCGACATTGTGAAAGTGCTGCGAAAAGGAATGTTGCAGCTTTAGGCAACATTGGTTTACACAATAAATTTGCTGCAAATGATTTTAAATCAACAAACTTGCAATCCATGATTTATTCCTTTGCATTCAGATGAAATACTTTCAGTCAGATGAAGAATTTGGATTTCATGGAGATGCATGAAGATGAATTCATGAAGCAGCATCCAGTTGTCTCTTCAGGTTAAGTTTTATATGCATTTGTGCCAGTGACAGTTTTCGGTTGTCTGTCTGTCCGTACTATTCTCAGGAATGTGATATCTCAGGAATGCCTTGAGGGAATATTTTTCACATTTGACACAAAGGACCACTTGGACTCAAGGATGAACTGATTAGAATTAGGTGCTCAAACATCACTGTGATATATTTTCTTATTGTCCACACATTTTATGAAACCAAACCTAAAATAGTCCATCTCTCTTTACTTTACAATTCCACGATACCCATCTGTTCCTACTGAAGGAAATCTTTACAAATGGGACACAAACAATGTTTAATTTCATAAAAAACACAAATAGTGCATTTGTTGGGGATTGTTTTCAACTGTGTGGAGTAATACACATTTGGTGAGTGAGTACTTATGGCAGCAGGACTGTGTGTGGAGAGTCAACATAAACGACAGTGTGTGTGTTTGTTGTGATGAAGGAACATGTTCCAGTGGATGAGTGAGGCTGTAGCTTCTGAAGTCCTTTACATATGACAAGCAGGATGCCACCAGGGTAATGGCAGCTTGTTTACTTCTACTTACTTTCATGGATTAGACCGTAGAGTCACTATGGAACCACATTAACCTTTCTCAATACACTTCTCCCTCCTCCTGCCTGGGCCTGAGGGAACTCTCAGTCACATCCAGGTGTATGTTTACAGCTGCAGCTGGAATCCTTGTGGACATAGAGGATTTATAATTAGAAGATTGGAGCTTTACTCACCAAAGTAAAGGTTACCGTTACTATTGCACACCTAATAATGTTATCAAGATTGTTTGTAGCCTACAACAATCTTGTCATTTCAACCACAAAAGACTTGAAATTTGACTTGGACTCCCAGAAAATGACTAGTGAGCATCTCTGATACAGCATGATCTTCATTAAGTAAATTATGGTTTTCAGTTGTTGACAGTTTATCAAATTTTACATTTTGGTCACCTAAAAAAATCCAAGATGCCAAACTCAAGGCTTTAAAACCGTCGTACACAAAACAATGGGTGACGTCACGGCGACTGCATCTACTTCTTATGTACAGTCCATGCTGTACACGCAGCATCGATCAGAGCTTTAATCATCATTACCACTGTTTGTTGTTTAATTGCCCAGAATGCAGCACTGTGGCGGCGCCTCTGATGTGACAGAGAGATTAATCACAAGAAGTGATTTGCTTGTGACTCAGGACAGGGCCCATCTACTCTCAAATAGAAGCATAATGAGGAAGAGCAGAATAATGAGAAGAGAGATTGAGTGAGGGGAGAGGAAAGATGTCAGTGATGCCGTTGTTAGTGTTTTATGTTCGAACGCCAGTGAGTGAAGGGGTTAATTTTCCGGAACATTGATCGATTACAATAATGAAGACATTCTTCGGAGGACAATGACAGCGTATTGGCATTCTCTAACTCGTTCCTCTGTAATTAACAGTTTGGTTTTCAACGAGCCTCGCAGGGTCATAAAACTTAATCGGCGCGTTATTAGAGTCAAAATCAAAGTTTCAATCATTTATACAAATACAACAGGTGCAAATAATCTGACTTGATTAACTGGTGCTGGCACACAGCAGTGCTTTAACAAACTGCATGACTGATACAGTAGTGCAGGCAAAGGTATAATGTGGATTTCACATTGGAAAGATGTAAAACAGTAAACAATGCCATGTACCACTATATATTACCAGGTTTTCATCCATATGATTTTATTCACATTTTGATTTATTTTTCTCCAAACTCATGTCTCCACTCGACCAGAGAGCCCGTAACATCCAGAATAAAAAGCCTGTGTGTGTCGGTTGTGTGTAACTGCAGCATCCCTGGTTTGATTCCAGACCACAGGCCTGGTTGCATATCACCCCAATCCCTATCACCATAGCAACTAATAGGCGCTTTTCACAGCAGACCTTCTCATAGCAGGAAGAGCACAGGTGTTACTAACAACCTTAAAGACGGCCCTGTTCTGTTCAAGCTATTCAAGCAGGTTTTAGCGATGTCCTGAAACCGAATCATTATTTTTTTTTATTTACACCTGTGCTTTTCCTGATGTGACATGTCAACATGTCTTCTGTCATCCTGGTGGTGAAGCAGCAATGATGCGTGTTCTGATGTGTCAGGGAATTGAAAGTATTGAAGAGTCTTCCAGGGCGAGTCTCTGCAAGTTTTACACGTCTGAATTCGGTAAAGTTCCTCCCACCTTTCCTGATGGGTCCTCTCAAGCTCAGTCATATTGGATGGTGGACGTCTGTGAGCCGTCATCCTCGTGTCTCTCCACTGTGGCGTTCCAGTCAGGGCTTTGACTGGGCCTATTTAACAACATTAGACTTATACACTGGCCTCTCCAGCATTGTCTTGACTGCATGCTTCTGTTAGCTGTCATGCTGAAAGGAGGACTTTCACCCCAGTGGGAGGACATGTGCACTCTGGAGCAGGTTTTCTTCAATGAATCTCAGGATTTAGGGGCTTACTCTTTAGTGAGCAGGAAATTAGAGATTTCAGACACTTATTGGAACTCCTCCAGTCAGTCTGCATGTAAAAATGTCCCTGGGTAAGATACTGAACCCCAATTTGCTCCTGAAATATGTGTCATAGGTGTGTGAGTGTGTGTAAATGAGCATGTAGATTATCCTGGTTTGTAGGATGCACCTTGTATAGCAGCCTCTGCCGTCAGTGAATGAATGTGTGTGAATAGGTAAACGCTTTTAGTAGTCGGCTAGAAATGCCATTTATCATTTATTATTTATTATGACTAACAGATGCAATTTGTTCATCGATAAAAAGGGACATATTGCATTGTGGTATTATTAGAAAGATACATTTACTCAAGAACAGTTTTATACAACTTACAAAGGAAATTACACGTGACAAATACACATATATCATGTTCATTTTATACACTTCCACTTTAGATTATTAATACAAAATATAAGCAATATTCAACAAGAAATAGCTCATACATTATGATGTATTATTACAGGTTAAGCTACCTGGCAGTATATGAAGTAGTTCAAATTAGCTCCACCATTGCCAGCTACAACATTAGTGATGCTTACGTACTAATTCGAAAATGGTTCCAATCCAATAATAAAACGAGCCATTCTGCATAAGTACCTTTAAGTATATTTTGATGACAATACTGCATGTAGTTTAAGTACAATTTTGAATTGAAGACCATGCTTGTAACAGTATTCGTACATTGATATTGTTACTTTTACTTAAAGCAGCAGTGCCTTTGTTCATGTTATTAGTAACACCCGTGCTTTTCCTGCTGTGACAAGTCAAAATGTCTGCGGTGAGAAAGGCCTATCGAGTTCTAGAGATGATCTGCAGGATGATCAGTGCAAACGGGATGCAGCTGAGCTCAGTTTGGAGTGCCATAGCAAAGGCTGAGGACTCATTCACATTTTATTTAGCTGAAACAGCTTAAGCGTTTTCTGAACGTAGTTTCCAGACAGCTGTCTATTACTGTACGCAGTGACAACAATTGTAAATTGATGAGTATGATACGATAATATAATGTTTATCACGACCGCACTCAAGTCAGAAGGGTATTTCTCTTCAAGTGACAGAGAGAAGAAAGATGGCGGTGTGTTTGTGTGTCTGCTTCTTTTGTGCATGCACGTTTCAAAGCCATGTGTGCTCTCAAGCTGTGTCAAATCCAAGTGAACCTGAGATAAACCGAGCAGAGCTCACAATAAACTGAGCTCTAGTGTTGTCAAATACTATATAAAGTCCGTAAGAAGCAGCTTATTGACTCCTTCCCATGCCTTTTTGTAATGCAAACAGCTGGAACAAACAGCTTGTAATCTGTCTTCAAATCTGTCCCGCATCCCTGAGGCTTCAGCTCAGCCTGACAGCCCGGATACAAAGTGTTTGCTGTGGTAGCAGGGTGTGTTCACGCTGCAGTGGTGCTGGTTAGATTAGATTAGATTGATTGCATCTGTAAATACACTTTTGATTGTGTGTCCCTTTGCATGTTCAGTCAAACAGCCCTACACGTGGTTATAAACTGTGCCATTGTAGAAGCAGGTAGAGGTTTATGTGGAGAATGTCCTCAGCTGCCTCAGATGTGCTGCAGTGCTTCAGCAATGACAGATGTGGTGTTGGGTCACTTCGGGTTGTTGGAAAGCACCTAAGAAACTAAAACCTATGAGATTCAGAATGTCTTTAATGTCAAGTTCGCGTTGGCTGCTGCTCTAAGAGAACATTGAAGTGGTTGTGAGGTTTGGTTGGCTGACCAGAGTTAAGTAGAAATAGAACAAAGAAACAGACAGTAAAATGCTAGACAAATGCGCCAATACGCCAGCTCATTATAGAAGGTACGGTCCAAGGTGGTGTTTAGTATGGACATCATTATACTCCTGCTGCCGCTGCCCTCAGGCTCAGCCCTGTGATAGAATGTGAATTACATATCAAAGCCTTTTCCATTACATATTGAACAGTCCTGGTGTTGAACCTGGCAGCAAGCAGAGCATACTTTACTCCTTCTGTGGCCTAATTATTTCTGTTGTTCTGTTCTGCTGCCATAACTTTTGACAAGAAACCTACACCCTGCTTATCTCACTCTGATCCATTAAAACGTTTTTTTATACACCTCCACCACCTCTTGTCTCTGACCTTTGACCTATGAACCTGTGCATGCGACAGTGTCTGCCCGGTCCACCCTTACCACCTTGCTCAGTCCCCCCCGCCATGCGTCTGTGTTCGCTCCGCTACCCGCAGGTCGGCGACCAGATCTTGGAGGTGAACGGCCGCAGCTTTCTGAGCATCCCGCACGACGAAGCCGTCAGGGTCCTGAAGTCGTCACAGCACCTGATGATGACGGTGAAAGACGTGGGCCGCCTGCCGCACGCCAGGACGGTGGTGGGCGAGACCAAGTGGATCGCCAGCTCGCAGATCGGAGAGAGCTCCGCCAACAGCAGCATGGCAGGGTGAGTTTTGATTGGTCCTAAAATAAATCTGGTCTAAGCCCACACAAAGTATTGTTACTCTGCCTTGCTAATGCTACTGTTTTTACCGTTTATTGATTATTAAAGTATCGACAGCATATTTGCATTTGCATGAATTAAAATTGTTACAAATGTCTTTCGGCTAGTCATTATTATCAAAAAGCAAACGCAACAAAGAGTGGCGATTATAATTAAAATGAAATAAGATTCCTTTTTTTCAAAGTGCTTTAATGTAGGTGATTTAAAAAAAATATATAATAATATTGTGAGACCCAAATTAAGATAAAATTAAAGAAATAGTTTGACTTATTTGAAGAAAAGAATGCTTATTCTAAGAATAGTTTAAATAGATTGATACCGCTCTCATGTCTGTACTCTCAATATGAAAATGCTTCCAGGCGACGATTAGCTTAGCGGCTTAAGGCAGAGGGAAGTAGCTAGCCTGGCTCTGCCCAACAGTAACAACATCTGCCTGCCTCTTTTTTAAAATTATTTGTTAAAAAAAAAAACAAAGTGTAAGTTTTCTGCATTAACTGCAGCACTTCTGAGGCAGCTGAGGACGTTCTCCACATAAACCTCTAACTTTAACAGCTTCTACAATGGCACAATTTATAATAATATTTATTCGGGTGGTTTGATTGAAAATGCAAAGGGACACATAATCAAAATTGTATTTATATTACATGTAACGTTATTATGTTACATCACTTTCATTAGATGAGTAAGTTTGACACATACAATACCTGCAGTGTTGCAATTTACACAGACGTTCAAATGCTATGAGAGTTACCAAGAAGTGAAGAACCTTACTATCACAATTCATTTTACATTGTCTGATTTAACTTGTCACTGAACACTGACAAAATTACCAAAGATGTTGTACTTTCTTCTAAACTATGTGAGTTTCAGTAATGAAAATTGGCACAAGAAAGAATTAAACTTGAGCAGTGCAGCAGTAAAAAAGACTTCACAGAGATAACACCAAGAAAGAAGAATCCTCTGATTATTTTTAAATAGATGCCAAATTCCTTAACAGCTGAATCTGATCAGGCGTCCGTCAGTACTCAGAACTCTCATTCGCTCCTTTTTCACAGATATAAAAATGCAATATGCAGCTCTGTTGGAAAAATGCTAGAGCTCGTTTCAAAATGCCACACCTGAGAAACTCATCTGCAGCTCATGACCTGGAATAAATGTGATCCCCAACAACCAAATTAAAGTCTGCTGTAAATGCCAGACTCATTTTCTCATCAGTTCAGTAACACACAACCTGACAGCCCGACAACTCTGAACGTGTAATTCCTCTGTTTCTCCCAAATAAACGGGGGCTATGACGGGTATTTAACATTTACCCCACAAGGTGATGTTCTGTCAGAGTTAATAAAGTGTTACTTGCCACGGAGAGACAGATGGTTGTTCCCTGTATGTTTAATCATTTTTTTAAACCATGGCATCTCTCCACACATTAAGCCATAGCTGCAACAACAGCAATTTTTTTCTTGTTGAATTTTAATTTCACATGTTTAATAATCCAAAAGGGAACAAATTGGAATATGCACCAGGAGGTAGTTACACAAGATCAAACACTAGGTGCTGTGCTGCCCTAAATTAATGTTTTACTAACTAATTAGTGTCTTTACTATGCTGCATTCACAAACTTACATGAAACACTGTTATTCCTTTGAATTATTTTACATTCTAGATAGGACTTTAAATTAGTGCTGCACACAGTTTTTCATTTAGTATCTGTTCCTTAAATACGACCAATTATCTGGCAGTACAAAGAGAACAGCCAAGGAGGAGACAATTGAAAAATCAGTATGAGAGAATGGACTAAATGGCTAAGTTGGTCTCAAAAGTCACCCGGTCTAATTTAATTTCAATCCCAAAACGTCTCCCCACGCTGAGTTCCATTGCAGGTGGAACTGCAGTATTTTTTTGACTCTGCATTAATTATCTTCTTTTTTTGTTACTTCTGTCCCTGAAGGCAGTGCTTTGAGTTGTCGCGTTCACTCGTGGATTTAACGCCTCTTACTTCGTGGGCACTTGAGGATGTAAAGACAGCTACTCGAGTCATTTCACTCGCGCAGGAATATGGGGCTGAAAAAGTGACACACACATTTCAAAACACTTTTATATTTGCAGAGAGAGCGCGTCGGTGTGCGTTTGTGACATACATTTTGATGTCTGTGCTTTATATTTATTTAAAAGCCTGCCTGGAGGACATGGACGTTTCACAATTCCTGTAAAAGTTAAAAAAAAAGCCAACATCTCTTAAGAAAACATGACAGCCATGACGAAGATTTAAAAAAAATCTGTGGTAGTGTGCATTTACTGCATCAACCTACGGTACATGAGAAATGTATTCAAAAAGATGAAAAGCTGTCAGTCATGATGTTCAAAAATCCTCTTTACCAGAGCTCCAAAATATGAGAGAGAGAGAGAGAGAGAGAGAATATTAGTGTGTGTATACTCTCTGTATATGCTCATCAGTTTGCCTGTTACTATAGAGTGCATGTACTGTATGTGCACACTGAAAGTATCTTCAATCCCACAAAATGACTTCTTATTCAGCACTGAGAAAACATTAAATGTCACGGGTCAGGTGGAGGTCATATAGAAGCAGAAAAGCAAAGCGTCCATGTACTGTAAATTGTCCCGAAGAGCGTCATTTGATATTGCACAAATCAGAGTGATGGTATAAGTGCAAGAGCGGGCTAATAACTCATCCACTTTTTAATTTAGATGACGTTTTCTTGGGGGGATATTTTTATCTTTCATGTTTTGACCATATTGTGTGTGTGTGTGTGTGTGTGTGTGGACTAAACTGTCCCTCTGTGATTCATTTGTCCTCTTCTTCTGCTTCTCTGCAGCTTCTCGATGGACAAAGGAGCCTCTGCAGCAGGAAAGGTGAGAGATGCACACAAAGTCCGACTCATTTCCACTCTGTCTGTGTATGTGTGCACACCAAACACAGGACTACCTGTGTTATTGTGTGTTTCTCTCAGGACAATGATAATCTGTCTGTCCGACTGTCTGTTAACTCCACCACTAATCACTTTTTATTTGGGATGGATAGTTAGGCTGTATAGCAGGTTAACTGCACTGGGGATGAGAGCAGCACTGTTCAGAACTGGGCCAAAAAGACCACTTTGGGTTTTACATACAGATTGTATGCATCATGTTTAAGTCTTTATGGATCAACCCTCAAGCATTAATAACCAAAACAAGCTTATCAAATCTACATACACTCAGTGGCCACTTTATTAGGAACACCTGTACCATCTAAAGCAATTCAATACTACAGCTCTTTACAAAACCTGTATGTTTTTGTCAATATTGAGAGAGGAGTTTCTATTTGTTTGTCCTCTCTATTTACATGCATAACGGTGGCGGAACATTAGAAACACTATATTGAGAATACACTCAATATATTGTAGTCCATTGGAACTCCATCACTAACAGGCTTTGTGTTATTAGCCTATACCACGAAGCTGTCCTTAAGGGCACAGTTCGTATTTTTGAAGAATATTTTCTTTGCTGTACCTTGCTGTCAGACTGCCCTTGAAGGCTACAGCCAGCAGCCGGAAGACTTATATCAATGCTCTCTATATCGCCACAAGACTATATAACTATAGTATATAACTATACTAGACTATACAATTTCACCTTGCAGAACACAAAAGTTCAATTGGTTAGTTAGTTAGGGTTATTGTATGACTACACATCAGCACAAACAAACTAACAGATCAAGGCAGCTCCCGAGCTCTGCTAGGTCAAATTGATGTTTTTGTCAAAGGAGTCCAAGTTTTGAAGAGAGCATAGATAATGGATTCAGTTCCCATTGGAAAGTGATGTCTGACAGCAAAGTGAAGCAGTGAAAATATTCTAAATCTAGTGTCCACTTAAGCTGATATTGATTTTTTTAGGTGTCTATAATATATTTTGCTTCTACCCCTGTCCAAAGCAGTCCTGTGCTGGTACTGTCTGTTTCCCCACACTGGGGGCATGCCGAGCACCATCAATCATATGTAATGAACTGACGATGGATAAATGCCACATACAACGCCACTTCAAAAAATCCAAACTATCCTTGTAACTCACTCGCCCTACCGTCTACTAACTTTACTGTTGACTTTAACTGTGACTTTGCAAAGCAAGAAAGAGTGTTTAGGAAAGGGGAAATAATAAGAGGAGAAAGTTGGAGGAGACAGCAGCTAACGACAGAGAAAGAAAGAAGGGTGAGGGAGAGAGGGGAGGAAGGTGACAGGGAGAGCTCACTTTTCATTATGGAAGCTCTGATGGAGGTTCTTCTCCTGACAGACTGGGGAGGCAATGTACTCTAGCAGCACTGTAGGAGAGAGAGGGAGAGAGGGACACGCTGGATGTGGGAGGTATTTTGGATGGGAGAGGAACATATTTTCTCCAGACTTGGGTGCAAAGAGGTTTTAAAAGTATATTTCATAGCCCTACGACACACACCGCTGTGCCCTTTTTGTCAAAGATGCCCTTTTCAGATGAATATCTAAGATGGATTGTGTATGGGTGGGGCACTGCTGACAGCAGCTCTGAGATAAAAGGGTCAAAACAATCTGCAGGACATTTATTAGATGATAAAGTATTTCCACTATATGCTGGCTGCCAAACCAACAAGTCTTCTTATACCCATACCACAAAAAGGTTTGTGCCTTCTCACTCTGTGGTTGAGGTCTGGTTAAGTTTACTGCTTGGTCGAGGGTTAGGAAAATATCGTCTTGGTGGCGAAAAGAATCCAACACAGACTGTTGTAGGGGACAGGACACAAACAGGGACATCTAAGACTCGCTACAGGTCCAGTTCTTTCCATTATTTTCCTTAAGTTTCTCTTCTTTTCCCTCTCATCTCCTCATTGACTTTGTATACAGTATATTCATGCCACCACTGGAACTGACAATGTTGTGAATAACGACATCATGCTTGGTCCATCTTTGTGAATGAGAAAGGGCTGTCATTATTTGGGCAACTGCAAGAGGAAAACACAAGTATAGGTCTTTTAAAAGCATTTGAACCAATAACCAAGGCGGTCACCAGTCTCACATAAACACGTCAGTCAAAGCATTGCAGCTACAACAGCATAAAAATAACCTGATCTATAATACCAGCAGCATTACAGACTGTGTGTGGTGGTTGTGTGTGAAAAACAGTTTATTTTCCTCAGCAGCCTCCACTAGTCAGCCTCGGGAATTTATGGCCGCTTGGTTTCTTTCATCCTCTCCTGGGATTTACAGGAAACTTGCCTTTCTCATCCAGTCTCTTATGTGTGCAGAGAAATAACTTGTTCTGATGAAAAACTGCCAGAACTGTGAGGTGGGACTGTGGACAGTCCACAGTCCCACCTCACAGTTCTGGCAGTTTTTCCACTGGACACTAAAGACTGCACAGCAAAGAGGGGCCAGAAATACAGATTTTCTATATGTTCTCCTTGTCCTGGTGCAAAACTCAGCAACCTTTTACAATCGTCCCTTTCGGAGAGCGTCATGCATGGGATCTGTACTGTGTTTGCATTTCTGCTTAATTCCACAGTTGACTGTGAAACCAAGAAGGCGTGATAAAGGATGCTCAATCTGAGCCTTCGATGTTGCTGTTTTATGACTGGTGTCTTTGCTTCACACGTTTCTCGTCTGCCCTGTCGAGAGTCTGTGCCAAACACAATAACAAGCTAGGAATTTGATGCAAACATCTGTTCAGATCCTTCCTCAACATTCCCAAACTTATCACGACATTTCAGATCCTTCCATTAACTCTATGTGAAAAAACAACAACACATGCGGTTTTAGCCCGTCCGTATTTCCCAGCTGAGTTGATGTCGGGGATCAGTAAACCTTTATACGACACTGTGCTAAGGCTGTCCATGAATAAAGACATTTTTTGTTGACCAATTTGTTAGTTGATTTTATCAACAGATCAAAGAATCACACAACAGCACCACTTTAAATGTGGTGTTTACCAGAGATGTGCTCAGTAGTTTATTGGAAATAAGTCATTTTGTGTGAATAAAAAGCATGAAAAACGACTAATTGACTTAAGAAAACTTAGTAGACTAAGACCAAAACGACCATTAGTCGACTAATCTACTACGAGGGGGCAGCTCTACACTTTGCAATCCACTCAGGTTTAGAAGCGAGACCAAACATAAAAGTCTGATCAGGTGTGAGACATTACACTGACAGTTCATTTAGAAATCCCTCAATGAGGGGAGAGCTGAGAAAGAGCTAATTCTGAGATTCAAAAGAAATCATTATCTTCAGTTTCAAAGCTCATTTTTGTTAGATTTTCTCCAGTCTCTTCCTTTGTAGCTGTCAAAACACACCATGACAGTACTAATGGTTACCTCACTCCACTACCCAGCCCTTATTTCTCTTATTTATAGCAGAGCCGGGCAGTACCGATAATAAAAGACAGAGGTGTTCAGTCAAGTAATGCCAAGACAATTCATGTGAACAATACATGCTGTGCCCCTGGACTTCAGAAATTCAGCATTTTCCTTTTTAAAGAGATATTTATACTCTAGCCAGAAAGGTTCTAATGCCTCGAAGCAGGACACTTTTGTCTGCCATATGTGATCAGCAGTCCAATATTAGACGCAGCATAGTTTTGAGAGGGTCGCTCCTAGGAATAAACCCACCTATCAGAGGAATTATGTATTCTGGTTGTCTCTCCGTCCATCCCCATTCTTGGGGGAATTTCTTCAAATTTGGCTGATTAGATTTTGTTGGTCGAAAATCACTGAGACCTGACAATTTTACACAAATGTCTAATAGGATAAAAAGATGAGGTGATGACATTTTGGACTGCGACATGACTGTTTGGCAGAAGCTTACAACCGTAATTCTAGTTTGCATCTTTTTTTTTCAATTTTGGAGGGGTTTTTATTAGATTTACATTCACCAGGTGGAGAGACAAGACTTTAAATGATGTTGTTGCTCAGTATCACCTCAGTTGCTCTGATCGGTTATGGTTAAATATTGGAAATGTCAACTGTGTCTGCTACAGGGAAGAAAAGATCGTAAGCTAATGTTCAATGCAAAAGCTTGAAGCCTCTACATTTTAAAATGTACTTGACCTAAGTGGGAGTGTCAGAAAACACACGTGGTAGACAGCAATGCATGCCAGTGGTTGTACATTTTCAGTTAGTATGTCAGTTAGACAGGAGAGAAGTATTTAAAGTTAATAATTTATAACTTTTTATAATTTACAGCGTTACTGTTTGCAGTGTAAAATGTCGACTATATCTCATAACGTTAATAAAATAAACAAGTGAAAACACCACCCACATACTGTAACATAAATGACATAAAGGTAATTATAGGAAAAAATAACTTCATGCACAGTTTGCTTGATGGAATCTCAGGGCTCTTACTGCCACGAAACAACAAATCTGTGAACAAACAGCAGGCAGAGACATCGTTGGTCGGTAGAAGGTTTGTGAGTAACACAGCGGTGTGCGGTCCTCCTCTCTCCATGTGTAGCAGGATTTTGATCCTGACTGTTATTACGAGGTATACCAACACTATGATATTGTTGGTCTTGTATCACGCTGTTTAAACCATGCTGCGCATCCATTTCAAACCTGCGTCCGATAGATTGACCTTGATAAAAAAACAAACTGTTGTTTGATGGAGTCTTTTGATCTCCCAGATAGAAACAGTCAGCTTTCCATGCTACAGTGCGGTGCTTTGTTGTGTGTGTGACGTGTTTATGCGTATACATCTTAATGCGTATGTGTACATGTTTGCATGCATTTACATGTGAACGGCTTGGCATATATGCATTTTATATACGTATGAGTAAATGTGTTATTGCTAGGTTATTGTATTGTCATTGACAATACAATTGTTTGTCTTCCCCTTTGCCTACGTATTTATAGCCTCTATTTCCTTAATCAGCTTCTTACTCTGCCCAATGGGGTCCAACATGAACACACTATGAATCTGACAGGCATCAAACCAGAAAGATGAACCATGTTATATTTGTCTGTACACTAGACTGTGTTGGAAAAGATAGTTATCTCGCACAGGCCCTGCCCTCAACTGAACTGAGGTATGGGTAATACTAGTGTAGCCTCCCAATCAGGAAGAGCCTATCCGAATTTGTACGAACATCAGGCAGCACACACTGCTGCTTATGTACGGCAACGACACAGGACTGGTGAAAGGGTGGGTGTGTGTCCTAAATGGCTGATGTTGATCTAGCTGGGGGCTATTTTAAATCCCATCTCACAGTATTTAAAAGATTGAGGATAAGTGGTAAAGACAACCCTTGGTTTAATCAATATATTTCCTCTTTCATTAGACAAAGAGATGCTGTCTGAGCCAAAGCAAAGAACTAAGAACCCTTTGCATGGGACTCTTTACAGATGCATTAGTCACATTACATTATATACATAAAGAAAGAAATATTCTAAAAGTATATGTAAATATATATATATATATTGTTTTAAATGAAACTGCTTTTTTACCATAATAAATACAGATATCTGGAAGACCCTGCAAAGTTCTGGAAGTGTCGAATCCTTAATTCTTCAAAGTGTAATCGAGGGTAGAACTAATATTGCAGACACTTTTAATGGCCATTTTACTTCAGTTGGTTCTATCTGTGGTTACAGTAAGACAGGCGTACATGTTGCAAAAGGAAACTCTGAGCCTCTCCCATGTTGCCCTCTTTAACCGTTTTCTTTTACACCCCACCGCAACCTCACAAGTTCACCAAGCTCTATTGAGACTAGATTGTAAAAAATGTTCTGGCCCAGATTAGATTGAGCTTTACTTTCAGAAGAAAATGGCTGCAGATGATATTACAAAGCCTACTGCTTCTGTTTTTAAGTGTATTCTCCAATGCCATACCCGGTGCCAAATCAGCTATGGTTCTCCCTGTATTAAGGGGTGGAGGAGACCCTTCTGAGTTGAATGACTTCTGTCCCTTTTTCAGACTGGAATATCTGTTATGGTATTTGTTTAGTATTTAAATCTCTCGTAAATGGCCAATTAAAACAGTATTTATTATTCTCAGGGAATCTCCGTCAGAGATTAGATCAGGCACTAAAGCAGCAGCTATGCAAGTTACTAATGATATCATCAAATCCTTAGACAGTAAACAGCACTGTGCAGCCTCACTGACAGTAAACAAAGGTTTCCCGCTGGGATCTATTTAAGCTTCTACCATATTTTCTATTTTTATAAATGACTTTGTAAATCCAGCTAAAATACATATGTACGCGGATGACACAGTGATCTATACATTGGCATCCTCTTTGAATCAGGCCATATAGACTAAACTAAGAAAAAGACCAAATATATGACATTCACTCTTTCTCCCTCTAAGGAAATAGAAGGTACATGTATAGAAATGTTTAATGTTCATATATTGATAATCTATTGAAAAGGCTAAGGCCAAAACTGGGCATTTGTAAATATAAAGAAAGAAATGTTTTCCATTTGAGGTCATTTGAGGCATTTTATATGAATGGTCTTCTCTGTACCAGAGGAGACAAATGCACGTGTTGCTATTTATTGCCAAAACATTGTTAGGCAGACTACCAGCTTATATCTCAAGCCTTTTAACCTTTCGTACCAGCAACTATAGCACTAGCTCTACAAATTGGATTCTTTTAGTTGTCCCCAGGGTGCCCTCAGAGCTTGGTAAAACTGCTTTCTCTTTGCATGCACCCTGGGTATGGAATTAGCTGCGAAATGTCATTACCTTAGATGTTCTTGCTTCTTTAAATACATTTTAAGGTCTCTTACAAAGTGCCTTGAAGGAAACTTGTTGCTGTTTTAAATAATCCTTGACTCAGGTGGTATGGCCTGTATGGCTCTCTTCTTTTACTATTTTCCCTTGCCAGCCTTTATGTTGGGGAAGCTCCCATTCAGCTTTTTCAGCCCAGATACCTAGACTTTAGGTATCGGCTGATCCACAATACCGATCAAATACCAGGGTTTGATTCATAAACTGTATGCCTCACTGCGTGGAAGTAACAGGGATTATGTCCAAGGCAACATCAGGTTTGATTTGAACATTGCTTTCTTAACTTTGTAAATAAATACTCGTTCATACAATATAGTCAATTGTTATTCATTAAAATAATGGTATCAGATCGGCTTGTTGTCACCGATACCCAATCCAGCTATTTGAGTTGTTATTCCAGCATCCGTATCGGTGCATCTTTACTTTATGTATTATAGGCGTCAAATAGTTTCACGTGAATCTGCTTATGCTGCCATGTTGAACAGGACTCCCTGAGAGAAGAGATCTTGTATCTCAATGGGACTTCATAGCTAGATAAAAGATTCATTAAAACATCTGAATCAGAATTTGCTTGTGTTGCCAGGAAGATACGGCTGGCAATCAAATCTGATCAAAGCACAACCACACAGTCCTGATGAAGCAGATTATCTTTTGTCAATTCAACTTTTATTCATATATATATAGTGCATGAGCATATATAGTGTACTGTATATAAGGATGTTTCTTTTTTTATAATTTAAGACGAGGACTATTTTTGGTCTGTGGCTGTTTTTGGGCTCCTTCGTTCCAATCAAGGCACATTTTTGACAATAGTGTCCGCATACTTGTTTTGATATCCATATACTTTTGGCCATGTTTTGTATTTAAGTTTTCAGGCGCTTTAATATAAAGCACAAAGCATGGCTAAAGCTAATGGCCGATGCAACAGCAGCTCAGAATAAGCCAAGACAACTAAGTACATGTAAGGGGACTGGATGCTGCTCTTGTAAGTATGAGTGTGTGTGTGTGTGTGTGTGTGTGTGTGTGTGAGAGAGAGAGAGAGAGAGACACAGAGAAAGGCCATTAAGGTTGAACGATATGTAGCAGCAGGGCCTTAGGGCCAGGCAGCAGGTTGAGAGGTGATAATTCACACCCCTGCTGCTTCTTCACGTGAGCCAGAGAGCTCCTGTTCCAGCCGACTAACCTCACAATGTGTCAACGCATCCTCAGCATCAATATGAATCTCTTTTAGATTGATCTGCCTCTGATTGTGCTGCTTGAACAAGCAAAGAGACCTGTGTTCATCTTTATACATTTCGGCGTTCTCCTGACACCGCTCCCTCGGCTGGTGACCGTAGATTCGTATCATCCCAGCGGTCACATCGTCTGTCCCTCCAAACAACCCCCCTCCGCCATTCTTCTTCCATCCTGTAATTGAAGCCCAAAGGCCAAGCTAGACCGATAAGCTAATTAATTAAGGATAGGTCACAAAGCAATTCTCAATCATTAGATCTGCTCTGACCCCATTTAGGCCCTGATCTCGAGCAAATGAATGTTGTTTGAGAGACAACAAAATGCATTACAGCAAATAACACCGGGTAAATATTGCATTTGTCAGTCAAACCTAATTTGCTTCTTATCAGCCGCTACAGCCCCACTTGTGTTTTCACCTGTCTGTCTGTCTGTGCGTGTGTGTGTGTGTGTGTGTGTGTGTGTGTGTGTGTGTGTGTGTGTG